>NC_140024.1:4156647-4550813 GCF_964263955.1 Coregonus lavaretus | reverse complement strand
TGGCTGCCCTAAGAGTCGTTCTCAGATGGTGAGTGACCTTCCTAGGGTTTCCTTCTATTGGTTTGTGTGTTTGGCAGTATAACGTTATAATCCTTGTGGTGGTGTGTGTGTTTTGTTTTGTTTGCTTGTTTGTATGGGAGAGTGTGTGAAGTAACACGTTGCTTTTGATGTCTTGGCTCTCCACAATAGAGTGTCTGTGTTTGTGTGTTTGCTCATACGTGTACTTATATACTCGCGTGTATATGCTGTGCGTACGTGCAGGGCCTTATTTAAGCAGGAAATTAGAATTTAGCTCTGTCTCAGAAGACATTGGTTCAATTTAATGGGTATGGATAGTACTCCTGTTATTTTTACATTTGTGGCTTTGTGGTCAGTCTTTGTAAACATCTGGCCTATAGACAGGCCATTGGCTCTCACTTTAAAGCACCAGAGATTGAGGTTTGGTGTCTGGAAGAGAACCAAATTACTACTAGAAATAAAAACTCTATGTTATCTAGGGGACAAAATCCAGACGGAGAATTCAAGTTACGATGACAATAGAAGCGTTAGCAGGGATGGCGATGTTGTAATGGCTGTGGCTACTGAATAAGGATTCCCTTTTCCCAGGCAAAGGCTTAGTTCTACTGTATATTCATTTCTGTGTTTTTTGTGGTTTGTTGTGGCAGTTTAACATTACAACCCATGAGTGTGAGAGAGAGAGTGTATCTGTGTCCGCGTTTATATGCCAATTAGTCGACTGGTCGATTGTTTGGTCGATAGGCTGTTGGTCGACCAAGGTTTTTTAGTCGAGTAGTAGCAAATATATATATATATATATATATATATACACTACCTTTCAAAAGTTTGGGGTCACTTAGAAATGTCCTTGTTTTCGAAAGAAAAACAATTTTTTTATCCATTAAAATAACATCAAATTGATCAGAAATACAGTGCAGACATTGTTGTAAATGGCTATTGTAGCTGGAAATTGCTGATTTTTAATGGAATATCTACATAGGCGTACAGAGGCCCATTATCAGCAACCATCAGTCCTGTGTTCCAATGGCACGTTGTGTTTGCTAATCCAAGTTTATCATTTTAAAAGGCTAATTGATCATTAGAAAACCGTTTTGCAATTATGTTAGCACAGATGAAAACTGTTGTACTGATTAAAGAAGCAATACAACTGGCCTTCTTGAGACTAGTTGAGTATCTGGAGCATCAGCAATTGTGGGTTCGATTACAGGCTCAAAATGGCCAGAAACAAATAACTTTCTTCTGAAACTCGTCAGTCTATTCTTGTTCTGAGAAATGAAGGCTATTCCATGCGAGAAATTGCCAAGAAACTGAAGATCTCGTACAACGCTGTGTACTACTCCCTTCACAGAACAGCGCAAACTGGCTCTAACCAGCGTAGAAAGAGGAGTGGGAGGCCCCGGTGCACAACTGAGCAAGAGGACAAATACATTAGTGTCTAGTTTGAGAAACAGACGCCTCACAGGTCCTCAACTGGCAGCTTCATTAAATAGTACCCACAAAACACCAGTCTCAACGTCAACAGTGAATAGGCGACTCCGGGAAGCTGCCCGTTGAGGACCTGTGAGGCGTCTGTTTCTCAAACTAGACACTCTAATGTATTTGTCCTCTTGCTTCATTGTGTGAATTGTTTGCATTTGATTGTTAGTGTATATCAATTCCCCATTACATATATCAGCAGTAGTATATTTACCATTCATTCCTATCATTTCTAATCTACAATGTTTGTTTGGTTGTGGTCATTTCTGTTAATGCATTCAATATATTATTATTCCATTCTCATTGTCAGAGTGGACACATTGTTTGCAGAGCGCACAACCTATGTGTGACGAGTACTGAGTATACGAAGAGGCAGGACGCAGACGCAGGAATTAACAAAGTCAAGGTTTACTTAAACAATGACAAAGAGAAATAACAAAGATAGAGTAAACGACATGAAGCTTAACAATCACACACAACATCATAAGTAACAGTCCAGGGCTGAATAGGAGTGGTGATGAGATGAGGTGCAAGTGCACTGGAGGTGATTAGGGTGCGTTGGGTTTCCATTCCGGTGTTGCCGAGGTGGTGCGCTCAGACCGGTGGCTCAGTAGACCGGAGAATCAGAGCGCCGGAGGGGAGCAACGGGAGGAGACGTGACACTATGCTACACTTGAGAAACAACTTTTGGTTTATTTCATTCCATTTACCAGTTTTTTCAATTCAATTTAGTCATTGTCTTTTAAAATAGTCCTACCTGATTACTTCTTATCAGTGCTTGACTTGGACTGAAATAGGTTCCGGTACTCATTTTGGGTGCTGGTACTGTTTATATTTAGGTGCAGGAGCTCCACAATACCGTTGAGCTAATATTCTAAGCAGTTGAAAGTTTGAGGTGCCGGTACTCAGCTCCGGTGAGCTCCTACCTAAGTCAAGCACTGCTTCTTATCCCTTGCACAAATAGCCAACAGCTGTGTCTGTCCCGAGCACCACTGAGGGCCCAGAATATTTTATACAATGTTGCAGCGCAAGCTTCTGCTGGACCCAATTTAATAGTTGAAACAATGTTTCAAGTTCATTGCAGATAGGCCATGCGTAGCCAATATGATTTATAGGATACATTTTTGAAATCAGCATAATTTCTACCTGCAGGCTGCAATGTTTTTATTTGTTGGCTTTATGTAGGCTATTTTTACATAGTTGGCAATGGCAATAGAAGTTACTTTTTAGGTTTGTACATTTTCATTTAGATTTGGATAACATTTTGATTAACCACATAACAATGATTTTGAGATAGGAAGACATTATTATAAATGAAATGAAAATGTGCATGTGAACCACAACTGGCATGCAGATCGGTAGAAATGGTAAGATAAATTGGCATTCCACATGAGAATGGTTGCCGACTCCTAGTGTAGCCTAATACCGGCAACTTCAGGAGAGTAATGGCAGAATCTGCGAAAGCCAGCAGGAGTGGGAGGAGAATGGTTGGTTCAGGTTCAGGTTTTTTTCTTGTGGTTATCTAGATCTCTGGCATCCTCTTGAGTCATTTGTGTGTTATTTCATCAAACAGTAAGCTTAAAGCATCAGACAAGCTCAATGCATATAGTTGATTTTATAAAAAGACATAGGGTGTGTCTATATATGGAAAAATACACCTTTAAAAAAATTTACCAATCGATTGGTCGAAAGAACAGACGACTTTCAGTCGACCAAGATTTATTTTAGTCGGAGACAGCCCTAAATTTAGAGTACTCGCATCTTAGCTTGAAACGGGACTGTAGGCAAAAGTTTGCAGTATGCTATATGTTGTTCCAATTACTGGTTGTTCTGATACACAACTGAAAACAAATCTGAACATATTTTCACTGCACTTGACACACTCCAAACAATAAACACTTCTTAGAGTTAGACATTTTGTCAGTGCGTATACATTTTACCTGCTAAATCATTTTACATTTGTAAATTTCGAGTACTCGTACTGCTTGTGATTTTTTTTTTTTTTTTTTTTTTTACTGCAATGGGAAACTAGCCGGTATCCCTCCTCTGAATGTGGAGGGTTTTAAATTGTGCCATTGTGCCAGTTGAAGGATAATTTTGGCTGCTAGCCAGACCACCCCCCCCCCCCCCCCCCACCAACACACGCGCACACACACACACACACAGGAATCAGTCAGTCAGCCGGTCCTCTCAAGGGTTCCTTCTCTCTGTGTCTCCACTATCAATTAGCCGGGTCCCATTAGAGGTTGATTATGCCCTCCAGTCGCCAGTAATTGAGACGTTCCAGGTTGCCTCTTGTCTCTGTAGTCCCTCTCTGGTCTATGTTCCTCTCTGTGTCTTTGTTCTGTACAGTGATTATAACCTTCTCTAAAACCTCTCTTAGCTTACCTCTGACTCCCACTGTTAGCATTTTACAGCAAGAGGTTGAGGAGACAGTGGGCTCACGCTGTGTGTTTAAGTGTGTGTGTGTGTTTGTGTGTGTGTTTCTCTGTTTGGCCTGAGCTGAGAGATATTTGATGGGGATGCGTGTGTTTGTGTGTGTCACTACTGTGTGTCATGTGCATGTGTGAGCTCTTCAGCTGAAACTGAAGCGCTCAAGCAGTGCTGGAGGCAGGTGCAAACAGTCATTATGCACATGTCTGCTGCTTTGTGCATTTTAATACAGAGTGAAAACACACACACACACTTTCCCTGTTAGCCAGCCACTCAACACCCATGACCTACTGAGAGCTCCATTACAACACTTGACTTGATTGCTGTGGTAAAGCTGCATTCAAAACCCTGAAAAGCTGCTGGCAATTAACAACTCTGCACTTAACCTCTTGTTTTAAACCAGCAAACATGTAAACAAGCTTAGGACATATAATGGAGTGATATAGGGCCTTTTTCTCACCATCTTGCTCATTTTCCTGTTCATTCTTGTAGCATCTCAGTCTTTCAGATGAGTGGGGAATAGTTGTTTTTACAACTGTCAGATCCTACATCTGTGGCCCTCGCACAGGCACAGACACACACACACACACACACAAGCGCCCCTTTTACCGCTAGTCCCTCCCAGTCTCATACCCTTGCCACCCAGGAAATAACCATAGCTTTCGCAGTGACATGCTCTCATTGGGGTAGTGTTGACACAGAGGTGCTAAAACCACACAGGACGCTCCTGCACCCCACTCACATACCCCTGAAGTACTTTAGGTCTGTCAGAGGCCTACTTCTTACTGTGGAGGGATACATTCGTGTCACACACACACACACACACACACACACACACACACACACACTGCTCTGTTGTTCGGGTAGATTTATTGATGTGGATTGTTTAATTGCAGTGTGTGTCGTGTTTCTGAGTCACAATGTTTTATTTCCAACTTCCTGTTTCGCCCTCAGTTTGGCTCTAGTTCAGAGAGATTTGTTTCTCTCTCCTCTACTGGGAACAAACATTACTACTAACTCCATACAGGTAGATACAGTAGGCCTCTCTGAAAACTAGGACTTAGGAGGCTTCATAAGCCCTCAGAGAATGTCAAATGGAGTTTCCTCCTTTACATCAAGGCATTGTCAGTTCTAAACTTCAACCCGTGTTTCACCTTCAGGTGCCACTCAAAGCCATGACAGCTGTAAGCCTGCCAAAACAGCGTTTGACTTAAGTGTATGCTGTTATATACAGCGTCAGGTTATCATGACTGACATTCCTTCCGTGTCCCAACGGTTCAGTACTAAGGCCTTGGTCAGTCATAGATTATGTGACTACTGTATTTACATATTACATGATCATATAGATTGTATTGATTGATAATGTGAGTCCCCACTGTGATGCGTGATTTGAAAGAGTCAGGCGCAGGAGGGTAAATCACAGTATACCGAGTTTATTCCGTAATCCAGCGTAACCAGTCCAGTGCGCAAAACAGGCGCACTGGAACAAACATGCACGCGGGGAAAATACCCCGGCAATACAAAATACTGAGCTCAACCGAGCTACTAATCCTCACAATAAACAATCACCCACAAGGACAAGGGGGGCAGAGGGAACACTTAAACACGTACTAATGATGGGAATATGAACCAGGTGTGTGTAATTGACAAGACAAGACAAATGGAATGATGAGATGAGGAGCGGTAGTGGCTAGAAGGCCGGTGACAACGAACACCGAAGCCTGCCCAATCAAGGAGGGGAGGCAGCTTCGGAGGAAGTCGTGACACACACAGGTGAATAGTGGAAGCGGGATACCACTAGCAGGATACTGTCTGAAGTGAATGTGTAATCAGGTGTATGACAGCTAGCGTGCGTTCCTGCATACATGTGTGTGTGTGTGTGTGATACCCACCTGTATCAGCTGGTCAAACTCCATTTAATCAGATGCAAGTGCAGAGCAATCACAGGTGCCGTGCCGCGTAGTGTTGCTAGGCAACCCCGTATGGAGGAGTGTCACCTGTTTGACCACAAGGTATAGGCTTTGCAACGGTTTGGGTTAGTACTCCTCCTCATCCCTCTCTCCTCCTCATCCCTCTCTCCTCCTCACCTCCTTATCTGTGGGTAGAGAATTGTATTTATCTCATTTCTTGTCGCTCTGTGTCCTCTTCTGTATCTAGACCGCACTCAGTTGATTGTTTCACTGTAAAGTACTGTAGGATTGGTGCTATTGGTTTGTGTTTTCTTATGTGTTGGGTTACTTGGCACTTGGGTGCCAGTATTACCAGCTTTCAAAGAAGGTAGTTGTGTAACACTATGAAACTGTTTAGTTGTATTAAATGGGGAGGTACAGTACGTTAAAGTTGTGTTATGTGTTGTGTTGACCTACTACAGGGTTGTTGACTCTCTAAAACCATAATGTAAGGGTATTGTAAAGAGAGAGAGGTATTTACGGGGTTAGTGTTATCTCGGTTCACAGGTGAGGTCAACTCAGTGAAACTGTCTGAGAGAGTGAAAGGTGGGAGGAGAAACACATAGAAGCCGACTCAGTCATGTCATAAGACAGGATTCCTTAAGACATGAACAAAGCTTCCGGTGAGGGGGCGTACACACACACACACACACACACACACACACACACACACACACACACACACACACACACACACACACACACACACACACAAACAATAGATTCTCTGTGGTGTATGAAAGTGTTTGTTCATAGGGTAGTTGCAGGGCCGGCCCTACTGTGCTGCTAGCTGGCTTAGACCCAGCATGTGATGACAGCCTTAGAGAGAGGTGTGTGTGTCTGAGAGAGAGCCACAGTACAGTAGAACAGTGGTTAGTGTGATACTGTATTTGCTGTGATCATGCCTTCAAGACAGGTTCCGAGAACTTGCTAGGGAAGAGGGAACACTATGGAAATATTGCAATAGAATTGTATCTTGGTTATGAAACTTGTATTTTGCAATTACGACGGTTGGTATTTTGTATTATTTTGTAATAATAATAGTAATTTTTAGGCAGTGTAATTTGTCATTATTGTTGATTTAATTATGTAATTATTGTCGATGTCTAGGTGGCCATATAACTGAATGGTCCAGTTTCTAAAAAATTTGGGATTGCAAGTTATACAGTTGCGGTGTAATTTGAGTACTACTTGTGTTCCAGTGTTCAATCTACCTGCAGGGTTAGACTATCTGTTGCTGTGTCTAGTGTGTGTTTAGTGTATAGGGTGGAGAGGGAGAGACGTATATACTCCATCACGGTTACGTGTGTTGTCCCCATGACGTCAAAGCTAGGCACAACACCTATTGACTCAGTGGCTTTATTACATTCTAATGAATAACCAGACTGTATTTACTCAAGGTTTATTAATCGTTGATGAGAAGAGCACTCACTGATCAGAACAGAGGAGAGAAAGAAGAGGAGATACCAGAAGAGAGGACAGGACAGGAGAGGATGAGGGGAATACAAGAAAACTAGAAAAGCATATAAGGACATGAGAGGATGAGGGGATGAGGGGAAGATAGGAGTGGACAAGTGGACAAGTGAGAGAGGAGGAGTGGCAAATAGGCAGTTGTGTTTGAAGTAGAAAACTCATCGTCAAAGCATCTGTCTCCTCCTTTGGTTTTCTATTCCAACAGTTTGATGATTTCTCACTTTTCCGCACTACACTGGAATTCCCAAAGTTGAAATTCTGAATTGATCCCATGTTTGAATACAGATTAAATTTGTTTTCTAAAGTTTATGAGCACTGTTTGCTCTCTCAGCAAGTGTTTTTATTTAGCCAGAAGCATCTTTATTTGTACCCCGTCAGTACCAGGGGTATTTGGGTCAGGGGTATATCAGAGAAGGGGTCAGGGCAGTATTTTAGTAGTGTTGATATATGTGTGTGTGCGTGTGCATGAGTGCCTGCGTGTGTATGGTTGCGGGTATATCACAAGGAAGATGGTGACATTTAAGTGGAGGGGTATCTCAGTCAAGCTGAGGGTGTTTTAGTAGGGTCTGGGGGGTATTTCAGGGTGGCTGGCGGGTAGTTCAGTGAGGCAATGGTGGCATTTGGATCTGGGGTATTTAAAAAGACAAGGGGTATTTTAGTGAGTGGGAGATATTTTAACTTTGTAGCGAGCAGAGCCTGGTCTAAATTCCTCCAGGTTCTCAGTCTGTGTGCTCCCTGACCTCCTAGCATGTGTCGCCCTATAACAGCTGTTCTGGGGTCAGCGGGTCACAGAGATGACAGAGGGTCCACACTGCTGTTACAGCTCACTCACTGACCTGGAGTCTGCTTCTGTTTCATCATATGACATCATTGAAATGTCTGATCTAGAATCATAGGGCTAGAAGGATGATATTGATATTAATGTGTTGAATAGGTATTGTTATTTTAGTTTGTTTGCTATAAAGTATGATGCGTTATTTTTCTAATAACTAAACCCAATTCACTCTAATAGAAGGTAATTGTGATTGCTTCTATTTCAGTAAGCTGTTTATGTATTCTAGGTCTGCTTATAGCATTGGGTGTGTATAGTTTGCAGAAACAATGGTGGACCTGTTTTCAAGGTGGTTTGTAGTAAGTGCTTTGGTGGAAAATGTAATGCTGCAGTGTATTACTAGGGTGCACCCACTACTTATTACCGATGGTGGAGATGAATTATGCCTAGGTATATAGCACAAGACGGATTCCGTTAAGGTTCCTTAATTGAACAGTCAAGATAGTCTTAATGGCTGCTCCTCAACAGTATGAACAGTGAAAATGACAGCTGCTGTGGCATATGAATCAATTGTTATATTGCTCAGTCCCTCCCTGTTTGTTCACCTGAACCTGACCGTTGACAACCTTTGTTCGCCCCTGTTTTTATTGATGATGTCATTCGATGACTCAGTTTTATTTTGTTCACTTGGTGATGACATGTGCAGCCAATGGGTTGTATCGAAATAGGGTCACATGACCCCAAGCAAATTCTGTCGACCTATCATATCACCTGGCTGTCGATTTGTTGACAGCTCAGCACAGCTGGGTCAGTATGGTTGCATTGGCTGGTATCTTAGTAACAGGGTCAAAGTAGAATGCTTCGTCGTCTAAGGTACTCCAGTAGTGGTGTATGTCTGGCTTATTTGAATACTGCTTTGACTAGGCTATGTCATTAAACAATCTACTCACCTTACTCAGGTCGGCACTCTGCGAAGTCAATCCCTGTAAGCATGTCACTAAACCCTAAGGCTGGCAATGTGTTTGTGATTGCTATTTTTGAGTAGGCTGCTGATAGCTGCTTATGCGTTATGACTGTGTTAAATCTGAATGTAAATTCAGAAGCACCTGTTCTAAGTTCTCTCTGTCTCTCTCTTCCCCTCCAGATTGAGAACATTGATGCCTGCCTCAGTTTCCTGGCAGCCAAAGGAGTCAACATACAGGGCCTGTCTGCAGAAGGTAAACTCACACTCACCATCACACACCTGCTGAGACTACATTGACTGACTGTAGTGGCTAGAATATTGTGTTGTGAGCTTGTAACTTACTTTTCTGTTTTAATCTCATCTCTCTCTCTCTCCTTCCTCTCTCTCTCTCTCTCTCTCTCTCTCTCTCTCTCTCTCTCTCTCTCTCTCTCTCTCTCTCTCTCTCTCTCTCTCTCTCTCTCTCTCTCTCTCTCTTCTCTCTCTCTCTCTCTCTCTCTCTCTCTCTCTCTCCTCTCTCTCTCTCTCTCTCTCTCTCTCTCTCTCTCTCTCTCTCTCTCTCTCTCTCTCTCTCCTGTCTGTTTATTTACCTCTCTCCCCTGCTCTCCTTACACAGAGATCCGGAATGGGAATCTGAAGGCCATTCTGGGGGCTCTTCTTCAGCCTGTCTCGCTTCAAGCAGCAGCAGGCCCACCGCCAGTACTCCCAGCCCCAGAGCCCTCACCCTCCCTGAGCCAGCAGACCAGCGCCCCTGCCCAGCTCAGCAGCCACCCTGCCCCCCCTACGCATGAGACTCCGGACCCCACAGCACAAGCAGCCCAGAAAACAGCACAGGCCGAGATGCAGTCCAGGTAAGCCTGTTGGATCACCGCTACACTGATGCATTTTGGAAGATGTAGTTCATAATACTTTGAATTTTAGATGTCTTCCCTCTTGCTGATGTCATCAATGTTCAATTTATAATTTCTGTCTTTTTGCCTCTCTCTTTCCAGTTGTCTTAGCTCCAGTCTTCTGGAAATGTAAAATGGTCCATTCTGTCTCTCTCCTGTCCTCCATACGCTCTCCTTCTCTTTCTTTTTCTCTCTCCTCTAGGGATGGGTCTCAGAGTAAACTGCTCAAGTTTTCCCTTGGTCAGAAAAAGTCCTCTAGGTCAGCTCTTTTTCTGTCCCTCTTTCTCTCTCTCTTCTTTGTGGTCATGCATCTTCCTCCTCCACTCCTCATCTTCTAATTCTCCCCCTTTCCTCACTATTTCCAGAGTAGGTAGAAGTTGCCCATAACAACTGATACAGGGTCAGATCTTTTTCAACATGTAATGGTTATGGTTACTAGGTTACTATAGAGGGTTATTAATATGATCCTAGATCTGTGGTAAGGGCAACTTCTATCTGAAACTACTATTCTACTCTGCATGAGTTTTGAAGAGAGGGTACTCCTGTCTGACTCTGGCATCACGCCTCATTTGGCATGTCTGCTTAATGGGGTGTGAGGGACCTTTAGATAACGTGTGTGTGTGTGCGTGTGTGCGCGCGCACAAGAATGTGAGAGAGCACGTCTCATGAGAGAGCACGTCTCACTGTGAATATGACCTTAATAATTAACAGAGATGGAGGAGTGGGTGGGTGGCTTGAATTTGGTTGTGTGTTATGATAACCGATAGGGTAGGTCACTACTACTATCTACTACTACTGTACTGTGTACTGTGAGATAATGGGCGGCAGGTAGCTTAGTGGTTAAGAGCGTTGTGCCAGTAACCGAAAGGTCGCTGGTTCTAATCCCCGAGCCGACTAGGTGAAAGATCTGTTGATGTGCCCTTGAGCAAGGCACTTAACCTAATTGCTCCTGTAAGTTGCTCTGGATAAGAGCGTCTGCTAAATGACTAATTATTTATTTATTATTTCATGTTTATTCAGTGATGTATCGCATACTTTATCCATTCATCTGGGCCGTATTCATAAAGTATCATAAAGTAGGAGGACAGACCTAGGATTATATCATTATAATCATAATATATCATTATATGACTAAAATGTAAATGTAATTATCAAAAAGAAGGACCTAATCCTAGATTAACCCTCCTACTCTGAGACGCTTTATGAATAATGGCCATGAACTTTGTTTTACAAGCGTGTCACTGTTTTCTACACTAAATGACTGCATTAAATGAAGTGAAATTGAGGATGTGTTGTTGTTGCATGCTGCCTAACCCAGCATAGCAGGCGAAAAAAAAAGATGCCTGAACGGAGTCCCCACATCCATTTATCAGGGGCAACAGAATTAGGTTGAAAATACTGTATACCTCAAAACTGGAAACGTCCGCTTTTTGCCAACCCAGCGGAGAGTGCATGCTGTCCATCCCTGGTAGTGTTTTTGCATTGCACCTGCTCCCTGTCCAATTGACCTAAAAAACTATGCAATAGCCCCACCCTCTGGTCAGCATGTGTAACTGCAGGTCAATATTCAGCTGGGCATAAATACAATCAATATCTGGAAAGGTGTTTTTCTCTCTCCTTTTCAGATTGGAATGCGTTTCTCCTCCACTGCTTTACCTTTTAATCTTTATTTTTTATATTCTTACTTTCTCGACTTGAATGAAAACTGTCTTGACGTGCAGCCAAGGGGGAGCATAGGTGACATTAGGATAATTTCATGATTACGATTTAATGTGGCCACATCCTGAATGAGAACGGACAGAATACTTTTCATCAGTGAATTGTAAACAGTGTATATCATGATTAGGCTAGCAGTGAAGCCTGTGACTTAATATCTCACTCAGAATTAAATAATGTATTACATTTTGTAGCTCAGTTGGTAGAGCATGGTTCTTGCAATGCCAGAATAGTGGGTTCGATTCCTGGGGTCACCCATACGTAAAATGTATGCATTGCAAGTAAGTCGACTTTAAGTCCCTTTTAGATAAAAGTGTCTGCTAAATAAAATTAAATAAATATAAATAATATAAATATTGTTTAGACACTAAATATTTTCAGTGTGTTAATTTAAGAACGCTCATGTCACCATAGTCTTTATTGTCGGACATGAATGACTTCCTATAGCCCAGAACATAGTTTAATTCATGAGACAGTTAGTTCACAGGCTAACAGTCTTTCTAATCACCATAATTGAAAGTCAATTGAGCTAGACCTATTCTCCCACTAACAAAAGCCACTGCAGTCCTGCTTGGCCATGTTAAGGGATTTTTGATGTTTTTAAAGGTCACTCAATCAGAGTGGCAATAACGAAATAAGAGTTGTTATGTTCTACACCGGTATTGAACTACCGGTCATAATCTGTTTTTCAGACCAATGACGACAGCCAATTATGTTTACTCCACTGATGCTGAATTAGCAGTTTATAGGCTTATGTGAAAGATGGACCCGGCTGGAATAGAGTGTTGAATATTGACTTTGACTCCTGGCTATTGCTACACAAGAGATTAGCTAATAATATGGAGGTACAGATAGGTGGAAAAATATTGGACGTTTAATGAATGTATTGCCTAATCCTTGCTCTTTGTGCCATTGAGTGTAAACGCTATATTGCTCTCTCTCTCTCAGACTTCCAGGCCCTAGTGCGAGGGTGTCCACTGCTGGCAGTGACATCGCACCTCGCGGGTCGGTCGGTGCCGCCGGCAACCGGCGCAGTCAGGGCTTCACAGACAAGACCAAACCAGCCACTCACCTGCACAAAGGTATGTCTGTCCTTCACACACACACATCTCGATCGTATTTCGAGTCATGGATCAGGCTTTGTGTGGGCCATATTGCCCAAGGCTGAATTCCAGACACATATATAGTCATAAAGGACCAAATGCCTAAACCACCTGTCAAGTCATTAACGCTGACAGACTGTCCTGGTTATGATGTGGATGATGATGTCTGTGAGTATGGCAGCTATCCTAATCAGGCCGTTATAGTGTTGGAGTCCATAGGAGTCACCCTTTCTCAGAATAGACAAGGGCCTATCCACAAAGCTTCTCAGAGTACAGTAGGAGTGCTGATATAGGATCTGTCCATATAATATTATTCATTATGATCTAAAAGGCTAAACTGATTTCTAGATCAGCGCTCCCACTCTGAGACGCTTTGTGGATACGTGTCCCTGAGTGCAGACACCCTCTCCCACCCACAATGCATTGCATCAGTGCTGGAGCACTTTACTGCTATGTGAGTGAGTTGGGCCATGAAATGGAGTATTCATCTTTGTTACCCATATTGAGGGCATAAACGGTTATTCATTACACAATGTTTTGAGTCAAACTAGACATGATTTATGGTGCCAGATGCTTCACCTATTTAACTGGATGTTCATATGATTTTTCTATCTTGGCAAAGGGAGCTTTGGGATACAGAAATGAACAGTACAAGCTTGGCGCTTCAATACTGTGTATTTCGAGGACAGTCGAAACACTGTGTGTGTTTGTGTGTGCGTGCCTGCCTGCGTGCGCACGTTCGTGTGTGTATGGACGTGCCACTGACCTATAGAGAGTGTGTGTGCTGCATGTCTCCTCGTTAAATGACATTGACATGGGTTACAAGGTGAGGTGACAGTGTGTGATTTATAGAGGTGTGTGTGTGTGTGTTAGATTTAGTGTTGAGCTATAGAGGTTACCATGACCTGTAGTTGGTTGCTGGTATGACCGCTATGCACTGTGCTCTGTCTAACCTCACAGGTGCTTGCTTATAGCAGGACACTGTGAATTACCTATGACTAGGGCTATGGCGAAAGACTGCTGGTCTCACAGTAATTGACCTTTAATTAACATAAACACGTTTAGCATCTCCAGGCCTCCACGCTTGATATCATATGATGTGCCCTGAATCAATTTCCTCAATCAATTACCATTGGATGGCCTGCATCTTGTTGGTGTGTAGTCACACAAATCAAAATTCAATCAAAATCGTTATCCAGGACACACTTTCTGGGGTGAGAGAAGAATGACATTATTCCTACAGAAAAAAACATGGTTCAAATGATACTCAGCTGAGTTCGTTTTTATTCGTTTGACCCTGTGTAAACCTTACTATCACAAGGCCTCTAGTCTTCTCATGTTGCTTTGAATTCACATTGTACTTTCTCTATAGCCCAGAGGCTGTTAATTATATTTCTATGGCTATTACAGTGTGACTGGTGTCTGTCTACTGTTACTGTATTCAGGTAGACTGACACTCTGTTTACTGTATTGAGTTAATGCGGCTCTATTTTCTGATTGTGTTTAGCCAGGGTGAAGCTGTTTGACTGTGTATTTAGTTAGAGGTTTTAAATAGCTTCTCTGCACTGCTGTCACCACTCAGCTGGTTTACTGGGTTGTTTACAGACTCACTGTGTTTGTCTTTCACAGACTCACTGTATTAGACTGTATGAAATATGGGGGGAGAGAGATGGAGAGAAGAGAGAAAGAGAGGGTGATGAGAGAGATGTGAAGGGTGCAGAGGGACAGGCAGCACGTAGGAGGGGAGGAGGGTTTGGAATCATCGCCCCCCTAACCCCCCTGCCTTCCCTGTTGAGTCGCTGCCAAATCCCCCTCACCCAACTCACAACTCCTGCACAGCAGTTCCACTCAGACTGCACTCTGTGGAACGTCTGTCAGAGTTTGGGACTGCTTCTCCTCTCAGCTTCTTTTGGTCTCTACTCCACTGGGACAGTGATACAGCAGCACTCATGAGGTTTGTCATCTGTCTAGTAATACAACATTTTACTTAGTAAGCTTTAGTGTACCAATTTGCAACAATTTAATGAGCGGGAACATTCAGTGATTTGCTACCTTGAAATAAATGCTGAAGATGCTAAGGCTCAGTAAAAACGGATGGTTCTATTGTCGGAACTGTTCTGTGTCAATGTGCTGACAGTAGAATGTAAAACGTGTCACTGGAACCATCCTGTTTTATTCAGTAGCGAGACATGAGCATACAGTTGGCCTTCCTCTTATGCTTTACATTAACACAAGGGGAGAGAGAGAGAGAGAGAGAGAGAGAGAGAGAGAGAGAGAGAGAGAGAGAGAGAGAGAGAGAGAGAGAGAGAGAGAGAGAGAGAGAGAGAGAGAGAGAGAGAGAGAGAGAGAGAGAGAGAGAGAGAGAGAGAGAGAGAGAGAGAGAGAGAGAGAGAGAGAGAGAGAGAGAGAGAGAGAGAGAGAGAGAGAGAGAGAGAGAGAGAGAGATAGATCATTTCACTTTTGTTTATGATCTATTTCATAAACATATGTTTCCCATGTGAGAGAGAGAGTGTGTGTGTATGTGCGTTCTATTCAAATGTCTGTATGGGTGCTTACTCTTGTGTGTGGACAGTGCAGACATTGCTGAATGAATGGCCAGCTGATGAGCTGTAGCCTCTCTGTTTGAGTGTATTCATGTGGAGGAACTTTAAAAGTTTCACTCAAAACAAAGACTGGCTGTCCCACAAGGGCACAATGAGTGAGGTGTGTGTGTGTGTGTGTGTGTGTGTGCATTCACACGTCTGTTATCTGAATTTGGGAATATACGTAAGCAGTTTAAACAGATTACATATTGTACTCCTTAATAGAAGTAGACTATATTAAATTAGATTAAACTGAGTAATTGAACATATAAGCAAAAAACAACAAGTAACTTTTAGTGGTCTATATTTATTTATAGGGTATTTCTAGCGAGACATCTGTGTATAGCTAAAACATGATTGCTCTCTGGGCATTCCTGGAAATATGTCTAAGCTATTTCTCTAACTATCATACAGTGACTGGACTGTACTGTATGTTGCTAAAAAGGCTCTTCCTGAATCTGGACACATTCATAATCATATGTTTAGGCTGAGTGTCATTCTAAACTGTATACAGTGTCTGTAAGTATGATACTGCTCTTTCCCCCCAGACTCAGTCATGGTTATATGTTTAGGCTTTAAGTCTATCTCTATATGTTTCTATAGGCAGGGAATGCCCAGGTCAGTACTGACTGACGGGTGATCTAAATGACAGTCTTTTGACCGTGAAAGTGGTCGAGAGGGCTAAACAGTGTCAGCCGACGCTAGCCCCTCTAATGCATTTAAGCTTTTTGTGTGTGGTTGCGTTGCGGTCTCGACCGTGTTTGCCTCCCGGTTTAGTTAAGCCATTACACGCTGGGGGAAACCATGGGCCTTTTGAAGTGGCTGTGCTGAACAAACATGTCTCTGACACATGCATGCGCCCCAACACATGCACGCACACACACATTGAGGACGTTTGTATTGTAGACTTGGTACTGGCACATATAGACAGTAACACAGACACAGTGGAACACACACACACAGGCGTGATTATCCGTGAAAAGGGCTCTATGTCCACTGTGCCAGGCGGATATCCCAAAAGCCTGTGATGTTATCAGGACCCAACCCCAGAGAGAGAAAGTTGATAGAGAGAAAGGGGAGAGGCAGAGAGTCAAATAGAGAGGGACCGAGACAGTACACTACATGGTCAAAAGTATGTGGACACCTGCTCGTCGAACATCTCGTTCCAAAATCATGGGCATTAATATGGAGTTGGTCCCCCCTTTGCTGCTATAACAGCCACTCTTCAGGGAAGGTTTTCCACTAAATGTTGGAAGATTGCTGTGAGGACTTGCTTCCATTCAGCCACAAGAGCATTAGTGAGGTCAGGCACTGATGTTGGGCAATTAGGCCTGGCACGCAGTTCCCAAAGTTGTTCGATGGGGTTGAGTTCAGGGCTCTGTGCAGGCCAGTCAAGATCTTCCACACCGATCTCGACAAACCATTTCTGTATGGACCTCGCTTTGTGCGCAGGGGCCTTGTCATGCTGAAACAGGAAAGGGCCTTCCCCAAACTGTTGCCACAAAGTTGGTAGCAAAGAATTGTCTAGAATGTCATTGTATGCTGTAGCGTTAAGATTTCCCTTCACTGGAACTAATGGGCCTAGCCTGAACCATGAAAAACAGCCTCAGACCATTATTCCTCCACGAAACTTTACAGTTGGCACTATGCATTCGGGCAGGTAGCGTTCTCCTGGCATCTGCCAAACCCAGATTCGTCCGTCGGACTGCCAGATAGTGAAGCGTGATTCATCACTCCAGAGAATGTGTTTCCACTGCTCCAGAGTCCAATGGCGACGAGCTTTACACCCCTCCAGCCGACGCTTGGCATTGCTCATGGTGATCTTAGGCTTGTGTGCAGCTGCTCGGCCATGGAAACCCAATTCATGAAGCTCCCTACGAACAGTTCTTGTGCTGACGTTGCTTCCAGAGGCAGCTTGGAACTCGGTAGTGAGTGTTGCAACCGAGATCAGCGCTTCAGCACTCAGCAGTCCCGTTCTGTGAGCTTCTGAAATAGCCAAATCCACTGATTTGAAGGGGTGTCCACATACTCTTTGAGATGGTATACAGTGCATTCAGGCCCCTTCCCTTTTTGTTACAGCCTTATTCTAAAATTGTTTAAATTACTTTTTTTACTCGTCAATCTACACACAATACCCCATAATGACAAAGCGATTTTTTTTGCAAATGTATTAAAAATAGAAAACAGAAATACCCTATTTACATAAGTATTCAGACCCTTTGCTATGAGACTCGAAATTGAGCTCAGGTGCATCTTGTTTCCATTGATCATCCTTGAGATGTTTCTACAACTTGATTGGAGTCCACCTGTGGTAAATTAAATTGATTGGACATGATTTGGAAAGGCACACACCTGTCGATATAAGGTCCCACAGTTGACAGTGCATGTCAGAGGAAAAACCAAGCCATGAGGTCGAAGGAATTGTCTGTACAGTCGTGGTCAAAAGTTTTGAGAATGACACAAATATAAATTTTCATAAAGTCTGCTGCCTCAGTTTTTATGATGGCAATTTGCATATACTCCAGAATGTTATGAAGAATGATCAGATGAATTGCAATTAATTGCAAAGTCCCTCTTTGCCATGAAAATGAACTTAATCCCCCAAAAACATTTCCACTGCATTTCAGCCCTGCCACAAAAGGACCACCTGACATCATGTCAGTGATTCTGTCATTAACACAGGTGAGAGTGTTGACGACGACAAGGCTGGAGATCACTCTGTCATGCTGATTGAGTTAGAATAACAGACTGGAAGCTTTAAAAGGAGGGTGGTGCTTGAAATCATTGTTCTTCCTCTGTTAACCATGGTTACCTGCAAGGAAACACGTGCCGTCATCATTGCTTTGCACAAAAAGGGCTTCACAGGCAAGGATATTGCTGCTAGTAAGATTGCACCTAAATCAACCATTTATCGGATCATCAAGGAGAGAGGTTCAATTGTTGTGAAGAAGGCTTCAGGGCGCCCAAGAAAGTCCAGCAAGCGCCAGAACCGTCTCCTAAAGTTGATTCAGCTGCGGGATCGGGGCACCACCAGTGCAGAGCTTGCTCAGGAATGGCAGCAGGCAGGTGTGAGTGCATCTGCACGCACAGTGAGGCGAAGACTTTTGGAGGATGCCCTGCTGTCAAGATGGGCAGCGAGGAAGCCACTTCTCTCCAGGAAAAGCATCAGGGACAGACTGATATTCTGCAAAAGGTACAGGGATTGGACTGCTGAGGACTGGGGTAAAGTCATTTTCTCTGATGAATCCCCTTTCCGATTGTTTGGGGCATCCGGAAAACACCTTGTCTGGAGAAGACAAGGTGAGCGCTACCATCAGTCCTGTGTCATGCCAACAGTAAAGCATCCTGAGACCATTCATGTGTGGGGTTGCTTCTCAGCCAAGGAAGTGGGCTCACTCACAATTTTGCCTAAGAACACAGCCATGAATAAAGAATGGTACCAACACATCCTCCTTGGTGACGAACAATGCCTTTTCCAGCATGATGGAGCACCTTGCCATAAGGCAAAAGTTATAACGAAGTGGCTCGGGGAACAAAACATCAACATTTTGGGTCCATTGCCAGGAAACTCCCCAGACCTTAATCCCATTGAGAACTTGTGGTCAATCCTCAAGAGGCGGCTGGACAAACAAAACCCCACAAATTCTGACAAACTCCAAGCATTGATTATGCAAGAATGGGCTGCCATCAGTCAGGATGTGGCCCAGAAGTTAATTGACAGCATGCCAGGGTGGATTGCAGAGGTCTTGAAAAAGAAGGGTCAACACTGCAAATATTGACTCTTTGCATAAACTTAATGTAATTGTCAATAAAAGCCTTTGACACTTATGGAATGCTTGTAATTATACTTCAGTATACCATAGTAACATCTGACAAAAATATCTAAAAACACTGAAGCAGCAAACTTTGTGAAGACCAATACTTGTGTTATTCTCAAAACATTTGACCACGACGGTAGAGCTCCGAGATAGGATTGTGTCGAGGAACAGATTTGGGGAAGGGTACCAAAACATTTCTGCAGCATTGAAGGTCCCCAAGAACACAGTGGCCTCCATCATTCTTAAATGGAAGAATTTTGGAACCACCAAGACTCTTTCTAGGGCTGGCCGCCCGGACAAACTGAGCAATCGGGTGGGAAGTGCCTTAGTCAGGGATGTGACCAAGAACCCGATGGTCACTCTGACAGAGCTCCAGAGTTCCTCTGTGGAGATGGGAGAACCTTCCAGAAGGACAACAATCACTGCAGCACTCCACCAACCAGGCCTTTGTGGTAGAGTGGCCAGATGGAAGCCACTTCTCAGTAAAAGGCACATGACAGCCTGCTTGGAGTTGGCCAAAAGGCACTTAAAGGACTCTCAGACCATGAGAAACAAGATTCTCTGGTCTGATGAAACCAAGATTGAACTATTTGGCCTGAATGCCATGCGTCACGTCTGGAGGAAACCTGGCACCATCCCTACAGTGAAGCCATGGTGGTGGCAGCATCATGCTGTGGGGATGTTTTACTGCGGCAGGGACTGGGAGACTGGTCAGGATTGAGGGAAAGATGAACGGAGCAAAGTACAGAGAGATTCTTGATGAAAACCTGCTCCAGAGCGCTCAGGACCTCAGACTGGGGCAAAGGTTCACTTCCAACAGGACAGCAACCCTAAGCACACAGCCAAGACAACGCAGGAGTGGGTTCGGGACAAGTCTCTGGATGTCCTTGAGTGGCCCAGCCAGAGCCCGGACTTGAACCCGATCGAACATCTCTGGAGAGACCTGAAAATAAATAATAATAATAATAATATGCCATTTAGCAGACGCTTTTATCCAAAGCGACTTACAGTCATGCGTGCATACATTTTTTTGTGTATGGGTGGTCCCGGGGATCGAACCCACTACCTTGGCGTTACAAGCGCCGTGCTCTACCAGCTGAGCTACAGAGGACCAAAATAGCTGTGTAGCGACGCTCTCCATCCAACATGACAGAGCTTGAGAGGATCTGCAGAGAAGAATGGGAGAAACTCCCCAAATACAGGTGTACCAAGCTTGTAGCGTCATACCCAAGAAGACTCGAGGCTGTAATCTCTGCCAAAAGTGCTTCAACAAAGTACTGAGTAAAGGGTCTGAATACTCATTTAAATGTGATGTTTAAGTTTCTTATTTTTAACACATTTGTAAAAATATCTAAAAACCAGTTTTTGCTTTGTCGTTATGGGGTATTGTGTGTAGATTGATGAGGGGAAAAAACAATTTCATCAATTTTAGAATAAGGCTGTAATGTAACAAAATGTGGAAAAAGTCAAGGGGGTCTGAATACTTTCTGAATGCACTGTAGATTAGATTTTGGATAAAACATTGTTCAACACAGGTTTTTTGACTAGAGTAGGTGAGTGTCTCTCTGTGTGTCTGTCTCTCTCTGTGTGTGTGTGTGTGTGTGTGTGTGTGTGTGTGTGTGTGTGTGTGTGTGTGTGTGTGTGTGTGTGTGTGTGTGTGTGTGTGTGTGTGAGAGACAGAGTTGGGTTATGGCAGGAAGTTCACTGGTGGTCTGTGGTTAAGTCCTGAGGGCCTCTGTCAGACTCAGATTTCAGACTACTAATTGACTGAACTAATTGAGTAGTTAAGATTTAAACACTAAAACATGTGTCCTGTGTAAACTACTAGAATACACAAGTCATATAGAGTCACAAAGGTGTGTGTGTTGGTGGAATTCTGTTTTTGTCCCAAGGTAGTGATCTTAGTCAGGTCAGGAGGTCTATGACCTATTATGAGTGTGATGTCAGCAGTCCATGTGTTTGTGATATTGGACGAGACGAAAGTTCATTGTGTGGCAATCTTTAGGTGAGAGCGAGGGAGAAAGAATGCTGGTCAGTGGCTCAGGTGTGAGTGTTTATGTGTATTGATACATCATGTGTGTCTCTAAAACAGGCAAACAAGTCAATTGTGTGATAAAAAAGAAGGGGATTCATTTCAATGCAACTTTATTGACAACCGTGGGGCAAGGGGTTCATAGCAAGTTCACCTCTGACCCAGGATGTGAAATGTGGATCTCCTTTTCATTCAAACTGGGGCATTTTAGGTGGTCATCTGGTTCTGGGTCATCCCCAGGCATGCTCTGTGTTTTTCTTGTGTCCAGTGTCCAAGCCAACACAATGTCCACTTCTGAACCAAAACCCAGCTGGTTTCACCCCCTATTCTCCCTCTGGGGCACAGACTGTTCTGTTGGCATGATGTAAGCTTCTCAAAGTTCCCCTTTTCCCACATCCCAGCCTCAGTGAGTCTGAATCCCTCTCTCTTTCTCATTCTCTGTCTCTCATTCTCTCTCTCATTCTCTCTCTCTCTCTCTCTCCTCTACCTCCTCTGTAATTACTGCTGGTCCTCCTCTCGCTCTCATTCAGGCCCTCCTCCAATAGGAAGCCAGCTATTAGCAGCCTGACCCACTTTCTGCTGGCTAACTGCTAGCATGGCTAATTGGGCCCTAATCACTTCCTAATGTGCACATTGTTTCAATGCTCGCTCGCTAAATACTGAACTGGGGGGAAACGACAGGGGCATGAAAAGCAATTAGGGCATGAAAGGTGCTTAAAAAACAGGAATAGATGTGGTGAAAATGGGATGTGGCATAAAGATGTGGAGTGTTTAATATTCCTAGTAAATACTTCCTTAACAAGGCCCAAATGTGTGAATATTAAAATAGAGTCGTTTAAGGAGTTACCATGATAAAGTCAAGTGTTTAGAGTCACGCTAATGCGGTATACTGAAAAAAGGGTTGCATACTGCACTGTAAGAAGAGATGCTACACTCTTAGAAAAAAGGGTTTCAAAAGGGTTATTCGGCTGTCCCCATAGGAGAACACTTTTTGGTTCCAGGGGGAACCCTTATTGGTTCCAGGTAGAACCCTTTTGGGTTCCATGTAGAACCCTCTGTAGAAAGCGTTCTACTTGGAACCGAAAAGGGTTCTACCTGGATCGAAAAGGGTTCTACATGCGATCAAAAAGGGTTATTCAAAGGGTTCTCCTATGGGGACAGCCAAAGAACCCTTTAAGGTTCTAGATAGCACCTTTTTTTCTAATAGTGTATTGAAAGGAATTTCAACGGCTTCAGTTTGAGATCATTACTTAATTGACAGTGTTTGTGAAAGTATTTGGAAGTGCAGCAGGACAGTAGCTTCTGTTTTGCTGTGTCCATGTGCTGTACTGGCTGGCTAATGGGTTGGGCATGGGAGTGGCCACAAGGGCAGTTTGGCAGTTTGGCTTTGAATATTCAAAGTAAGGCTAGCAGTAAGTAGGCACTGGGAGTCTCTACAGGCACACAATAACTATACTCTATTCTTGTACTGTACAGTATTAGCCTCTTGAGGAAGAATATCTTAGCTAGTTCTGTATCTATGTGGGTTTTGGATTTGATTGTGACTGTTATTGGTAAGTCAAGCATTATTGATTTAGAGGGGTAACAAAATATAAACTTTTAAAAGTGCTTTGTGTTGGTTTTTGTGTGCTCTGTAACAGTGAAACAGATGTATCTTATGTAAAACCTTCATTTAGACAAAAAAGTCAAATTAATGAAAATATTTGTGTTTTAGCTAGGTCATTTCCACAGTAGTTCAGAATACAAACTTGGAATGGAGCAAGTATTTGTCTGTGAGTTGGAAGATAATGACCAGAATCAGTCCATATAAGTCCAAACCTCCCAAGGGTGTCAGTGGCAGTGTTGTATCTCAGCTCAAATTCCTTGGCCAACTTTAAAGCGCTTTCCCTCATTGTTTTTATAAACAGTTTATGATTGGCACTCTCATTGTTAGTGTCCAAGGTTTCTAATAGTTAGCCGAGTGTTGTGGGTTCGCTTGCGTTTAAGTAATGACACGTTTAGACTGTGTCAACACAGGCTAATTCGAGCGTTCCACAGTGCAGGACCTTATATGGACAGTTAGTGTGGGGTCTATGAGGATTGCTCTATCTAACAATCTCTTATTTCTCTCTTTTCCCCTCTCCTTATCCTCTCTCTGACTCCTGCTTTCCCCTTTCTCTTCCTCCTCTTCATCTTCTTCTTCACTCCTCGCATCTCCTATTCTCCTCCCCTCTCTGTTATCCTCTTCTCACTTCCTCCTCTCATCATTTTCTTCATCCCTTCCACCTCTTCATCCTCTCCCTCCTCTTCCTCACAGAACCCTCAGAGGGTATGACTTCACAGACTCCGGTAATGACTGAGCATGCTCCGTCGTCCCCAGCGACCATCAGCACTTCCGCCAACAGCGTCTCTACCTCGGCTCCCGTCCCTCCATCCTCCTGCTCTTCCACCTCTTCCTCGGCCATCCCCCACCCCAACTCCAGCAGCAAGCCCTGGAGGAGTAAATCTGGGAGCTCCAAGCACACCTCCTCCTCAGCCATGCTCTCTGTCAAGCAGGAGAAGGATACCTCCTCTAAGGCCTCCTCGTCCACCGAGCAACCCCCTAAAGTTATCCAACAGAAGTCTATGCTGGAGAAGTTCAAGCTGTTTAACAGTAAAGGTGGATCTAAGTCCTCGTCCTCCAGCACTCAGGGGGCTCAGGCGGACAGTGGTGCCCCCGCCCGGCAGCTCGGGGCTGGTGGAGTGGAGAGGGCAGAGGCAGGGTCCAACACCGGCTCCCTGGAGGAGGTGGAGGGGAACGCCCGGCCCGGCGTCAACGGGACCGGTAATGGGATGACCCACAGTGGTGCCTCAACCCATGTCCCTACCATCGCCACAACAACCAGCAGCCCCAAGATCGCACTGAGGGGAATCGCTCAGCGCACATTCAGCAGAGCTCTGACTGCTAAAAAGAGCTCAGTGAAAGGACTGGAGAAGGAGAAAGAGAAGGATAGGGGGAAGGAGAAGGAGAAAGAGAAGGAAAGAGGGAAAGAGGCGGGGAAGCACATCACCACCGAGAGGATGGAACTCAGGGGGGAGGAGCCTAAGGAGGAAGCGACAACCACTGTTGCCATGGAAACGGAACCCTCCTCCAATAAGAGAACTTCTAAAATCGCCAGTTTCATACCCAAAGGGAGCAAAGTGGCCAAGAAGGAGAGTTCTGTCCCTGCACACAGCGGCATACCAAAGCCAGGGGGTAAAACCTCAGGGCTAGGGGGGAAGGCCGCCTCGGCAGGGGGGAAGGAGGGCGGGGAGCGTCCCCGGAGCATGCGGTTGGGAGGGGGTCTGGTCCTGCACCGCGGACACCTTGACAGAGACAGGGACAGCAGACACTCTAGCTCTACCTCTAGTCTGGCTTCTACAGAGGGCAAGGCCTCACAACAGGGCCACAGTGCCGCCCCGGTGGTGGAAGGTGGTAGTGGTGGCGCTACACAGAGCACAGCCTGCAACACAGTCAGCGTCCAGCTACCTCAGCCCCAGCAGCACCACAGCCACCCCAACACAGCCACCGTAGCACCCTTCATGTACAGGTGAGTAATATACATACTTTGGACTGATAAAACTGTCAACTGTAACATTTTACATGATGTGTCTACACGACCAGGCCTTTGTGAATCTGTATTAGTATCCTGAGAAAGTCTGAAAGGATCATAAGTCATTAGTCACTGATCATTAGTGGGCATCTGCAAGCTGTTTGCTAGGAATTTCCCCTAGAATCACCTTTCCCACTGTGTGTTTGTATGCTCAACCCACCCCTGACCTATACCTCTGATCCTCCCCTGTATGAATAGCCCCCCCACTGCCTCACTCCTACACTCACCACTTAGGAACTTCCTCTCCTGTCATTAACCAGTCATAGGGCATTAACGGCAGGATCATACCATCTCTGTTTTAGAGAAAGGGGGGAATTGACATTGACAATCATGATATTCCTTTTGACCTTTGGCACTTTGTTATCATCTAGGTCACAAACGGACGTGGACGGTATCATGGCGACAGAGGCAGGGTCAGGAGGAACGGGCGGAGAAAACGTCCCCTTTAAAACCAGCCAGCCATCCATTGAGGACCTTTCAGGTAGGCCATCGACTAGTTCTGTCTGTAGGAGCTGATGGGCAATTGATTATGTGTGTCTGAACAGTACAGAAATTACATAGGCCATTAAAATATATATATATATATATATATATATTGTGTGAGATTGTTAGTTTGAGGAGAACAGCACATGAATCCGACTGTGGATTGATTCTGTCTGATGGGAAAAATACCTTTCTGGCTAATGCACTCACAATTCAGTTGTGGTTTTTGTTGTGACCATTAGTGATGCGCAGGTTGACTCATAGTCCGCAGTCCCCTCAGTTATATCCACGGGGCAGGTGTGTTTAGGGTCATGAAGAATTGTGTTGATGAAGGGCAGGTGGGTGGCGGGCGGGTTGAATAAAGAGAACACAATACTTTAAAAAATCCTTAAATGTATAATTCATGTGCAATTTATATCTATAGGCTACATTGAGGTTTTTATTTCATTATTTTAGGCTATCTGGCATTAGTGTGTAAGCTTTAGAGCCTAACTGTACGCGCGCCAAATAGCCTACACACCAATTGCAAATGTTTTTGGGAACAGGGAGAAAAAGTTAAGGTCGATCCACGGAGGCAAAAATGACGTCGGAGTTTGGGCCTCAGATTCTCACTTTATCACATATAGTCTGGCGGTTGCTGATGGGTTATTAGCAATTGCGGGCGGGTGCGGGTGAACAAACAGTTGACCCGCGCACCACTAGTACCTATGTACTCAGTCACATTGTTTGTTCTGTATAGCAGAAGATCCAGAGACACGGCGACTGCGGACTGTTAAAAACATTGCAGACCTACGCCAGAACCTGGAAGACACCATGTCCAGTCTACGGGGGACTCAGATCACACACAGGTAAGAACCCCCTGCAATGAGAATGGACAGGTCCAGAACATATGTCCAGTCCAGTATCCAAACAGATTCCAGATTCAATTCTGTGTATTCAACAAGTTCCACTGACATCCATTAAGACATAACAGACACAGCTCCTAGAGAGAGACCACAATATCAAATAAAATAAAATGTTATTTGTCACATGCGCCGAATACAACAGGGTAGACCTTACAGTGAAATGCTTACTTACAAGCCCTTAACCAACAATGCAGTTTTAAGAAAAATAAGTGTTAAATAAACAGTAGATAAGTAAACAATAAAAGCAGATAGCCATTTGATTAGCTGTCCAGGAGTCTTATGGCTTGGGGGTCCTCTGTAGCTCAATTGGTAGAGCATGGCGCTTGTAACGCCAGGGTAGTGGGTTCGATCCCCGGGACCACCCATACGTAAAAATGTATGCGCACATGACTGTAAGCCGCTTTGGATAAAAGCGTCTGCAAAATGGCATATTATATTATTATTAGAAGCTGTTTAGAAGCATTTTGGACCTAGACTGTAGTGATCACAATAAAGCTATTCTTAACAATGATCCATAACACTTTCTCTTTTAAAAATCCCAAAAGCAGTAGTGTTAATGTAAAAGGAAAGGTGAGTTAGCGCTCTGTTTTAACAAGCAGTAGTGTTAATGGGTGGTCCGCCAGGACAAAGGTCTAATTTTGAAGATGGCGTGTGGCTTAAGTGGGACATGACTGCCACCTAGTGGCCATGTAGTGTCACTACAAACTCCGCATCTGACACTGTGGATGTGTCCCAGCCTCCAGGGTTGCCAGATAGAAATAGAATTAAGGACGAAGTTGAATGAACTTTTGCGGTTTGAGACTTTGCTCTATTCTAGTTTGTATGTAACGGAGGGCTTGTTCTCCAAACCCACTAGACTGTGTCTTGTGTCTGTTTTTTCAGCATGATCCACCCCTTTATGAGAGTGTCAGTGTCTTTGATCCAGTATTGGCTGGATGGAGCAGTGGTCTTGTCTTTGGATTTTGATTCAAGCTCCTGACCCAGTCTCTCTCCGTGCTGCTTGCTCTCCCTTTCACAGGAGTCTAGTCTAGTCCAGTTCAATGCTGATGAGTGAATGTCTAGTCTTACGCTCATAGTCTTTTTTTCTGCTTCTCCCCCTCCCTCCCTCCAAGCACCTTGGAGACAACCTTTGACAGCAACGTCACCACGGAGATCAGCGGCGGCAGTGGGCGGAGCATCCTCAGCCTCACTTCCTCCCGGCCCTCCCTGTCGTCATGGCGACTGGGCCAGTCCAGCCCCCGTCTGCAGGCGGGGGACGCCCCCTCTACAGGGAACGGCTATGGGGGTCGTGCCTTGGGAGGAGGAGGGCAGGGGGGGCGCTACCTGTACCCTGGCCCCCTGCGGAGACAGCTGGCGGGGCGGGGAGGTGCCCTCAGTATGGATCTGGGGGAGAGAGGGGAGGATATTGACCTGGAGGGCATTGCCATGGAGGTGACGGGCTACATGAGTGACGGGGATGTGCTGAGCAAGAACGCAGCGCGCCCTGATGATGTCACCAGTGGGTGAGTATTCTGAGAGAACTAGCATATGATGACATGGTCAAAACATAAAAATGGTGTTTTGCAAATTGCAGCTCATCCCTTTTGGGGCTGGTTTGATTGGTTTTGTGCCCTTTCTCATAGGTTTGGGAATCAATGCATTATAAGTGGCTGTCATGTCACAAGAGGGCGCCAGTGTATTTGTAATCTCCCCTTGGTGTACAAATGTGAACATGGTATAGCCAAAAGTAGTGTGGCATAAAGGGAGAAATAAATGTAGTTGTTCTTATTGTTGTGAGAGGACTTGTAAGACATTCTGTAATAGCTTTTTTTTATTTATTAGTGCATTCGGTGCATTCGGAAAGTATTCAGACCCCTTGACTTTTTCCACATTTTGTTACGTTACAGCCTTATTCTAAAATTGATTAAATCGTTTTTTTACCTCATCAATCTACACACAATACCCCATAACGACAAAGCAAAAACAGGTTTTTAGAAACTGAAAAATCACATTTACATAAGTATGCAGACCCTTTACTCAGCCTCGAGTCTTCTTGGGTATGACGCTACAAGCTTGGCACACCTGTATTTGGGGAGTTTCTCCCATTCTTCTCTGCAGATCCTCTCAAGCTCTGTCAGGTTGGATGGGGAGCGTCGCTGCAAAGCTATTTTCAGGTCTCTCCAGAGATGTTCAATTGGGTTCAAGTCCGGGAGCCACTCCTGCGTTGTCTTGGCTGTGTGCTTAGGGTTGTGTTCTTGTTGGAAGGTGAACCTTCACCCCAGTCTGAGGTCCTGAGTGCTCTGGAGCAGGTTTTCATCAAGGATATCTCTGTACTTTGCTCCGTTCATCTTTCCCTCAATCCTGACTAGTCTCCCAGTCCCTGCTGCTGAAAAACATCACCACAGCATGATGCTGCCACCACCATGCTTCACCGTAGCGATGGTGCCAGGTTTCCTCCAGACGTGACGCTTGTCATTCAGGCCAAAGAGTTCAATCTTGGTTTCATCAGACCAGAGAATCTTGTTTCTCATGGTCTGAGAGTCCTTTAGGTGCCTTTTGGCAAACTCGAAGCGGGCTGTCATGTGCCTTTTACTGAGGAGTGGCTTCAATGCTGCAGAATTTTTTTGGTATCCTTCCCCAGATCTGTGCCTCGACGCAATCCTGTCTCGGGGCTCTACGGAAAATTCCTTCAACCTTTTGTTTTTGCTCTGACATGCGCTGTCAACTGTGAGACCTTATATAGACAGGTGTGTGCCTTTCCAAATCATGTCCAATCAATTGAATTTACCACAGGTGGACTCCAATCAAGTTGTAGAAACATCTCAAGGATGATCAATAGAAACAGGATGCACCTGAGCTCAATTTCGAGTCTCATAACAAAGGGTCTGAATACTTATGTAAATACGTTTTTTTATACATTTGCAAAAATGTCTAAAAACCTGTTTTCGCTTTGTCATTATGGGGTATTGTGTGTAGATTGATGAGGACATTTTAGAATACGGCTGTAATGTAACAAAATGTGGAAAAAGAGAAGGGGTCTGAATTCTTTCCGAATGTCCTTTGGGGACCAGGGACCATATCCACAAAGCGTCTCAGATTAGGAGTGCTGATCTAGGATCAGGTTTCCCCTGTCCAAATCATTTTATTCTCATTATTACCTGAAAGGCAAAACTGATTCGAGAACAGCACTCCTACTCTTGAGACGCTTCATGAATGCTGGCCCAGATCAGATGCTACCTCTATGTAGCTCCGCTCTGTGAGTTCAATCCAGTAGAGTTGAACCCCATAACCTGTTGGTTTTCTAGTCAGTGCCCATGTTGAAGTCAGTGTCTGTGTTGTAACAGGCCCCTGCATACCTTGGCTGTCATACTCTGCAATTTAAACCAATGCTGTCATCATTATTATCATATTAATTTACACACTCTGGGAACCAACTCTGCTGCTGATGCCAGAATCAGGAGAGTGGACGGCCAAAAAGAGAGAGAGACTAAGACACAAGGGTATAAATGATCTAACGCAGCTTTATGGGGGAACAGAAAGATATGTATTAGATAAAACGGACCTATGAGTAACTAAGAATGGATATCTGAATACTGTATAGTCAAACATCAAAAAGCAACAAAAAATCCAAAACTTCCTCAAAGTCTCAAGAAGAAGGAAAATAGAATTCTTTAGATGACATAATTCAGGGGTTTCCACATTTTTTGGCCCCCGACCCGATAAAAAAAAAATTCACGGCCCCACCATGTAAAAAAAGTGATGCAATCAACGGTTCTATGAACCAAAGCGCAAAGTTTCTCTCCCGACATAATCACTTCTGCAGAGCCACCTGCTCTGAAAGGGGTGGGGTTAAGTGCTCCCCCTGAAGCACTCAGATAAGGCATTTCAAACCAAACACACACATACACTCACACACACACACACCTGGGCAGGTGAGTGCTATGAAGAGAAAGACCCCAACCATTCCCCTGCTAGTGCAATATGATCTCCTACATCTATACTTAGGGATTGGCTCAGGGAGGGACGCCAGCCAAAGCTGTAGTGTAGAGAGATGAGCGATCAGGTGCTGTACGGTAGTAGAGAGCTGCTATTTAGATCCGGCATCATGTTCTGTACCACTACCCTGGCCATGTGAGAGAAGGATCCGGCATCATGTTCTGTACCACTACCCTGGCCATGTGAGAGAAGGATCCGGCATCATGTTCTGTACCACTACCCTGGCCATGTGAGAGAAGGATCCGGCATCATGTTCTGTACCACTACCCTGGCCATGTGAGAGAAGGATCCGGCATCATGTTCTGTACCACTACCCTGGCCATGTGAGAGAAGGATCCGGCATCATGTTCTGTACCACTACCCTGGCCATGTGAGAGAAGGATCCGGCATCATGTTCTGTACCACTACCCTGGCCATGTGAGAGAAGGATCCGGCATCATGTTCTGTACCACTACCCTGGCCATGTGAGAGAAGGATCCGGCATCATGTTCTGTACCACTACCCTGGCCATGTGAGAGAAGGATCCGGCATCATGTTCTGTACCACTACCCTGGCCATGTGAGAGAAGGATCCGGCATCATGTTCTGTACCACTACCCTGGCCATGTGAGAGAAGGATGATGACATCGTGGATATAAAGGAAACACACAAAGGCTCTGAGGATGAACTATAGTCACAGGAGTGCGTGTGTGTGTGTGTGTGTGTGTGTGAATGGTCCCAGCCTCGGGCTAGGAACAGGGTGATTGATGGTCGCTAATGAGCCCTTATTCAAATGGCTGCCGTGGAAACGGAGTGACCAGATTACGCCTGTAGCCTGGGGGGTTGTGTGTGTTTGTTTGTGTGTGTGTGTGTGTGGTAATATGGTGGAGCCGCCCTGTGTCTTAACCATTTAAAACAGACACAGATAACGCAGTCTCCTCCCCCCTACTCCCCAGGCCTTGAATGGTTAACCACCAATGCTAGGCTGGCATTAGCAGCTAACTGATTCCACGTATTCTAGGTTTGACCATGGAGGATGAGTTGGCTTCCACGCCCACCTACAGGGTAGTCACTTTGTGTGCAAGTGGCAAAGTCATAAACACCGCTTTATTCTACAATTTATCTTCAAAAAATCTGATTTTAAACCTAACCTTATCCCTAACCCTAACCTTGAATTAATGTTGTTTTCATAAATGTTTACGATATAGCCAATTGTGGCACTTGCCCGTCTAGTGGGACTTACAGCCGACTTACAGTTATCGCTCTTTATCTCATTCCAGGTGTGTAAAGGTTGTTATTTATATCCTTGTGGAGGAGTAAAAAAGTATATATAGAATGTTATAATTGGTTGAAAGTAAGAGGTTAGCACTTGGTGGTGAAACAGCTATGAAAACAGCTATCCTTGGTTCATGGTGTGGCTCCTAACCTGCGTATGTGACGTGTGTCTTTTGATGTCATGCTTTTAGTGAAGTGCTTTCTGAAACCCCCCAAACAAGACAACATGATGGATGTGCCTCGGTAATCACTCTGCATGAGAATGAAGTACCTCAGGCAGCACTGTGCACCTCCCTCACCCCTCTCTCACCCCTCCCACTCTCTTACCCTTCGGCTTCTCTGGCCCCTGGAGATACCGCCCCACCCCCCGTCCAACTTCCCTCACCTCTCGCTCTGACTGGCTTGGGGGTATGGTGTTCCCTTTGGCCCCCCTCTTCTAAACCTTACCCCCTCCCCTCCCCTCCCCTCCTCACCCCTATCCACCTTGTGCTCTTTAGCAAGCAGACAGCCAGGCAGCGGCAGAGCCTTCAGTGAGTGGGAGCATGTGGAGTTAACAGAAGAAGCCCGCATACCAACACTGAGCACCCACCGAGGAACACACACTAGAAGCACACATACTGTATATTCACAGACACATAGGAAAGAGTATCTGTATGACAGTTACACTGTTGCTACATAGAATATTTGGCATACACACATTCTGATCTGAAAGGTTCATTCTGATCTTTATCGAGGGGATCTTAACTCACCTGGACACGTTTGTTTTAGGTTGGACTAACATCATTAAAGATGTGCGAGGCGAAAAGGTATGTCTCAGGGGTTTCAACTGACAGTTGAAGTGGGTGAACCAGAAAGTGTCTGTTTGTCTTGTGATTTAAATCCAATCCAGTTGTCCTATCTGTTTTTAGATGAGTGGGGATAAAGGTGTGTGTCTGATTCTCAGATGTCATCCTCACTTACTAAGCATGTAACACCTTGACATTGCTGTTACCTGGTTTTTAGTGAGAGTGGCACTTCTGCTTTTGTCAGGTGCAGGGTTAGGGTCTATTTATTATTCCACTGGGTGGAAACTCTGCATGAACTGGAAAACCTTCATACAAAACAATGGGTAATTTTTTGAATTATTTTCCTTGAATTGAGTTAATTTAAATGGAATTTGAGCATAACCCTGGTCAGTAGCCATATAACATGAGAGGGAAGCTAAAATGTTTGCACCATGTCACCTATTAGCATTGTGCAGTAAAGTCAATAGATTCCAGGTTATTCTAGAGATGTTTATGGAACGATAAGGCTTCTGAGAGGACATACTGTACGAGAGTAGAGGGCAACTCCCCTCTGTGTGGCTGTTATTAGATTGAACCACTTCCTATGGGAGTTATTGGTGTACGAAGTAAGAAACCTGGTCAATTAAAGTATCATCATCCTCTGCTTTCTTGTTCACCTTTTCCACTCATACATTGTCTCACCTCTGTGTGTCTATGAAAAGGGCAAAGGGGACAGGTGGCATTGAAGAGACTGGTTATAGAGAGGTTGTAGAGATGTTATAGAGAGGTTGTAGAGAGGTTGTATATATGTTATAGAGAGGTTGAAGATATGTTATAGAGAGGTTGTAGAAAGGTCATACAAAAGCAAGAGTGTTAGTGTTCAGGGCAGTGTGTTGATAAAGCCTTAGTATGACGTTGACAATGCATCTCTCATACGTTATTCTCTGTCTTTGCTCCTTCTGCAGTTTGTAAGTGTCTTCACCATACAGTATATGGAAACAATAGCACAGACAAAGGGCTATTTTTCACACCACATTGGTTGGTTCAGTTCCTGTGACTCTCTTCATGATTGGTTGAGGATATGATTACTCTGACTCCCTGTGGTTGTACAGTTAGTATATGTATGAGGTGTACTGTATGTGTACAGTCAGTGGTTGTGTAGTAGGTTTAGTAGGTGTCGAAAGCATTCCACAGGGATGCTGGCCCATGTTGACGCCAATGCTTCCCACAGTTGTGTCAAATTGGCTGGATGTCCTTTGTGTGGTGGACCTTTCTTGATACACACAGGAAGCGTGAAAAACCCAGCAGAGTTGCAGTTCTTGACACAAACGGGTGCGCCTGGCACCTACTACCATACCCCGTTTAAAGGCACTTACATTTTTTGTCTTGCCCATTCACCCTCTGAATGGCACACATACACAGTCCATGTCTCAAGGCTTAAAAATCATTATTCTCCTCCCCTTCATCTACATTGATTGAAGTGGATTTAACAATAAGGGATCATAGCTTTCATCAGGATTCACCTGGTCAATGTCATGGAAAAAAATGTTTTTTGATTACTGTATGTTTGTGCACATGGAGGTAAGTGATTCATGTTTACTATAGGTTAATGAAGCAATACAAATGTTATGTGACAAAAATTAAAGGCCATTTAGTTGACTAAAATGGCCCACTGTTTTCGTCATTTTGACAATAACTAAACTAAATCGTTATTCAAATGACAAAAATGTGATTAAGACAATGATATTTTAGTCAAAATGACTAAAACTAGACTAAATCTAAAAAAGAGTGCCAAAAATAACACTGCACCAGGAACATCATCTAGGAAATGTAGGGGAAGTACTGGTCTAGCTGTACTGGTGTGTCTGTGTGTGTGTCTGTGTTCTTCTGTGCATGTGCAGAGCCCCAGTGGTGTGGAGTTAGTGACCGGTCCAGTCGGCCAGCAGCCATTTAATCCTGATTGATGAGACTGGTGCCTGGGCCTGACAAACAAGATGGATGTCCTTTCCTCTCCTCGTTGGTTTTATTTAGAGCAGGAAGGGACATCCATCTTGTTTGTCCGGCCCAGGCACCAGAAAGGGAGGGAGTTGTTGGCTTTCTCTGGGGTGTTAGACCAAGAGTTGGACCATGTTCGTTTTTCTTCTTCCCGGTTTGAAAGCTGACATGAAAAATCTTCCTTTGAGTCAAACAATATCAGTGTTGGAATCCATCAAGAATGAACTGTATTCCATCAAAGTGATGTAAAACTCAGTGTTGTGTAATTTTAACGTGAGCTTTGACTTTGAAAACCTTGTGTTTTCTAATGTGACCCTTGACCTTTTCTGTCCTCAGCTACATGACGGACGGCGGTCTGAGTCTGTACGGGCGGCGACTCAACCGTCTACCTGACGGCATGGCGGCGGTACGAGAGACCCTCCAACGCAACACCTCCACGGGCCAGGGAGACGCTGACAGGTAGGACACTACACACATGCAGGCACACACACAAACACACACAGACCATTTCTCTGCATCATTGGGAGAGGTCCTTACATTGGGTCAAATTACAAAATGGTTGGATTGATGTCCTTGTGACCTGCGTGGATCAGTGGAAAGGATAATAGGGCAGCAGTTTGACCTCTTTCTGGGAGAGAGAGAGAGAGAGAGAAAGAGAAGGAGAGAGAGAGAGGAGAGAGGAAGGAGGAGGGAGTTGTTTAATGTGGATAATTGACAGCGGGAAATGGATGGAGGCATTACACTATTAAGATAGAGTGTGTTTGTGTGGGAGAGAAGCGGACGGGTGTGTGGGACCGAAGTGGGCTCTGTAAGAACGAGTGAAACCCCTTGATGTTGTTTCTTTGTTGGGTTAGTAAAACTAAGTAAGACTGCAGTTATAACTCCTCTCAATCTGCAGGTGTGAGTGATTTCCTGTTTTTCCACCTTTTGACCTCGGTCTCCCCTCCTTCCCTCCTTCTCTTTTCTCTCACACCCCCTAACTAAGCCCTCACCTCTACTCCCCTTCTCCCTCACCTCCTAACCCCTAAGGTGAGAGATGAAAGCTTCCAGTCTCTCTCCTCTCACCCTGCACTGACCCATCTTGACCTTTCAACCTGCCTCTTTACCGCCCTGATCATATCTTTCTCACCTCTGCCCTTCACCTTTCATTAAGGTCTTAAAGGAACCCCTTAAAAGGTGTTTGTGAGAAAGCAGTTGTTGATGAGAGAAAAGAGAGAGAGAGTCTGAAAAGCAATGAAATGATAAAGGTTTTTGGGAATGGTGTTATATTAATTTTCTACTTTAATCTATCAGAGAGTTAATTTTGTTAATAGTGCATTACTGCTTGTGCCAGTAGTCTCTCTTTGTTGATAGAGATGGAGGGTTGGGGGAAGGAAAGGAGGGAAGGGGTAGAGGTGGCAGGTAGGGGGTATTTTTGGAGCAGCCCCCCTGAAGGAATGTCTGATAAATGGGGTTACTGGTTTTGGTTTGCATTAATTGGGAGAGTTGGAAATGGTGGATAACTGTGTTAACATAATATAGCAGGGTTGATATGGCTTCAGGGTAAAGTGTGTGTGTGTGGGGGGGGGGGGGGGGGGCTTGGGGGGTCTCAAATGAGATCAGTCTAATTTAATAGATGACTGAGGGGTTAATGGAGCTGATTTGGGCAGGTTGGGAGTTGGATTTGACAGCTGAGCACCTTACTATGCCTAGTGTGTGTGTGTGTGTGTGTCTGCATGTGGCATCCTGTTTGTGTATACGTGTGTGTGTGGGCATAGTTGCAGTGTAAGTTTCACGAGCCCTGACAGAGAGTCCCCATCAGCTCTTTAGCCACTCTGTAACGGGCTGTGGTAGACCACTGGATTGGAGACCTATAAAACAGATCAGCTTTTAATGTCTGAATGATGCTGCTATGGATACCATCATTTTAGCCCGTTAGGGCCCAGTCTGCGATAGGGTTGGGGGTTGGGGTGTCAGATATCACCATGGCAATGGGGTAAAATCCTTGTGAACTCTGGCTAAGGGGTCAAGAGCTTCAAAATGTCATAGTGCACAAGGGGGGTTGGACAATTCTCCTAAAGACAGGAGATTCTGACTCAAGAACTAGAGCCTCCATACTCAACTGGCGGACCGTGGACCGGATCCGGACCAGAATTGAACTAGAGTATTTAGTGCAGTGGACTCCAACCCTGGACCTGGAGAGCTACAGATGTGCAGGCTTTTGTTTCAGCCCAGCACTAACACACATGATTCAACTTATCAAGGTATTGATGAATGCTGTCGTTGATGACTTGAATCAGGTGTTTCATTGCTGGGTTGGAACAAAAGCCTGCATGTTCTGTAGCTCTCCAGGACAGTGACTATTTTGTAAGAATATTATTTTGTATTGTGATTCCTCATAAAGGAATTAAAACACCTAAAATCAGAAGTTGAAGAAGGGACAGTAACTACAACTGCCACTGTTTTGACTCTCAAATGTATGCAAATTACAGTTCAAACTGGCACTTTCGTTACCCAAAAATCCCTTTTAGTTATGGGACAACACAGACCCATAGCGACAATAGACTGAGTGTCAGATTGAATTAATCTGTGTGTGTCTTTCAGCTCACATTTCATTTCACGGCCAGAGAAAGAGGAAGAAACGCATCCGTAACAATCCGTCCGCTGATTTGAATTCCTTTTGGCCGACCAGACAAAGAGACACTCTTTTCTGTGGTGTGTGTGCATGTGTGTCCGTGTGTATGTGTGTGCAAGCGTGCAGATACAGTATGAAACAGATAGGAAATAAATATGAAAACCCAAACCACCCTTTAACATTACAATGATACAGTGAGGGAAAAAAGTATTTGATCCCCTGCTGATTTTGTATGTTTGCCCACTGACAAAGACATGATCAGTCTATCATTTTAATGGTAGGTTTATTTGAACAGTGAGAGACAGAATAACAACAAAATAATCCAGAAAAACGCATGTCAAAAATGTTATGAATTGATTTGCATTTTAATGAGGGAAATAAGTATTTCTGCAAAACATGACTTAGTACTTGGTGGCAAAACCCTTATTGGCAGTCACAGAGGTTAGATGTTTCTTGTAGTTGGCCACCAGGTTTGCACACATCTCAGGAGGGATTTTGTCCCACTTCTCTTTGCAGATCTTCTCCAAGTCATTAAGGTTTCGAAGCTGACGTTTGGCAACTCGAACATTCTGCTCCCTCCACAGATTTCCTATGGGATTAAGGTCTGGAGACTGGCTAGGCCACTCAAGGACCTTAATGTGCTTCTTCTTGAGCCACTCCTTTGTTGCCTTGGCCGTGTGTTTTGGGTCATTGTCATGCTGGAATACCCATCCACGACCCATTTTCAATGCCCTGGCTGAGGGAAGGAGGTTCTCACCCAAGATTTGACGGTACATGGCCCCGTCCATCGTCCCTTTGATGCGGTGGTTGTCCTGTCCCCTTAGCAGAAAAACACCCCCAAAGCATAATGTTTCCACCTCCATGTTTGACGGTGGGGATGGTGTTCTTGGGGTCATAGGCAGCATTCCTCCTCCTCCAAACACGGCGAGTTGAGTTGATGCCAAAGAGCTCGATTTTGGTGTCATCTGACCACAACACTTTCACCCAGTTCTCCTCTGAATCATTCAGATGTTCATTGGCAAACTTCAGACGGGCCTGTATATGTGCTTTCTTGAGCAGGGGGACCTTGCGGGCGCTGCAGTATTTCAGTCCTTCACGGCGTAGTGTGTTACCAATTGTTTTCTTGGTGACTATGGTCCCAGCTGCCTTGAGATCATTGACAAGATCCTCCCGTGTAGTTCTGGGCTGATTCCTCACCATTCTCATGATCATTGCAACTCCACGAGGTGAGATCTTGCATGGAGCCCCAGGCCGAGGGTTCTTTTGTGTTTCTTCCATTTGCGAATAATCGCACCAACTGTTGTCACCTTCTCACCAAGCTGCTTGGCGATGGTCTTGTAGCCCATTCCAGCCTTGTGTAGGTCTACAATCTTGTCCCTGACATCCTTGGAGAGTTCTTTGGTCTTGGCCATGGTGGAGAGTTTGGAATCTGATTGATTGATTGCTTTTGTGGACAGGTGTCTTTTATACAGGTAACAAGCTGAGATTAGGAGCAGTCCCTTTACTGGAGTGTGCTCCTAATCTCAGTTTGTTACCTGTATAAAAGACAGCTGGGAGCCAGAAATCTTTCTGATTGAGAGGGGGTCAAATACTTATTTCCCTCATTAAAATACAAATCAATTTATAACATTTTTGACATGCATTCTTCTGGATTTTTTTGTTGTTATTCTGTCTCTCACTGTTCAAATAAACCTACCATTAAAATTATAGACTGATCATTTATTTGTCAGTGGGCAAACGTACAAAATCAGCAGGGGATCAAATACTTTTTTCCTTCACTGTAAATACAGTATATCCCTCGGTCCTCTCCTCCCTCTCTTATTTCTCTCTGTTCTCCACTCGTTCTGTGTGTGTGTGTGATGTTAGTGGATCTATGGGGAGGTTTTACATCTTCCCCTCCCCAGGGTGTGGGTGTGTGCAGGCTAAGGAGTTCTGGTTATTTACAGCACCCTCTCAACACCCCAGCCCCCTGAAGCCCACAGCAACCCCAGTGCCCGTTTTCGTACCTGTCTGGACTTGACTAGGCCCCTCAGGCAGTTGAGGAGGGGGGAGGGTCCTCAGGTACAGGTTGCACCTGGCAGTCAAACGGATGGACAGAATCGCTTCCTCTCGCTCTCCCCCTCTCTTTTCCTCTCTTTTTGCTCTCCTTAGAGGAATCATCATTCCCCCTTGCGCTGTCTCTCCCTCCTCTTTCCTCTGTCTCTCTGTTGTGTGGTGTCTGTTTCCCTCTCTCCAGCGAAGAGGATGCTGTGGTTTTGCTCCAGGCTCTAAACAATCACAATCTTTTCTCCTTTCTCTCCCTCTCTCTTTCTCCTGTCATTTCATGATCCACCGGTCATGTTTTTCTGATAACCAGGAGGCCTTTTTGTATGATAATACAATACTGCGCGTGCGTGTGTGCGTATGTGTGTGTGTTAACCCCAGTGCCCCCATTAACATTTCTGTATGTCTCGTGCTTAGACTGTTCACATAACGTCACCCTCTAGGATCAGATCCGATATCAAACCTCAATATATCAAAGTATTCCGGGGCGTTCCAGCATGACACGTGGGCTCTGGTCCAGAATACCAGGAGTGTTTGGATAGTGAGGCAAGAGGAGAAGATGGGTTGTTACTGGCCTAATGCTATCATCGGTGTGTGTCTTTGTGTTTGGGTGTTAGCAGTCATAATTGCACCTAATGACGCTGCTACTGACAGCTTTCTACATTCTGTATTTTTCTATGGTTGGAGTAGTGAATATCGGATACGGCAATGTCTTTATTCAGTGTTTTTGGAAGCACTCTTACTTTGGTTTGATTAGCTGAGAAATGGATAAAGGACCACTCCCACCCTTTGTCTGCTTCTAGGCTTCTCTCTGGCTCTCTCTCCCTCAGTCTCTCTCTCTCTCTCGCACGCGCACACATACACACGCACACACATACACACACACATACACACGCACACACATACACACACACGCACACACACACACGTCTTGACTTATACATGGAATGCAAAATGCTATAAATCCCCTTTAGCCATGTTTTATGCAAGAACAGCACTTTCCTGTGTCCCCTGTGGTGTGTCTTTGTAATCACATATAACGATGCGCTGAAACGCTTGCGGCATACTAGAGCAGTCTCAACCTCATAGTCCACGCACATACACACACACAGACAGATTCTCACATTCATACACACACAAACACACTAAAGCAGTCTCAACCCCGCTGTCTATAAAACTATAGGAGTCTGAACTCTACACAGTGTGTGATATCTGGAGCTTCACTTTCAGCTGAACTATTTGCCCAAGTCACTGATACCCCCAAACACACACCCACGTACCCCAGCTGCAGAAGTGCCCCTGTACTCCTGAGCACACACGCCCTTGCCTTCTCCAGTGCGTGGGAAGGTATGGGATTAGACTGGGTCATATGTCATAATTCAGATGAGAGAGGAGGGAGAAATATAGCGAAGGAAACTTAAATTGACAAAAAGAGAAGGGAAATATAGACAATAGGATTTAACAAGTTGCAGTGGAGGAGGAGACTCTGAGACTTGAGTGTGTGTGTGAGAGAGACAGCGAGAGAGAGAGATGGATAGAGAGAGACTCCTAGGAGAGTGTACTGATGTAGTTGTAGCCGTGGATACTGGTGCATCTATGGACCCCCTCCTCCCCCTGGGCATTCCCTCTGTCACCAGCACACCTGCCTCGCCCCAGGACACACACAAACACACACACATAGAGGGTGTGGTTCTTACACACAAGGAGAGAGAGGACGTTTTCAGTTATCTCCTTCTCTCTCTCTCTCACACACACACACACACTCTGCTGTAATGGTCTATGCCTTTGTCTCCAGCTGGCTGACTCTTATTAGATTAGTGCTCGGGGAAGTGGTGTTGAGCCTGGCTGTGCCACGGAGAGTGGCAGGGATCTCAGCACTGGGACATACAATGACTGTCCTCTATTCTGGAGTGTGATCAGAAGAGCGTGGAGAAAACATGTAACGTGAAAGAAGGGAAGTCTGACAGAGAGAGAGCGAGACTGAAAGAGAGAGAAATTAAAAACCTTCCTTCCCTTGCCACTTTGGAGGAAGTATTCATTAAGAGTTTATAGACGGACAGACTGCCGTGTGGATGTTGGTTCTGAGTAACAGACAGTTTTGGACAACCTGAACTGGTTGGTATGGGATTCTGCTGTGAGGGGTTGCTGAGCCCCTGCCCCCTCGGCCTGCGTAACGTGGTAAAGGGTAAGTGAAAATGTATAATCTTTGTAAATGATATCATCGGTAGGACTGGTGGAGGTATGTCGCACATGCAGCTAACAAAAACATATGGAAATGTCTGCTCTACCCAAGATTACAAACAAATAATTGCAGCATTACCGCAAAAATGGAAGAGGAAAGTGGAAGGTGGAAAAAGTAAGGAACTTGTCTGTCGGCCTTGCATTAAAGAACATAATTGGTTAAAGGAAATTGTGATAAATAAAAAAGTATACCAGTTTCATTTAAGGACCAAAGGATTGACAGCCGTCCCATATAGATTGCAAAATAGTTGGGAAGAGAGTTTTGACGTACCGATTCCATGGCAAAGTGTTTATGAACTGATACGCAAAACGACGCCGGATTCAAAACGTATAATTTTTCAATTTAAATTATTATACAAAATGCTTGCTACCAATAGAATCTGTAGAAACAATGAGAATAGAAGGGTTCAGAACTTTTGTGAAACATCACAGTACAGTTGAAAAATATATGGCAAATGGAAATCCAAAATGGATGGTGTTAAGAGATAGCTGGGAGGTGTTGAATGGAGCTGAAGGATGGGACTAATAACAACTAACAACTAATAACAACAAGATAACTAATGTAAAGCATACTGTGTCCATAATAAGTATATAGGTTATAGATTGAGAGCTTTTGTGAAAGAGCACAGTTAGAAATATATGGCAAATAGAAGCAAACTGGATGGACATCATGAAAATGATCGGAGAGGTTGAGGGTAGAGGAAGTTCAGGAGTAAAAACAAACAAAATATAATTATTGTAAAATTGACTGTGTCCATAAAATGTATATAGTATGTATAAGCTGGAAGTAGAGGCCTAAGCGTTGTTGTTCACTAGGGGTGGTGGGGTTGGAAAGTAATAAAGGGAAATATATATTTTTAAAGGATATGTGTATATATATATATGTATGTATGTATATGTATTTATATGTATGTATGTGTATATGTATGTGTGTGTATGTGTATATACCGTGGGGAGAAGAAGTATTTGATACACTGCCGATTTTGCAGGTTTTCCTACTTACAAAGCATGTAGAGGTCTGTAATTTTTATCATAGGTACACTTCAACTGTGAGAGACGGAATCTAAAACAAAAATCCAGAAAATCACATTGTATGATTTCTAAGTAATTAATTTGCATTTTATTGCATGACATAAGTATTTGATACATCAGAAAAGCAGAACTTAATATTTGGTACAGAAACCTTACAGAGATCATACGTTTCCTGTAGGTCTTGACCAGGTTTGCACACACTGCAGGAGGGATTTTGGCCCACTCCTCCATACAGACCTTCTCCAGATCCTTCAGGTTTCGGGGCTGTCGCTGGGCAATACAGACTTTCAGCTCCCTCCAAAGATTTTCTATTGGGTTCAGGTCTGGAGACTGTCTAGGCCACTCCAGGACCTTGAGATGCCTCTTACGGAGCCACTCCTTAGTTGCCCTGGCTGTGTGTTTCGGGTCGTGGTCATGCTGGAAGATCCAGCCACGACCCATCTTCAATGCTCTTACTGAGGGAAGGAGGTTGTTGGCCAAGATCTCGCGATACATGGCCCCATCCATCCTACCCTCAATACGGTGCATCATCCTGTCCCCTTTGCAGAAAAGCATCCCCAAATAATGATGTTTCCACCTCCATGCTTCACGGTTGGGATGGTGTTCTTGGGGTGGTACTCATCCTTCTTCTTCCTCCAAACACGGCGAGTGGAGTTTAGACCAAAAAGCTCTATTTTTGTCTCATCAGACCATATGACCTTCTCCGATTCCTCCTCTGGATCATCCAGATGGTCATTGGCAAACTTCAGACGGGCCTGGACATGCGCTGGCTTGAGCAGGGGGACCTTGCGTGCGCTGCAGGATTTTTATCCATGACGGCGTAGTGTGTTACAAATGGTTTTCTTTGAGACTGTGGTCCCAGCTCTCTTCAGGTCATTGACCAGGTCCTGCCGTGTAGTTCTGGGCTGATCCCTCACCTTCCTCATGATCATTGATGCCCCACGAGGTGAGATCTTGCATGGAGCCCCAGACTGAGGGTGATTGACCGTCATCTTGAACTTCTTCCATTTTCTAATAATTGTGCCAACAGTTGTTGCCTTCTCACCAAGCTGCTTGCCTATTGTCCTGTAGCCCATCCCAGCCTTGTGCAGGTCTACAATTTTATCCCTAATGTCCTTACACAGCTCTCTGGTCTTGGCCATTGTGGAGAGGTTGGAGTCTGTTTGATTGAGTGTGTGGACAGGTGTCTTTTATACAGGTAATGAGTTCAAACAGGTGCAGTTAATACAGGTAATGAGTGGAGAACAGGAGGGCTTATGTCATGCAATAAAATGCAAATGAATTACTTAAAAATCATACAATGTGATTTTCTGGATTTTACTGTATATACACTGTATATACAGTGGGGAGAACAAGTATTTGATACACTGCCGATTTTGCAGGTTTTCCTACTTACAAAGAAAAAATCCAGAAAATCACATTGTATGATTTTTAAGTAATTAATTTGCATTTTATTGCGTGACATAAGTATTTGATCACCTACCAACCAGTAAGAATTCCGGCTCTCACAGACCTGTTAGTTTTTCTTTAAGAAGCCCTCCTGTTCTCCACTCATTACCTGTATTAACTGCACCTGTTTGAACTCATTACCTGTATAAAAGACACCTGTCCACACACTCAATCAAACAGACTCCAACCTCTCCACAATGGCCAAGACCAGAGAGCTGTGTAAGGACATCAGGGATACAATTGTAGACCTGCACAAGGCTGGGATGGGCTACAGGACAATAGGCAAGCAGCTTGGTGAGAAGGCAACAACTGTTGGCGCAATTATTAGAAAATGGAAGAAGTTCAAGATGACGGTCAATCACCCTCGGTCTGGGGCTCCATGCAAGATCTCACCTAGTGGGGTATCAATGATCATGAGGAAGGTGAGGGATCAGCCCAGAACTACACGGCAGGACCTGGTCAATGACCTGAAGAGAGCTGGGACCACAGTCTCAAAGAAAACCATTACTAACACACTACGCCGTCATGGATTAAAATCCTGCAGCGCACGCAAGGTCCCCCTGCTCAAGCCAGCGCATGTCCAGGCCCGTCTGAAGTTTGCCAATGACCATCTGGATGATCCAGAGGAGGAATGGGAGAAGGTCATGTGGTCTAATGAGACAAGAATAGAGCTTTTTGGTCTAAACTCCACTCGCCGTGTTTGGAGGAAGAAGAAGAATGAGTACAACCCGAAGAACACCATCCCAACCGTGAAGCATGGAGGTGGAAACATCATTCTTTGGGGATGCTTTTCTGCAAAGGGGACAGGACGACTGCACCGTATTGAGGGGAGGATGGATGGGGCCATGTATCGCGAGATCTTGGCCAACAACCTCCTTCCCTCAGTAAGAGCATTGAAGATGGGTCGTGGCTGGGTCTTCCAGCATGACCACGACCCGAAACACACAGCCAGGGCAACTAAGGAGTGGCTCCGTAAGAAGCATCTCAAGGTCCTGGAGTGGCCTAGCCAGTCTCCAGACCTGAACCCAATAGAAAATCTTTGGAGGGAGCTGAAAGTCCGTATTGCCCAGCGACAGCCCCGAAACCTGAAGGATCTGGAGAAGGTCTGTATGGAGGAGTGGGCCAAAATCCCTGCTGCAGTGTGTGCAAACCTGGTCAAGACCTACAGGAAACGTATGATATCTGTAATTGCAAACAAAGGTTTCTGTACCAAATATTAAGTTCTGCTTTTCTGATGTATCAAATACTTATGTCATGCAATAAAATGCAAATGAATTACTTAAAAATCATACAATGTGATTTTCTGGATTTTTGTTTTAGATTCCGTCTCTCACAGTTGAAGTGTACCTATGATAAAAATGACAGACCTCTACATGCTTTGTAAGTAGGAAAACCTGCAAAATCGGCAGTGTATCAAATACTTGTTCTCCCCACTGTATATAAATTGCGAAATAAATACATATGGGGGATTGGAAGTGATGCAGACAATTACATTGATGGAAGTTACAATCAATCTGCAATATTAAAGCTGATCTAAGAACATGGAGGGGATGATAGAGTTTGCAGGTTTGTGGTTACCTGGACCCAAGGTAACAGGATCAATGTGATTATCCACACTTAGTATGGGAGGGAGGCTCACACACACACACAAACATACAGACATTTTGCTGGGGGGGTGGGGAATGAAACCCCTTTAGCCAGTTGGACATGAGGACTGGAGAAATAAGATGAGGTAGTTTACAGTGTGTTTAAGGTCTGGTGTGTGTGTCTTCTGTCAATTTTAAATTCCAAACGTGTATGTCTGCCTCCCACTGGGTCCTTTCGATCAGTGTGTGCTTTGTGATTGTGTATGTTTGTGTACGTGCTTGCGTGTGTGCGTGCAGTGGTGTGTATCCCACATCTGTATTGGGCGTGTTTCTTTTATGGATCAGGGTCAGTCGGTTGACTCAAAGCAATGCACCATTTACTCAACAAACACACTGAGAGAGAGTGCGAGATGGAGAGAAAAAGAGAGCGAGAGAGCGAAAGAGGTGTTTGTGTGCAAGAGAGAAAGTCAGAGAATGTAACACGTTTTCAAGTAATGTTTGTTTCATATGTAAAATATGTTTACTCAAGCTAGAAAAATGAGAAATGAGGCTAGAGAGAGAAAGAGAAAGAGAGAACCAAAGAGAGACTAGAGGGAGAGGTGCATTCCTGACCCTGTAGTCCAGTCATCCAGTAGTCGTGTCATTTCTCCATGCTGCGGGACAGCTGTGTCATTTAGCCACCACACAACTCTGGCCCAGAATGTCCACAAGGAGAAGGAATGCACTGAGTCCTGTCCTGTCCAAGATCCTCTCCACCGCTCCTTTACCCTTTCTCTTACCCTCTACCTCCCCATTCTCTCCCTCCCTCCCTCTACCTCCCTTCCCTCCCGCACTCCCCCACCCATTCACTTCCTCAATCTCCCCCTCCCTCACCCTGTATCTCTCTCATTTCTCCCTCACTCCCTCCCCTATTCTTACACCCAATCCCCATGGTCCTATTCAAACTGCCCTCCCCCATTCCCACCCTCCCTTCCCTCTCCTCCCTCCCTCCACCCTGTGTATAGAGGGGCCAGAGGTGGTGTTTACAGAGGGACAGCCAAACAGTGGTTGTGTGTACAGTCAGCTCAGTCAGTACACACACAGCCCAGACCCAAACACATACTTTAGATACAACACACTCACACACACACACACACACACACACACACTGGTTTGTGTTCCTACTGGCTGTCTACACTAACGAATAGGTTTAGAGGAGGTTTGGGGTCAGGGTTAGTTTGGAGGTATTGTCTTGAGGCAGTAATGGTGCAGCCAAGCTAGCCTTCTCCTGATGGGGCACTTCTAAAAACATGGTTTGTTTGTGCCTGTCGCTGATGTCGGGTATATGACAGACTGAATGTCTTCTCAATACTCTTTTCTCACCCTTGACTTTATTTCCATAAAACAAACTGTCTTTCTTTGAATGCAATACAGTCTGACGGATGAAGGGGTTTATAGGATGCGTGCATGTGCGTGTGTGTTTGTCTCTGAGTGTGTAAGCCTCACCTGTCTCTTTCCCCATGATATCATCTGTGACCTCTCACCCTTCGGGGGTATATATTCAGAGTGAGCTCATGTTTAGTGTGTAACCCCATGTCCCGTCCACTCACACTGTCTCTAACAGTAGTCTACAGGAGTAGTCATCTGATCCTACAACAGTCTGAGTAACAGTAGCTCCCCTTAAAAGAGGAAATTCCTTATTGTCCAGAGGTTATTGTCTACGTCTGAGCATGTGTGTGTGCGCATGCATGCGTAATATATATATATATATATATATATATTTTTTTTAACTTTTACTCAGTTTTCTCCCCAATTTCGTGATATCCAATTGGTAGTTACAGTCTTGTCCCATCACTGCAACTCCCCTATGGACTCGGGAGAGGCGAAGTGCATGCATAAATGTTTGTGAGAGTTGGAGCGAGCTTAGCCGGGTAGCAGTATGGGCAGAGCTGAAATAACCACACTTCCCCAGAGACACATACATAATAAGAAAAACTAAACAAACAGAGAACAACTTAAACAGAAGGTTTTCTCAGGACGCTGTCGGACACTCCCATGGGTCCAGCCCCAACGGCAGCGCTTTCTCATTGGTCAGCGGTCCTAGTTGAATAACAGCAGGGTTTATGACCCCTGACCTGTGTGTGAAAACAGAGGGCTGTCTCTGGGGACACGGGGGAGAAACTAAGGCGGTAGCCCAGGAATGTGTTGATTTGGGTCAGTTCAGAGAGTCTATTCTCTCACCTACTGTCTCTCTCTCCCCTACTGTCCCTCTCTGTCTCTTTCTCTCACCTACTGTCTCCAGATTTTCATATCGTCATACTGTTCTTCTGCCATCCCGGGATTTACGGTATTACCGGCATAGCACACAAGGGGGCACTAAAAATGCACATAAAAAAGCCATTGGGCCTCTATTACCAAAATCCTAACAAAATTAGCAGAAGTAAGAGCGAAATCACACACAGTAAGCTGTTAGCTAAATGCTATCGAGCAAAAATGAACATAAACTAATTGCAAAGACAGGTAAATCCAGCTCATAAAGTTATACAAGCATAGTTAGTAGCTACCAGGTGTCATTTTCGGTGAGTGTGGACATTTACAAGCAAAAGTGAACGAGAGAAATTGTGCAAATATACAAAGTTGTGATGCATGCTTTTCTGAAGGAAGAGCAGCATGTGTACACGGAGCAGAGGGGAGAAGAACGGAGGAGGAAAAAAACACTAGTAGGAAGCACAGGGAAAGAATGGCATCTGTACAGATAACTCGGATAACAGAGCTCTTTGACTTCTAAAACACGTCAGAAGTGTAACTTCATCACCTCATGTGCGCCGCACAACAGAGCGTTCCGATAGAACGCTATGGACTCACCAGCTCCCGTTTTCTCTTGTTGTGCTCTTAACAACAAACATGTGACTGGCTCAACTGTTCTGGGGAACTACGGTAAGCTTCATAATGTAAAATAATGTGACAGGTGAAATGAAGAACACAATCTGCTTTATCTCCTAGCGTATTACACAAGTTGATTGCAGGTATTAACTTAAAAAGTAGCTACAAATATTCACATTTATTGAAAATAAATAACTTGATGGTATTGAAAAATCATCTCATGTCTTTTTTCAAATACCCCGGTATATGGTTTACCGCCCAAGCCTACTTTGTCTCTCCATCTCTCTCCCCCCTACTGTCTCTCTCCATCTCTCTCCCCCCTACTGTCTCCCTCCATCTCTCTCCCCCCTACTGTCTCTCTCCATCTCTCTCCCCCCTACTGTCTCTCCATCTCTCTCCCCCCTACTGTCTCTCTCCCCTACTGTCTCTCTCCATCTCTCTCCCCCCTACTCTCTCCCATCTCTCTCCCCTACTCTCTCCCATCTCTCTCCCCCCTACTCTCTCCCATCTCTCTCTCCCCTACTGTCTCTCCATCTCTCTCTCCCCTACTCTCTCCCATCTCTCTCTCCTACTCTCTCCCATCTCTCTCTCCCCTACTCTCTCCCATCTCTCTCTCCCCTACTGTCTCTCCATCTCTCTCTCCCCTACTCTCTCCCATCTCTCTCTCCCCTACTGTCTCTCCATCTCTCTCTCCCCTACTCTCTCCCATCTCTCTCTCCCCTACTCTCTCCCATCTCTCTCCCCTACTCTCTCCCATCTCTCTCCCATCTCTCTCTCCCCTACTGTCTCTCCATCTCTCTCTCCCCTACTCTCTCCCATCTCTCTCTCCTACTCTCTCCCATCTCTCTCTCCCCTACTCTCTCCCATCTCTCTAACCCCTACTGTCTCTCCATCTCTCTCTCCCCTACTCTCTCCCATCTCTCTCCCCCCTACTGTCTCTCTCCCATCTCTCTCTCCCCTACTGTCTCTCCATCTCTCTTCCCCCTACTCTCTCCCATCTCTTTCCCCCCTACTGTCTCTCTCCATCTCTCTCTCCCCTACTGTCTCTCTCCATCTCTCTCCCCTACTCTCTCCCATCTCTCTAACCCCTACTGTCTCTCCATCTCTCTCTCCCCTACTGTCTCTCCATCTCTCTAACCCCTACTGTCTCTCCATCTCTCTCTCCCCCACTCTCTCCCATCTCTCTCCCCCCTACTGTCTCTCCATCTCTCTCTCCCCTACTCTCTCCCATCTCTCTCTCCCCTACTCTCTCCAATCTCTCTCCCCCCTACTGTCTCTCTCCATCTCTCTCCCCCCTACTGTCTCTCCATCTCTCTCTCCCCTACTCTCTCCCATCTCTCTCTCCCCTACTCTCTCCATCTCTCTCTCCCCTACTCTCTCCCATCTCTCTCTCCCCTACTGTCTCTCCATCTCTCTCCCCCCTACTGTCTCTCTCCATCTCTCTCCCCCCTACTGTCTCTCTCCCATCTCTCTCCCCCCTACTGTCTCTCTCCATCTCTCTCTCCCCTACTGTCTCTCTCCATCTCTCTCCCCCCTACTGTCTCTCTCCATCTCTCTCCCCCCTACTGTCTCTCTACATCTCTCTCCCCCCTACTGTCTCTCCATCTCTCTCCCCCCTACTGTCTCTCTCCATCTCTCTCCCCCCTACTGTCTCTCTCCCATCTCTCTCCCCCCTACTGTCTCTCTCCATCTCTCTCTCCCCTACTGTCTCCCATCTCTCTCTCCCCTACTCTCTCCCATCTCTCTAACCCCTACTGTCTCTCCATTACTCTCTCCCCTACTCTCTCCCATCTCTCTCTCCCCTACTCTCTCCCATCTCTCTCCCCCCTACTGTCTCTCCATCTATCTCCCCCTACTCTCTCCCATCTCTCTAACCCCTACTGTCTCTCCATCTCTCTCTCCCCTACTCTCTCCCATCTCTCTCTCCCCTACTCTCTCCCATCTCTCTAACCCCTACTGTCTCTCCATTACTCTCTCCCCTACTCTCTCCCATCTCTCTCTCCCCTACTCTCTCCCATCTCTCTCCCCCCTACTGTCTCTCCATCTCTCTCCCCCCTACTCTCTCTCATCTCTCTCCCCCCTACTGTCTCTCTCCATCTCTCTAACCCCTACTGTCTCTCTCCATCTCTCTCTCCCCCACTGTCTCTCCATCTCTCTCTCCCCTACTGTCTCTCCATATCTCTCTCCCTTACTCTCTCCCATCTCTCTAACCCCTACTGTCTCCCATCTCTCTCCCCTACTGTCTCCCATCTCTCTCCCCTACTCTCTCCCATCTCTCTCCCCCCTACTCTCTCCCATCTCTCTCTCCCCTACTGTCTCTCCATCTCTCTCTCCCCTACTCTCTCCCATCTCTCTCTCCCCTACTGTCTCTCCATCTCTCTCCCCCCTACTCTCTCCCATCTCTCTCTCCCCTACTCTCTCCCATCTCTCTCTCCCCTACTGTCTCTCCATCTCTCTCTCCCCTACTCTCTCCCATCTCTCTCTCCCCTACTGTCTCTCCATCTCTCTCCCCCCTACTCTCTCCCATCTCTCTCTCCCCTACTCTCTCCCATCTCTCTCTCCCCTACTCTCTCCCATCTCTCTAACCCCTACTGTCTCTCTCCATCTCTCTCCCCCCTACTGTCTCTCTCCCATCTCTCTCTCCCCTACTCTCTCCATCTATCTCTCCCCTACTGTCTCTCCATCTCTCTCTCCCCTACTGTCTCTCCATCTCTCTCTCCCCTACTCTCTCCCATCTCTCTCTCCCCTACTCTCTCCCATCTCTCTAACCCCTACTGTCTCTCTCCATCTCTCTCTCCCCTACTGTCTCTCCATCTCTCTCTCCCCTACTGTCTCTCCATCTCTCTCTCCCTTACTCTCTCCCATCTCTCTAACCCCTAATGTCTCCCATCTCTCTCCCCTACTGTCTCCCATCTCTCTCCCCTACTCTCTCCCATCTCTCTCCCCCCTACTCTCTCCCATCTCTCTCTCCCCTACTGTCTCTCCATCTCTCTCTCCCCTACTCTCTCCCATCTCTCTCTCCCCTACTGTCTCTCCATCTCTCTCCCCCCTACTCTCTCCCATCTCTCTCTCCCCTACTCTCTCCCATCTCTCTAACCCCTACTGTCTCTCTCCATCTCTCTCCCCCCTACTGTCTCTCTCCCATCTCTCTCTCCCCTACTCTCTCCATCTATCTCTCCCCTACTGTCTCTCCATCTCTCTCTCCCCTACTGTCTCTCCATCTCTCTCTCCCCTACTCTCTCCCATCTCTCTAACCCCTACTGTCTCTCTCCATCTCTCTCTCCCCTACTGTCTCTCCATCTCTCTCTCCCCTACTGTCTCTCCATCTCTCTCTCCCTTACTCTCTCCCATCTCTCTAACCCCTACTGTCTCCCATCTCTCTCCCCTACTGTCTCCCATCTCTCTCTCCCCTACTCTCTCCCATCTCTCTCTCCCCTACTCTCTCCCATCTCTCTCCCCCCTACTCTCTCCCATCTCTCTAACCCCTACTGTCTCTCTCCATCTCTCTCCCCCCTACTGTCTCTCTCCCATCTCTCTCTCCCCTACTCTCTCCATCTCTCTCTCCCCTACTGTCTCTCCATCTCTCTCCCCTACTGTCTCTCTCCATCTCTCTCCCCCCTACTGTCTCTCTCCCATCTCTCTCCCCCCTACTCTCTCCCATCTCTCTCTCCCCTACTGTCTCTCCATCTCTCTCTCCCCTACTCTCTCCCATCTCTCTAACCCCTACTGTCTCTCTCCATCTCTCTCTCCCCTACTGTCTCTCCATCTCTCTCTCCCCTACTGTCTCTCCATCTCTCTCTCCCTTACTCTCTCCCATCTCTCTAACCCCTACTGTCTCCCATCTCTCTCCGCTACTGTCTCCCATCTCTCTCCCCTACTCTCTCCCATCTCTCTCCCCCCTACTCTCTCCCATCTCTCTAACCCCTAATGTCTCTCCATCTCTCTCTCCCCTACTCTCTCCCATCTCTCTCTCCTACTCTCTCCCATCTCTCTCCCCCCTACTCTCTCCCATCTCTCTCTTCCCTACTGTCTCTCCCATCTCTCTCTCCCCTACTCTCTCCCATCTCTCTAACCCCTACTGTCTCTCCATCTCTCTCCCCCCTACTGTCTCTCTCTCTGTCTCCCTCCCCTATTTTCTCTCCATCTCTCTCTCATCTGTCTCCTACTCTCCTTCTGTTACTTAGCTTTTCTAAACTTTCTAAGAATATTTGCTGAGGGACTTGTGAATGTTAGTGTTGCAGTCTCCTAGGACTCACTCCTATCTTTCGTCATCATGATAATGCCTGAAACTTACAAAGGCAGTGTGTTTGTTTCACCAGATAAGTCTGTCTGTACACCTAACCTAATCCTAATGCTCATATGAATCCATTTAACTCTATTTCTATAAACTACCACACAGCTGTGAAGGTCTCTGTCTTACTAAGAGAGATTTCTCTGCTCAAAAATCAACACAAAAGTCAACTGAATTGATTGAAGTCTAATCACGCACATCAACTGAACCCATAACTTTCTGACGTTTCAGTATTAGAGTTTCATGCTTGGAACTGCTACTCTTCACTATGCTCAATTGGGTTTGGCTGTGGTTAGTGTCATCATCCTCTCTGATTGGCTCTAAATGGCTGGGTGGTAGTTAATAGGTAGGTTGCGCTGCCAGCAGGAGGCTGTGGGTTCGGCCATGTTGCTGGGCTGATCTCTAATTAGTAATGGGCTGTCAGTTAGTCAGGGTGGATCTGTCTGGGAACTCCGGGATCACACACACTGACACATATTACATGGATGGGAAGTTGGGAAAGTCACAGTTGGGAATGTTGGATTTGGGAATATCTTAGTTGATAATAAGGAATAATGTTTTGTATGTATGTGTGTGGTTGAGTCTGTCTGTGTGGCTGTGATCATACTATGACCATAATGTAGCTTCATACTGTTGTTGGGTCATTTGAGGATGCCTTATTTTGGTTCCATAGGATTTGGGAAGGTCTTATTTGGGAGAGTCTGTCATTATGCTGTGATGTTATTGGTTCAGCTGTAGCAGTGAACTGGTTAACTGGGGTTGGGGAAGATCAGGTTACAAGCACCAGGGGAGAACACTCTCTCTCTCTCTTTCATGGTTCCCTCACTCAGTCCAGAGAGAAAGAGAGACGGGGGAATAAGCAAGACGAGATGAGGCGACAGGAGAGAGAAGGAGGGAGAAGGAGGGAGGGGTGATGAGTGCAGGAGACACAGTCAAAAACACAGAAAGTGTCAGAGTGAGAAAGGAATAAAGGCGGAGTGGGAGGGAGGAGGTAGACACAAAGAGAGAGTGAGACTGGCAGAAGGAGAGGGATAGAGTTAGAGAAGCAGAACGAGAGAGAGATTGTTAGCTCAGTGTGTAACTCAGCGGTATGGACTCATGAAGCTCTCTGTCCAACTCGGCATTCTCCCCCACGCTTCAGGTTCCCACGGCATCCAAGGGACTCTGGCCAGGTAAAGAGAGTGTGTGTGATAGTTGGGGTATTCTACGTCTTCAGAAGGATACTAGATTTTAAATATGGACAAGAACTTTCGATCCTCAGTTGGTCTGTGATGTTTTACTCTCTCTCTCTCTCGCTCTCGCTCTCTCTGTGTGTGGGGGACTTTCCCCCATGTGGCTGTGTGAACATGTTTAGACGGCTGTGGTCAGTCTAAATCTCTCACCAGTTAGCTCTGTCTGTCTGCAGTCCTGTCAAGCGCAGATATACTGTGGGTTTAAGGCAACTACAAAGCAGCCGAGCCTCAGAGCTTAAGATACAGATTGCAGTGCTTGTGATAGATATCAGATCTGTATGATGAGAGTGTGTTAATGTGAGATCCCCCAGTATGTTGTAAAGGGGTGTGTGTGTTTGAAGTATGATTCATGACATCAACCTGTCTGCAGATGAGGATAGATGCTTCCTGGCTTATAGCCAAAATCAGTGAGGACACGCTGATGTATTTCTGTGTGTCTGTCTCATTAGAGGTGATGGATCTGTCCCTGGATGACTCTAATCCAAACACCAGGATACAATAGCAGCTGTGTGTCTGTGTGTGTGTGTGTGTGTGTGTGTGTGTGTATGTATGTGTGTGTGTGTGTGTGTGTGTTTGTGTGTGCACGCGCGCTTGTGCATGTGCTCAATAGTTGTCAAGCCTGCTTTTAACTCTTTTCCCTCCCTGTGGTCCTTTCAGAATGATGTTTGTCCTGTCTCATCCATAGTCTCCCTAGACATCACTCTAGTCTCTCTTGCTGGTTTCACCCCCCTCTCACCCTGCCCCCGTCCCCCCTTCGCCCCCAGGGTTGGGGAAAGACAAACATAGCCAGTATAATTGTTCAAAGTGGGGTTAAAGACTGGTGTGTGGACAATGTGTGTGTCTGTCTGTCTGTGTGTGTGTTGTAGAACCTTCCTGTTCAAGGTTAGTCTCCTCCTTTGTGTTTGATGGACAGCTCCAGTCAGTGTGTGTGTGAGACTGAGATTTCCAGGCAGCTTGGGGCTTTATGCTGCTGCCTGGCTGTGAGCCGTGTCATAAATTCACCATGCCTCTTAACAGGGCTTTTCTCCCTGGTGCAGAGAGAGACTGTGTGTTTTCACCCATTCAATCAGGATTACACTCATACATAAAATATCCCTCCTATCTCTGTGGGTTCAACAGCCAGCTTGTACAGTCACAGAGCTTTAGCTAGGCTAGTAGGTTGTCTACACTGTAAGGAGATTCAAATTCAGAGCCAGAATGAATGATACATTGCTGTCTACTGTCTAGAGCAGCGCTTTCAACCCTGTTCCTGGAGAGCTACCCTCCTGTAGGTTTTCGCTCCAACCCCAGTTGTATCTAACCTGATTCAGCTTATCAACCAGATCATTATTAGACACAGGTGTGCTGGATTAGGGTTGGAGGGAAAACCTACAGGACTGTGGCTCTCCAGGAACCGGGTTGGAGAGCCCTGGTTTAGCGTATGTGTTGCTCCATAGAGGTATGGTAATGCAATGTGAAATATTCACAATATTCAGCCGATTCCACGGCTGGAAATAAAATAAAGACTCTGAAGTAGAACATGTAATACTGATTTAGTGGAGAGTCCAGTTAGGTTGCATCCATTCAACCACACACTGAACCCTCGTTAAACTCTGTTTACAAATGAGCTATCTGTTTAAAGGTACATTTTGTAAGATATTTCTTTTTTTAAACCAATCCCTTTTGGGTATGTCCTTGCCTCTTCTCTTTGTTGTGGTTGGCATAACACCTCTCCTCCCTCCTCCATTTATCCTGGTTAAAATCGTGTTGTTTAATTAAACCTATCTTTCCCTCTCTTTTTCCCTTTTCTCTCCAGTTGGGATGACAGCAGCTCTGTGAGCAGTGGCATCAGTGACACCATCGACACAGATGACATCAACACCAGCTCTTCCATCAGCTCTTACGCCAACACACCGGCCGCACAGCGCAAGGCCCTCAACGGACAGGTCGGTGTGGAGGCTAGACACACACACACACACACGCATGCACACACACACACAGACACACACACACGCATGCACACACACACGCATGCACACACACACGCATGCACACACAAGCGCATGCACACACACACGCATGCACACACACGCATGCACACACAAGCGCATGCACACACACACAAATATAGCCCCAGGCTCTGAATAGACACACAAATAGACTCTCAAGTACAGTCTCACACTCCCACCTCTCCCCCTCTTTCTGCTCTCCCCCTTCCCTTCTCTCCCCCTTAGCTCTGAGTGTGTTAATGATATTGACATTCCTCACAGTTTGGAGGGGAATATGAGCCTATAGTATTGCTCTGGGTGACAGACCTGTGAACTGACTAGACTAATGTTAATGTTTGAACTGGCCTCAAGTCATTAAATACCAATTTGAAGAAGCCACCTTAGACAAACTGTGTGAGAAGTGATAGTACTCTCAGCTGGTTTTGGGTGGCTTTGGGAAGGGGTTGGATGTCTGGATAACATACACACACTATACAATAACACTCATTTAATATAGTGGTTATTTTATGTAGGATAACAAAGGCTGTACAAAGACCATATTCTCCCAGTATTACTTGACCTTTGACCCAACACTAGGTTAATATAGTCTGTTTCCATGGAGACTGTCTCCATATTGGATCCCTAGAGTGCTGAGGTTATTGTATGCTGAGTACGGCTTCACTTATGGTAGGCCCCAAAGAGCTATCTGATTTTGTCCACAATCAGTATACTATCATGCCACTATCAACACGGCCCTATAGGCACAAATGGAAGTGACTAACTTCAACCCGATAAGCCGGTCATTTTATTCCCATATATTCCCTGCCACAGCACCATAAAATAGATCATAACTCCCCTCTTCTCTCATCCTCTGTGTGTCCCCAGCCTGTGACAGACGCTGAGAAGCACTCGGCCTCCACCACCCTGAACCCCGCCTGGTCAGGTGACGAGGTCAAGAGGTCAGACGGGGTGTCGGACAGCGGGGTCAGCAGGATGGACCAGGGCTCCAAGTGGGCACGTCGGAACCCCTCGGACGTGTCTGACGAGTCGGATAAGGTGGGCTCGGGGCGGAAGACTCCCTCTATGACACACACAGGGTCCTGGAGGAGGGGCATGAGTGCTCAGGTGGGGGTGACCAGCCCCAGGACTAAAGCTACAGGAACATCAGGGTCCACTGTGATAAAGACACACAGCACAGGTATGGGTGTTTTCTGTCCTGGCAGTGTTTTGCTGTCTCTGTATTTGTCTCGTTTGCGATTGCATGTGTGTTTCTATGTGTGCTCTTATTTCTTCCTCTTTGGCAATGTCTCTCCTTATGTCTGTCTGTCCGTCGGTCCATCTGTGTAAATCTGTGTGTATGTGTTTGTACAGTATGCACTGTATCAGTATGTCGCCCTCTTTTCTACGTGTGTCCCTCTCTCCCTCTGTGTGTGTCTCTATGTGTCATTTTCTCTCTTGTGGTCTGAATCTTGAGTCATTAACCCTATGAAACACCACAACTATGACAAACTCTCCTCTGACCTTAACCCCTGCTGTATGTCCCATCCTGTGTACGTGTAGGTAAAACAGACGACATCAAGGTGTCTGAGAAGGGCCGTCTCTCGCCTCGCTCCAACGGCCTCCACCGCTCGCCCTCCGAAGCCGGACGCAGCAGTGACGACGAGGCCAAGAAACACACACCCTCCTCCACCTCCACCGCTACCTCCACCCGCACATCACACACACACACCCTCACACACGCCCTGTCCGAACCCCAATCCCAGTCACACACACTCACCTCCCGCACCCCCACCAGCACATTTGGCTTCAAGAAGCAGAGTTCCGGGATGGTTACTATGGTTACCGCCAGTGGCGCCACCATCACGAGCGGGTCAGCGACTCTTGGGAAGATGCCCAAGTCAGGGACGAGATCCCTAGCCGGTGGGATAAAGGTCGGAGGTCAAGATGTGGGTTCCGGTCTAGGTCACCATGACGATGGGAACCTCTCGGTGAGCGCCCGCTCCACACTGCAGTACCGGAGCCTTCCAAGACCCAGCCGGTCCGGCGCCACCGCGCGTAACGGAAACCGGTCGTCGACCAGCAGCATCGAGGCGGCCGTGCTTTCCGTTACCACTCATAGTAAAAGCAGAGACATGGGGAACACTGGAAAAATTAATGGAAGTGGGACTGGGGTCTCGCTAGCCAATCAGACGGACCGAGAGAAGGGCGTGTCAGAGGGCGTGGACAACCTGAGGGGAGGGGCTTCCACCGTCCCTCTCACAGGGAGACAGCAGGTTGCCTCACCCACACTGCGCAGGTGAACAGACTCACACACTCACACTCACATGCAGAGATATAATGTCACTCACACTTAAACGTGGTCATTAATGACACCCATTGACAGTACAGTACAGTGTCTGAAACCTATTCCTAGTGCAATGCAACACACACATTTACATCCATACATAAAGGTCATGTCAGTCCACTGTATGAAAACTATCCCTTCAGCATTTCTGTTCAGCTGCCAGGTCTGAGCCCACGCTTTTCATAGTCTTTATATGTGCACAGTAACACGAGCAGAGTCTTACCGCTCCCCGCTGGGCTGGCTCATTAATCTCTATGGGTAATAAGGCTTTGAAGATCCTACTCTATATTATCACCCTGGCTACCGTCTTAACAGTCAACACACTCTGGTTATGTCCCAAATGGGACCCTATTACAAATGTAGCGCACTAAATAAGGATTAGGCTGCCATTTGGGACGTAGCCATTGTCCTTTAGCTTAAAGTAATGGGGTATGCTAATGTAGGTTTCAAAAGTTACTTAGATATAATCCTCCAAGCTTTTACTCAATAGTGTGCAATAGGGGTGGTTACTAGAAATTACTTTAAAACAGAAATGTGTTTATAATACTCTACATGTTTCATATCTCTCTCTCTGTGTGTGTGTGTCTGTCTACCTACATTGTTTGCATTTACATTTTAGTCATTTAGCAGACGCTCCTATCCAGAGCAACTTACAGTTAGTGCATTCATCTTAAGATAGCTAGGTGGGACCAAAGTTGTAAGCACAGAATCGTCAATAATGTCATTGTATTCTGTAGCGTTAAGATTTCCCTTCACTGGAACTAAGGGGCCTAGCCCGAACCATGAAAAACAATCCCAGACCATTATTCCTCCTCCACCAAACTTTACAGTTGGCACTATGCATTGGGGCAGGTAGCGTTCTCCTGGCATCTGCCAAAACCCAGACTACCAGATGGTGAAGCATGATTCATCACTCCAGAGAACGCATTTCCACTGCTCCAATGCATAGTGCCAACTGTAAAGTGTGGTGAAGGAGGAAAAATGGTCTGGGGCTGTTTTTCATGGTTCGGGCTAGGCCCCTTAGTTCCAGTGAAGGGAAATCTTAACACTACAGCATACAATGACATTCTAGACAATTCTGTGCTTCCAACTTTTTCGCAACAGTTTGGGGAAGGCCCTTTCCTATGTCAGCATGACAATGCCCCCAATGGCGGCAAGCTTTACACCACTCCAGCTGACGCTTGGCTTTGCACATGGTGATCTTAGGCTTGTGTGCGGCTGCTCAGCCATGGAAAACCCATTTTATGAAGCTCCTGACGAACAGTTCTTGTGCTGATGTTGCTTCCTGAGGCAGTTTGGAACTCAGTAGTGAGTGTTGAAACGAGGACAGGCGATTTTTACTTGCTTCAGTTCTCGGTGGTCCCGTTCTGTGAGCTTGTGTGGCCTACCACTTCGCGGCTGAGTCGTTTTTGCTCCTAGACGTTTGAGTGTTAGTTCACGAAAGGCTTTTTTGCTGGGGGGGTGGTGCTGTGGGATTATTTAAGATACTCTTTGAAGAGCTAGGGTAAATATTTTTATATATTCTCCTTTTCAACTTTCTCCTTCTCTTCTCCCTCTCCATCTCTCTCCAGGTTGTTTGGTGGTAAGCCCAGTAAGCAGGCTCCGGTCACCACAGCAGAGAACATGAAGAACTCGACGGTGATCTCCAACCCTCACGCTACCCATGCTGCCCTGGACTCCCCTGGAGGTGTAGGGGGGGAGACCGAGGGCAGCAGCCCCCTGTACGGAGGACGACACCTAAGCACGGGCCATAGCACGCTGGGTAGCGAACAGGTAAGATAGGCAGACTAACCATATGACATGAGCTGGCAATATCTTTGCAGCCTCTTGATAAGCATCTGTGTCCATGAACAGTTTATACTTGCACAAACAAGAAAATAGCCAACTTTAGCTACCAGCACCGATCACGATAGGTAGCCTTGTGATAAAATAGTTGGCTATGATAGCAAGCAACCGTGTAGCTAGCAACAGCAGATCATAATATGAAGAACACTAAGAGTGCAGCAGATATATGATTTGACCTTGGCGAGTGGAAGCATAACCACTAAGCATAACATATGAAAATCACTTGATAAATCCATCATTTCTCCTGTGTCCCCCAGAGTGCGTCCAGCCCCGGCTCTGTCTACTCCTCCACGGGGCCCTCCAACAGCCTGACGTGGGGCACCACCATGAGCACTGGCTCCTCTGCCCAGAGCAGGGAGGGTACCCTGGGTGGGCACAGTGGGCACGGTGGTGGGGCGGGAAGCCTGGGCTACCCCTCGGTCAGCAGCATGCACACCAGCAGCGAGTCCATCGACATGAGCGTGAGCAGCGCCGGGCATGGAGGAAGGGACAGCAGGGAGGACACCCTCTCAGCCCTGGGCAGGACCAGCAGCATCAAGACGGGCATGTCTGAGAGGTGAGGACAGGGGAATGGAAGGAAGGAGGGAGGGAGGGTTTGAGTGGTAATAGTGGGAAGTTGGGAATCTGCTCTGATCTTGGTCATTATATCTTTATATGGACAGAAAAACAAGGAACCTGTCAGATGTTGCCATAGCACTGTCATATTGTGTTTGTTCAGTGTATTCCTGCATACATGAATGTGTATGTGACCGGAATGTGTCAGCCATATTATCACCAGAGATATTATGCAAGCATCTCAATGGAAAGCATTGTTTAAGGTATGCCTTAATGCTATGTCATTTGAGATCTATTCTGGTGTTACCTTCTCTGACACATCTCATTATCTTTGCTTACTAGACTAGTAGATGATATTCATTGTTGAGCTGGTGGTGGTGATTTTGCTTGTTGCAACGGTTGGACTCAATGTGGCTCTCTCCTTCAGATGATTATTCTCCCTCACTTTTATTTCTGAAGTTCTTTCTCTCTTTGTCTGTTGTGTGTCCCCCCCCTTCCCATCAGCCCCCTGTCCTCCCCCTCCGCTAGCCCTAAATTCAACCGAAACACCTTACCTCGGAAACAGGACAGGTAAAAGTGCTTGTGTGTGGGGCTTCTCCTTTGTGGCGGTGTGTGTGTGTGTGTGTGAGTGTGCTGTGTTGTTGCAGGCTTTCGTTCCCCTTACAGCGCTTGCTCTCAGTCCGCTATCGCTGTTAATATGCTGCCATCTTGTGGCGAAACTTAGACTTGGACCCTGATATTTAAAAACAACCATCACTGCTATGACATGACACTATACTAAGATGTGTTGTCACAAAATATATTTTCCAGAAAAGCGATGGCATATATATATTTTTACAATTGCAATAGCTAGATAGTGCACTATCCACATTCCTCCTTTCCTCTCCTCCATTCTTTTCCTCTCCCTGAAGTGTTTTTCTTTGCTGATCCCACAGGGGTCCACACAGTGATAGAAACACTCTGCCCAAGAAGGGACTCAGGTACCTACTGTATGACCTCTCAGGCACTGTCTGCCATGCTTAGCACCCTCCCTCTCTCTCTCTCACTTTCCCTCTCTCACAGCTTGAGCTCACGCAATGCTGGTGTTGTTGTAGTTCTTTTTTTGTTGTTGCTCTTGGCACAATGTTGTGTTGCGCTTCAGTGTTAAGGCATGTCACCTGTCACTACTGTGTGTGCAGAGGTGTCATGGTGTCACGTCACACGCACTTTGATTTTGTGCACCGTTTTGGAATTCGCTTGGGCAGCGTTTTGGATTTCTGTTGACTGTCCCCTTGATTTGTGTGTTGCTCTGGGTTGAAGAAAAGTGCTTGGACATTATGTGAAATGTACTTGGGACATAATAATCAGTTGCTCTTGGTAAAAATAGAATCACCATATGATAAATCAAGTTCTGCCTGGTAATGATTAAATCAGAATGTAACAACCGCACCAGTTTGCACACTACTCTCATAACCTTTACCCACCAACATATAACCTCTGACCCTTGTGTGTTTGGCACTGCAGGTACGCCCCATCGCCCCAGCTGCGAGGTCATGAGGAGGCTGCGCGTGATTGGCTGCGCTTCCATTCTCAGGGCGGGCTGCAGGACTCGACCAGTAACTCTCCCTTCTCACCTGGGTCAAGCCTCACCTCACCCTCAGGGACACGCTTCAACTTCGGACAGCTCGGTATGACCTATAAACACCTTACAAGCCACTGTACTTGTGTGTGTGTATGTGTATACAGTGCCTTCAGAAAGTATTCAGACTTTTTCCACATTTTGTTACGTTACAGCCTTATTCTAAAATTGATTACATATTATTTTTTTAATCAGCAATCTACACACAATACCCCATAATGACAAAGCGAAAACAGGTTTTTTGAAATTTTTGCAAATGTATTAAAAATAAAAAACTGAAATACCTTGTTTACATAAGTATTCAGACCCTTTGCTATGAGACTCAATTGAGCTCAGGTGCATCCTGTTTCCATTGATCATCCTTGAGATGTTTCTACAACTTGATTGGAGTCCACCTGTGGTAAATTCAATTGATTGGACATGATTTGGAAAGGCACACACCTGTCTATATAAGGTCCCACAGTTGACAGTGCATGTCAGAGCAAAAACCAAGCCATGAGGTCGAAGGAATTGTCAGTAGAGCTCCGAGACAGGATTGTGTCGAGGCACAGATCTGGGGAATGGTACCAAAACATTTCTGCAGCATTGAAGGTTCCCAAGAACACAGTGGCCTCCATCATTCTTAAATGGAAGAAGTTTGGAACCACCAAGACTCTTCCTAGAGCTGGCCGCCCGGCCAAACTGAACAATTGTGGGAGAAGGGCCTTGGTCAGGGAGGTGACCAAGAACCCGATGGTCACTCTGACAGAACTCTAGAGTTCCTCTGTGGAGATGGAATAACCTTCCAGATGGACAACCATCTCTGCAGCACTCCACCAATCAGGCCTTTATGGTAGAGTGGCCGGACGAAAGCCACTCCTCAGTAAAAGGCACATGACAGCCCGCTTGGAGTTTGCCAAAAGGCACCTAAAGACTCTCAGACCATGAGAAACAAGATTCTGTGGTCTGATGAAACCCAGATTCAACTCTTTGGCCTGAATTCCAAGCGTCACGTCTGGAGGAAACCTGTCACCAACCCTACGGTGAAGCATGGTGGTGGCAGCATCATGCTGTGGGGATGTTCTTCAGCAGCAGGGACTGGGAGACTAGTCAGGATCGAGGCAAAGATGAACGGAGCAAAGTACAGAGCGATCCTTGATGAAAACCTGCTCCAGAGTGCTCAGGACCTCAGACTGGGGGCGAAGGTTCACCTTCCAACAGGACAACGACACTAAGCACACAGGGGTGGCTTCGGGACAAGTCTCTGAATGTCCTTGAGTGGCCCAGCCAGAGCCCGGAATTGAACCCGAACTAACATCTCTGTAGAGACCTGAAAATAGCTTTGCAGCAACGCTCCCTATCCAACCTGACAGAGCTTGAGAGGATCTGCAGAAAATAATGGGAGGAACTCCCCAAATACAGGTGTGCCAAGCTTGTAGTGTCATACCCAAGAAGAGTATGGCGCAGTGGTCTAAGGCACTGCATCGCAGTGCTAGCTGTGCCACTAGAGATCCTGGTTCGAATCCAGGCTCTGTCGCAGCCGGCCGTGACCGGGAGACTCATGGGCAGCGCACAATTGGCCTAGCGTTGTCCAGGGTAGGGGAGGGAATGGCCGGCAGGGATGTAGTTCAGTTGATAGAGCATGGCGTTTGCAACGCCAGGGTTGTGGGTTCGATTCCCACGGGGGACCAGTATGAAAAAAATAAAATAAAATGTATTCACTAACTGTAAGTCGCTCTGGATAAGAGCGTCTGCTAAATGACTAAAATGTAAAATGTAAATGTAAGACTCGAGGCTGCAATCAACAAATTCTGAATATTTGCGTAAATGTCATATTTTTGTCATATTTTTTAATTTGCAAAACATTCTTAAAACCAGTTTTTGCTTTGTCATTATGGGGTATTGTGTGTAGATTGATGAGGGGGGAAAACAATTTAATCAATTTTAGAATAAGGCTGTAACCTAACAAAATGTGGAAAAAGTAAAGGGGTCTGAATACTTTCAGAAGGCACTGTATATCAAATGACCTGTATAGTTGTGTCCCTTGCAGCGGGCAGCCCCACCACAGCTGCTCAGATAAACCTGGCCAGCCTCCGGAACAATAGTCTGATCAATCAGGACATCACCTTTGAACCCTGTGGTGACACCCGCCTGAGGAACTCCTGCGTGTCATTGGACGAGAAGACTCGCACCATGAGCCGCTCTGGTTCCTTCAGAGATGGCTTTGAGGAGGGTGAGTAAAGAGAGAAGAAGGAGGGAGTGAGGGAAGCGACAAGTGCAAGCTGTGCCACTAAAGATCCTGGTTCGAGTCCAGGCTCTGTCGCAGCCGGCCGCGACCGGGAGACCCATGGGCGGCGCACAATTGTTCCAGCGTCGTCCAAGGTAGGGGAGGGTTTGGCCGGCAGGGATGTGGGTTCATTTCCCACGGGGGGCCAGTATGAAAAAAACAAAACATGTATGCATTCACTAACTGTAAGTCGCTCTGGATAAGAGCTAAATGACTAAAATGTTTTTTTTTTAAGATAGAGAGTTGATTACTCATGATAAAATCTTCAATCCTTAGATGGATACATAAACCTTCAAATCTATCCACTTTCTCTTACTATTTTATCTCAACATTACTCTTTCTCGCTTTTTTTTAATATGTTTTACTCAATTCCCTCCCCGTATCTCCACCTCTATCCCTGCTTGCTTTTGTAGCCCAATTATCTTCCTGGCTTATTTTTTTTTCTCCCATAAACTAGTTTTGTTCAATGCCAATATAACACATGCAGATTTGACCCTTTCTTCCCCTTTTCAGAGGGACAAATCTAGTCTGAGAGAGAACTACAGAGAATGAGAGAGAGAGGGATCTGTTTACTCTCAGTTGGTGTGAGTGTGTGTGTGTGTGCGAGCGAGCGAGCGTACTTGTGTGTGTTAACCTGGGAAAAGCTTTGGGGGGGGGGGAGAGAGACAGAGATAGAGAGATAGAGGCTGGAGGATAAACCCAGCCATGTCTCATAGGAAATAAGCTCAGCGTTGTCTTTAAGCTTCCTGGGGCCTCATAAGCACCATAGTCCTGCTAAGACACATGGTCCTCATAAGACACTATGGCAGTTCTAACAAGAGACGGCCACTGGGGGAGTACAGGATTCACTGCTGCTCTCATCATCTCCTCCTCTCTTTGTAGTCTGCATGCTGTCTTTTCCTGTGTGTGTGTGTGTGTGTGTGTGTGTGTGTGTGTGTGTGTGTGTGTGTGTGTGTGGGGTACACAAGCGCTACATTTCTAGGTGCAGACATGCATGCATGTGTGTGTATACACACAAATACTTTGGTGCATGGGTCTCTATTGTATTATAGTGTAAAATCGCCATGAGAGAGAGAGAGAGAGAGAGAGAGAATTAAGACTATCCTCACACAAAACATTATTATATAGGCCCTCCAGTGCCACTGTTTTATCCTCTGTTGTGCTCTTGCTCTCTCTTTTTGCTCCTCTCTTCCCAATTCCCTTCTTCCCTCCAGGGTTAAAAAAACTGGATAATTACAGGGTCTTTCTAATCAAGAAACATGAGGACATGCAGGAAACCGTGTGTGTGTTGTGCGTGAGTGTGTATGTTTGTCTATCCGTGCGATTGGATTACTGTGTGTGTGTCTGTGTGTTCATATTAGTGTGTTATGTGTGTGTTTGTTCATATGTTTTCCTGGTATAAGGTTACTTTAGTGTTATTAAATGTGGACTGGGGCATATACAGTGTCTTCGGAATGTACTCAGACCCCTTGACTTTTTCCACATTTTGTTACAGTGAGGGAAAAAAGTATTTGATCCCCTGCTGATTTTGTATGATCAGTCTATAATTTTAATGGTAGGTTTATTTGAACAGTGAGAGACATAATAACAACAACAAAATCCAGAAAAACGCATGTCAAAAATGTTATAAATTGATTTGCATTTTAATGAGGGAAATAAGTATTTGACCCCTCTGCAAAACATGACTTAGTACTTGGTGGCAAAACCCTTGTTGGCAATCACAGAGATCAGACGTTTCTTGTAGTTGGCCACCAGGTTTGCACACATCTCAGGAGGGATTTTGTCCCACTCCTCTTTGCAGATCTTCTTCAAGTCATTAAGGTTTCGAGACTGATGTTTGGCAACTCGAACCTTCAGCTCCTTCCACAGATTTTCTATGGGATTAAGGTCTGGAGACTGGCTAGGCCACTCCAGGACCTTAATGGGCTTCTTCTTCAGCAACTCCTTTGTTGCCTTGGCTGTGTGTTTTGGGTCATTGTCATGCTGGAATACCCATCCACGACCCATTTTCAATGCCCTGGCTGAGGGAAGGAGGTTCTCACCCAAGATTTGACGGTACATGGCCCCGTCCATCGTCCCTTTGATGCGGTGATGTTGTCCTGTCCCCTTAGCAGAAAAACACCCCCAAAGCATAATGTTTCATCCTCCATGTTTGACGGTGGGGATGGTGTTCTTGGGGTCATACGCAGCATTCCCCCTCCTCCAAACACAGTGAGTTGAGTTGATGCCAAAGAGCTCGATTTTGGTGTCATCTGACCACAACACTTTCACCCAGTTCTCCTCTGAATCATTCAGATGTTCATTGGCAAACTTCAGACGGGCCTGTATATGTGCTTTCTTGAGCAGGGGGACCTTGCGGGCGCTGCAGGATTTCAGTCCTTCGCGGCGTAGTGTGTTACCAATTGTTTTCTTGGTGACTATGGTCCCAGCTGCCTTGAGATCATTGACAAGATCCTCCCGTGTAGTTCTGGGCTGATTCCTCACCGTTCTCATGATCATTGCAACTCCACGAGGTGAGATCTTGCATGGAGCCCCAGGCCGAGGGAGATTGACAGTTATTTTTAGTTTCTTCCATTTGCGAATAATCGCACCAACTGTTGTCACCTTCTCACCAAGCTGCTTGGCGATGGTCTTGTAGCCCATTCCAGCCTTGTGTAGGTCTACAATCCTGTCCCTGACATCCTTGGAGAGCTCTTTGGTCTTGGCCATGGTGGAGAGTTTGGAATCTGAATGATTGATTGCTTCTGTGGACAGGTGTCTTTTATACAGGTAACAAGCTGAGATTAGGAGCACTCCCTTTAAGAGTGTGCTCCTAATCTCAGCTCGTTACCTGTATAAAAGACACCTGGGAGCCAGAAATCTTTCTGATTGAGAGGGGGTCAAATACTTATTTCCCTCATTAAAATGCAAACCAATTTATAACATTTTTGACATGCGTTTTTCTGGATTTTGTTGTTGTTATTCTGTCTCTCACTGTTCAAATAAACCTACCATTAAAATTATAGACTGATCATTTCTTTGTCAGTGGGCAAACGTACAAAATCAGCAGGGGATCAAATACTTTTTTCCCTCACTGTACGTTACAGCCTTATTCTAAAATAGATTAAATAAATACAAATCCTCAGCAATCTACACACAATACCCCAAAATGACAAAGCGAAAACAGGTTTTTAGAATTTTTTGCAAATGTATTAAGAATAAAAAACAGAAATACCTTATTTACATAAGTATTCAGACCCTTTGCTATGAGACTCGAAATTGAACTCAGGTGCATCCTGTTTCCATTGATCATCCTTGAGATGTTTCTACAACTTGATTGGAGTCCACCTGTGGTAAATTCAATTGATTGGACATGATTTGGAAAGGCACACACCTGTCTATATAAGGTCCCACAGTTGACAGTGCATGTCAGAGCAAAAACCAAGCCATGAGGTCGAAGGAATTATCCGTAGAGCTCCGAGACAGGATTGTGTCGAGGCACAGATCTGGGAAAGGGTACCAAAACATTTCTGCAGCATTGAAGGTCTTAAATTCTTAAATGGAAGAAGTTTGGAACCACCAAGACTCTTCCTAGAGCTGGCCGTCCGGCCAAACTGAGCAATCGGGGGAGATGGGCCTTGGTCGGGGAGGTGACCAAGAACCCGATGGTCACTCTGACAGAGCTCTAGAGTTCCTCTGTGGAGATGGGAGAACCTTCCAGAAGGACAACCATCTCTGCAGCACGCCACCAATTAGGCCTTTATGGTAGAGTGGCCAGACAGAAGCCACTCCTCAGTAAAAGGCACATGACAGCCCGCTTGGAGTTTGCCAAAAGGCACCTAAAGACTCTCATACCATGAGAAACAAGATTCTCTGGTGTGATGAAACCAAGATTCAACTCTTTGGCCTGAATGCCAAGCGTCAAGTCTGGAGGAAACCTGGCACCATCCATGAACGGAACAAAGTACAGAGTGATCCTTGATGAAAACCTGCTCCAGAGTGCTCAGGACCTCAGACTGGGGCGATGGTTCACCTTCCAACAGGAAAACGACACTAAGCACACAGCCAAGACAACACAGGAGTGGCTTCGGGACAAGTCTCTGAATGTCCTTGAGTGGTCCAGCCAGAGCCCGGACTTGAACCCGATCGAACCTCTGGAGAGACCTGAAAATAGCTGTGCAGCAATGCTCCCCAACCAACCTGACAGAGCTTGAGAGGATCTGCAGAGAAGAATGGGAGAAACTCCCCAAATACAGGTGTGCCAAGCTTGAAGCGTCATACCCAAGAAGACTCAATATTGTAATCGCTGCCAAAGGTGCTTCAACAAAGTACTGAGTAAAGGGTCTGAATACTTATGTAAATGTTGTTGCATTTTAATGTTTTATATATATATAAATTAGCAAAAAATTCTAAAAACCTATTTTTGCTTTGTCATTATGGGGGTATTGTGTGTAGATTGTTAAGGGAAAAAAAAACAATTTAATCAATTTTAGAATAAGGCTGTAAAGTAACAAAATGTGGAAAAAGTCAAGGGGTCTGAATACTTTCAGAAGGCACTGTGTACCTGCACACTTGGTTTAAGTTGCCCTATGTTGAGATGTCCACACTTACATGTTGTGTCACTTGACCTAGAAATGTAGCTATTGTGTACCCCACACACACCCACACACACACACACACACACACACACACACACACACAGGATAAGTCAGTGATTTCATAAATCGTCAGATTCAAATGAAACTCTCTCTCTGAATGGAACTTTCAGGACAGTTTGCCTACCATTACATATGCGGGGCACCACCTTATATTTTAGGCCTTTTGCGCCCCACACGGAAAATAATCTAAGGAAAACACCTCTCATGCGTAGACCTACTTCCTGGTCTCTTCTATGACATCATAGCCTAATCCTTCTCTATCTGATCCCATCCTTCTAGCCTGTAGACAGGAAACCACCGAATGAAATAGAACAATATTATCTTGTATGTCTATGCAGGAAACGCTCTTACGGCATTGTGTCTGGACTTTGATGTAAGATCAGACTGAGTCGTTAGGATAATACCCAGACTATCATTAGTTACACCACACAGTCACTCCCATCATAACCCTGTACTGTACTGTGTGGATACTAGGATACATGCACACACACGAACACACACATTATACCGCAGTGTGTGGTAGCGTTATCTTTACAGGGCTGTTATTAGGACTTTCACGTCCATGGCGGCTGGTCTAGTCAGGACAAGTGAGAGGGGGTGGATAATGGTAGGGTGACTGGTGGATGGAGCGAGGTGGGTGGTGAAAGAAGGGATTTGCATCTTAGGGAGATTGTCGGGGCTCTGATTTTGTAAGGGGATGGCACAAATGTATTATGGTGTGCAGTAGTTTTTCTAGATTAGAGATCTTTCATATTTTTCCTTGGTTTGGTCACAAACGTGCGTGCGAGTGTGTGTGTTTACTAGAGCACCTGATGTAGTGTGTGTTGTTATGTACAGTACTGAGGCCTCATCCCTCTATGTCCTGTGGCTTTGTCTCTGCAGTTCACGGCTCCTCCCTGTCTCTGGTCTCCAGTACCTCCTCTATCTACTCTACGGTGAGTACAAATATTGTATATGTTTTTATATTTTCATAGATGAAATATAGCTCCTAATGACCTAATTGTAGAGCTGCCACTGCTCCACTGCTTTACTGTATATGTAGCTATATGTTTATTAATATGTACTGTATATGTTTATTAATGAGTTGTAGTAGTCAATGTTTAATACCACATTAATGCCACATATAAACACCCCACTCAGAAATATCCATCAGCAACTTCGCTAATCAAGCCAGGTTGGTCTAATGCATTTATGTTGATGATCGGATAGCTTATCTTAAATCAGTTTTTAAAGGTAAAACGTCACCAGAGTCCTTTATATGAGAGAGGAGTAGGATAGAGTTTCTGCTTGGCACTGATCTAATGTCAGTTTTGTGTTTCTCTTTCTAATGGTTAATGTTAGGATTTGGCTATGGTAAGATGATTCTAGATCTGTGCCTAGGGGCAACTTTTATAATTTACCTGAAATAGAGGCGTGGCTGCTCTTACTCAGATCCGGCCAGTCACGCCCACGCCCACCCCAGCCAATCAGTAAAGGGTTTTTCTATTAGGGTGGCCCCTCCCCTACCCATCGATAGGTACACTCCTGGAAGCAGGTGTAGAGGCAGGTCTGTGTGAAGAAAGAGAGAGAAAGAAAGGAAAGGAGAACTACAGAGCAGATCTGTGGCAGATAACTCAGAAGAGAGAGAGAGAGATTTATAAAAGGAGGGAAAAGAGAAAAGAAGAGAGTTACAGAAGCTACAGAAGCTGTCAAGATGATGGCCACTTTATCCATGACAGGAACGGTCACAGCTTGGGACGTACGCACGGTAGGGATGGGATGGAGGAAGAGGAGAGGAGGATTGCACTCAGGAATATTCCAATTTGAATATTGGAATTCAGATTCAGATAGATTGGGGATTTGTTTCTTTTCAACAACCATTTTGAGATTATTTTTGTCATGAAGATAATGATGATTCAGTGGGAAGGATAATGATTCTATAGCAATTGAAGTTCCATCATGTGTTTTGGATCAACTGGTATTGACTTGGGGTACAGCGAGAGAAAGATCTTCTGTCAGTTGTGTTTTGTCTGGGATGAATATGAAGGACAGGTCTGTTTGTGTGTCTTAGATTGTTTGGTTTTGCCTCTGATTTATGCTTCAACCCTAACCTTAACCATTAGGGTGGAAATGCAAAACTGATCTTAGATCAGTGTCTAGGAGACAACTGTGAATGACAGATCTGTTTGTGTGTGTAGACACTGTGTTGACAGGTTATACTTTGTCACCGCCCCCTCACACTTCTTCAGGTGCACGAGAGTGGAACAAAGCACACACACACACACACAGATTTGTTTTTGTGAATTTTCAGGACTTTTTGATGAGTAAATTTTTTTTACGATAAAGAACTCATATTTTCCCTAACCCTAAACCTAACCCTTAATCGAACCTTAACCCTAACCCCTAACCCTAACCTTAACACTAAACCTAACCCTTAAGCCTAAAATAGCATATTAACAAATTCAGGATATGGTTCTTGTTTTCCTACCTTGTCAGAACATTCTGGTGACTTGTCAGGACATTCTGATCCTGATAAAGTAGGAAGACATGTACACACAAACACACACACACACACACACCATGATTAGCTCCAACAAACAAACCTGTTCTTAACACATTACAGCGCCAGACAGACAGGCGGGACCAGGGGAAAAAACATTACTAATAGAAGTTTGTTATGTCACAATAACACAGCAACTACTAGTTCCTTTATTTGGGTTGAAATCAGGGCCTGCCTAGCAACCGTCCACACGCTGCACATAAATCACAGGTGGACAATACCGAGATATGTAGGAGCAGAATAGGGTAGAATGGTGTTTTGGTTTGAAAATGTACAGACTGGCTCTCTGTGCGGAGACTTTTATCTATACCTGTAAAGGGGGGTATTGTGTCTTATACTGTTTGTGATGGGTTGGTCTGTGTGTACGCCATTGTGTGTGTATACAGTTTATACTGTATGCGTGCAAATGTGTGTGGGCGTGAGGCCATGTATGTGTGCTTGTGTGTATGTGGTTTCCCAAGCTCTCCTGTGTTACCATTGTTGAGAGTGGAGTCTAGGGAGACAATACCTCTCAGCAGAGAGAGACACACACACACACACACACACACACACACTCTGCCTCCTCCCACCAACACACTCTAAACGCCTCCAGGAGCATAGATCTCTGCTTTCCAGACCCATTACACCAGACATCTCTAATCACCATGTCTCTGTAACTACAAAATCATCAGGGAGTTTGAACTAGAGAAAATATACAGAGCCTGAAGACAGTGTTCTGAAGCCATGCTGGGCTGGTGTAGTCTGCTAGCCCCAGGTGCTGTAGAAGTATATCAACTATCAACCCTCCCTCCTCCCTCCCTTTCAGGCTTGAATAACACTGCTTTCTTTCTTCCAATCAATAGATAATCTAATCATTCTCTTTTTGTTTTCACAGACTGAAGAGAAATCCCAGTCAGAGGTAAGACTTTCACCTTCTTTGTAAAGAAATGAACTCTTTCTCCCTTCTCTCTTTCTTGTTGGTTTATCTCTCTCTCTCTCTCTCACTCTCTCTTATATTTATTTTTAATTTTTTTGTTCTGTATTTTACCCCCTTTTTCGATCTTGTCACATCGCTGCAACTCCCCAGGTCGAGTCATCCTCCGAAACATGACCCGCCAAACCGCGCTTCTTAACACCCGCCGTCTTAACCCGGAAGCCAGCCGCACCAATGTGTCGGAGGAAACACTGTTCACCTGACGACCAAGGTCAGCCTGCAGGCGCCCTGCCCGCCACAAGGAGTCGATAGAGCGTGATGAGCCAAGTAAAGCCCCCCCCCCGGCCAAACCCTCTCCTAACCCGGACGACGCTGGGCCAATTGTGCGCCACCCTATGGGACTCCCGATCACGGCTGGTTGTGATACAGCCCGGGATCGAACCCGGGTCTGTAGTGACGCCTCTAGCACTGCAATGCGGTGCCTTAGACCGCTGTGCCACTCGGGTGGCCTCCTCTCTCTCTCTTATTCTTCTCTATTCATATGACATGTTGGAACATGGGGGCGTATTCAGTATTGTATCTAGTTACACATGTCTGTGTTGTGGGTGATCATGTGACAACAAGCTCTTGTTCCAGACACCTGTGTACACCTGTGTGCTCCTTTATGAAGCCATGACATGATGCTTCCTTTCCCTAACCCCTTTCTATCAGAGGGTAGATCAGGGAGTTTTCCCTTGTATTGTCACACCTACAAAACTTTCTCAGCCTGTCAAACATTCTCAGCCTGTTTTGGTGTGTTTTGGTGGTGGTGTGTTTTGGTGATGGTGTGTTTTGGTGGTGCGTTTGAATGGTTGATGTGTGTGTTTTTATTTTTAGATCCGTAAGCTGCGTAGAGAGCTGGACGCCTCCCAGGAAAAAGTCTCTGCCCTGACAACACAGCTGAGTGCTAATGTAAGTACAACAGGAGGGAAACCTAGCTACACACATAGTTGTGGAAACATATGCCTGCACAAATATACAGAAACGAAAGTGTAAACACTAGGGCTCTTGCGGTGACTACCGCCACACCGGCAGTCATGAATCATGACCACAGCTCTATTGTCCCTCTAATCACTCAATGCAAATGCAATCGAAAATCACTTATCATCAAAACAGTATCATGCTTTTAAAACTCACCGTTAGGCGATGTTGTTTGACCTCACTGTGATAGATCAATTTTATGAAAGAAGTTCAACAACAGGTTGAAACTGAGTTGAAAACATGGTTGTTGTGGATCTTGTTTCAAAGCCAAACACAACGAAATCGACAGCTCTTTCTAAGGTGATGATTATTTCAACGCATTTAAGATGTCGCATGTAGAACACATAGCCTAATAAATAGCCTACCACATATTACGCACGGCAGAAACACTGTTTTTTTTTTATTATTATTTTAAAACATATTTTAGATGTCTTTGGTAAATAATTGGCCTACTCCAAAATTATACAAACTCTAGTAATCTCCTTTGAGTGTGGACTGTGTTATTACGCACACTGGATGGACTGGTTACCTTATGCTATGCTCCAAACTTTACAGTGGGGAAAAAAAGTATTTAGTCAGCCACCAATTGTGCAAGTTCTCCCACTTAAAAAGATGAGAGGCCTGTAATTTCCATCATAGGTACACGTCAACTATGACAGACAAAATGAGGGAAAAAAATCCAGAAAATCACATTGTAGGATTTTTAATGAATTTATTAGCAAATTATGGTGGAAAATAAGTATTTGGTCAATAACAAAAGTTTCTCAATACTTTGTTATATACCCTTTGTTGGCAATGACACAGGTCAAATGTTTTCTGTAAGTCTTCACAAGGTTTTCACACACTGTTGCTGGTATTTTGGCCCATTCCGCCATGCAGATCTCCTCTAGAGCAGTGATGTTTTGGGGCTGTCGCTGGGCAACACAGACTTTCAACTCCCTCCAAAGATTTTCTATGGGGTTGAGATCTGGAGACTGGCTAGGCCACTCCAGGACCTTGAAATGCTTCTTACGAAGCCACTCCTTCGTTGCCCGGGCGGTGTGTTTGGGATCATTATCATGCTGAAAGACCCAGCCACGTTTCATCTTCAATGCCCTTGCTGATGGAAGGAGGTTTTCACTCAAAATCTCACGATACATGGCCCCATTCATTCTTTCCTTTACACGGATCAGTCGTCCTGGTCCCTTTGCAGAAAAACAGCCCCAAAGCATGATGTTTCCACCCCCATGCTTCACAGTAGGTATGGTGTTCTTTGGATGCAACTCAGCATTCTTTGTCCTCCAAACACGACGAGTTGAGTTTTTACCAAAAAGTTCTATTTTGGTTTCATCTGACCATATGACATTCTCCCAATCCTCTTCTGGATCATCCAAATGCACTCTAGCAAACTTCAGACGGGCCTGGACATGTACTGGCTTAAGCAGGGGGACACGTCTGGCACTGCAGGATTTGAGTCCCTGGCGGCGTAGTGTGTTACTGATGGTAGGCTTTGTTACTTTTGTCCCAGCTCTCTGCAGGTCATTCACTAGGTCCCCCCGTGTGGTTCTGGGATTTTTGCTCACCGTTCTTGTGATCATTTTGACCCCACGGGGTGAGATCTTGCGTGGAGCCCCAGATCGAGGGAGATTATCAGTGGTCTTGTATGTCTTCCATTTCCTAATAATTGCTCCCACAGTTGATTTCTTCAAACCAAGCTGCTTACCTATTGCAGATTCAGTCTTCCCAGCCTGGTGCAGGTCTACAATTTTGTTTCTGGTGTCCTTTGACAGCTCTTTGGTCTTGGCCATAGTGGAGTTTGGAGTGTGACTGTTTGAGGTTGTGGACAGGTGTCTTTTATACTGATAACAAGTTCAAACAGGTGCCATTAATACAGGTAACGAGTGGAGGACAGAGGAGCCTCTTAAAGAAGAAGTTACAGGTCTGTGAGAGCCAGAAATCTTGCTTGTTTGTAGGTGACCAAATACTTATTTTCCACCATAATTTGCAAATAAATTCATTAATAATCCTACAATGTGATTTTCTGGATTTTTTTCTCTCTCAATTTGTCTGTCATAGTTGACGTGTACCTATGATGAAAATTACAGGCCTCTCTCATCTTTTTAAGTGGGAGAACTTGCACAATTGGTGGCTGACTAAATACTTTTTTCCCCCACTGTATATCCATGAGTCTGGGAGAGAATGTATAGGCCTAGGCGATGCTGTTGGTTCATTGATTGATTGTGCAGGGTTGCTCACAGAGTATAGTTAGCCTACAATTATAGTGAATTTGTATTTGATTTTGAATAGCCTAGTAATAGGGTATTTTTTTATATTTTCATAATTAATAGGCTGCCACATTACCTTTAGCTACAGAATATGATGGTTACCTCTAAAAAGAGGATGATCACAGCTTTCTACTGCTACTATATTTATTTTTCAGCTGCTAATATTAAGCACCTTTCTCTGATGTAAAACCGGAGTAGCCTACCCAGCATGATTGAAACTGTGGGAAAGCGCAGCCTCCATTCACTATTCGAGTACGTAAGGATGACATGTATTTTTCCCCCTGCCCTTGTTCCTGCCTATTTGATAATAGCCTATTCTAAATCAAAACTAATTTCACATATTAGTAAAGACAAGATTACATTGAGAATAGTGAGAATATTATCACTTGATAAGAGAACAGCGTGAGGCAAGGAACAGAGTGCAAGCTGTTTTTGTGACTTTTTCCAAATCATCAATATAGTAGAATAATGCAGCCCGTATACAATATGCTTTCATTTCTAAGACATTCTAAGGTTTGTATCATTCACATAAATCGAGCTTATAGGACCTGTTTCAAAGGATCACTTTTACTCTCAACATAGCTCATATGCTCGCATGGGAATGAGAAAAATATCCTTTCTATTTTATTCCGCTAAGTTCAATTATATTCATATAATGGCACAGAATTTATAAGCATATCTTGTCTGCTAAATGAACTAGCCTACAGCCTTCCATTGACATTACGCATAGCCAGATAACATACAGTAGGCCGACTCATATTCTGTTCTTCTGAAATACATTTTCTTCATATCATAATGTTTCTTTAGATCTGCCTAAAATAAATGGTGTATATTAAATGGATGTATTATACTTTTTTAAAACTTAGATGTTCTAAAGGCACGCATCAGCGGCTTGTAAGCGTCGGGGCCTGGAGATGCTAAACGTGTTTGTTAATTAACGGTCAATTACCTTGAGACCGGCAGACATTTACATGACCGTTACCATCTGACAGAATGTAATGACCGCCACAGCCCTAGGACACACACACTCAAGCAGAAACACATACAGGAACTCATTTGCTGACAGACACACACACACACACTCTGCCTCTCAGATACACACAGAAACAATTTCTTGCACACACACATACAGTGCATTCGGAAAGTATTCAGACCCCTTCACTTTTTCCACATTTTGTTGCATTACAGCCTTATTCTAAAATGGATTAAATTGTTTTTTTCCCTCATCCATCTACACACAATACCCCATAATGACAAACCAAAAACAGGTTTGGCAGTGATTACAGCTTCGAGTCTTCTTGGGTATGACGCTACATGTTTGGCACAACTGTATTTGGGGAGTTTATCCCATTCCTCTCTGCAGATCCTCTCAAGCTCTGTCAGGTTGGATGGGGAGTGTTGCTGCACAGCTATTTTCAGGTCTCTCCAGAGATGTTCCATCGGGTTGAAGTCCGGGCTCTGGCTGGGCCACTCAAGGACATTCAGAGACCTGTCCCGAAGCCACTCCTGCGTTATCTTGGCTGTGTGCTTAGTGTCGTTGTCCTGTTGAAAGGTGAACCTTCACCCCAGTCTGAGGTCCTGAGCGCTCTGGAGTAGGTTTTCATCAAGGATCGCTCTGTACTTTGCTCCGTTAATCTTTTCCCTGACTTATCCTGACTAGTCTCCCAGTCCCTGAAGCTGAAAAACCTCCCCACAGCATGATGCTGTCACCACCATGCTTCAACTGTAGGGATGGTGCCAGGTTTCCTCCAGACGTGACGCTTGGCATTCAGGCCAAAGAGTTCAATCTTGGTTTCATCAGACCAGAGAATCTTGTTTCTCATGGTCTGAGAGTCCTTTAGGTGCCTTTTGGCCAACTCCAAGCGGGCTGTCATGTGCCTTTTACTGAGGAGTGGCTTCCGTCTGGCCACTCTACCATAAAGGCCTGATTGGTGTAGTGCTGCAGCGATGGTTGTCCTTCTGGAAGGTTCTCCCATCTCCATAGAGGAACTCTGGAGCTCTGCCAGAGTGACCATCGGGTTCTTGGTCACCTCCCTGACCAAGGCCCTTCTCCCCCGATTGCTCAATTTGTCTGGGCGGCCAGCTCTAGGAAGAGTCTTGGTGGTTCCAAACGTCTTCTATTTAAGAATGATGTTCTTGGGGACTTTCAATGCTGCAAATAAATGTTGGTACCCTTCCCCAGTTGGGTTGGGTAGACTTTGTTCATATATTTGATTATATGTTCCCCGACAGACAGATGGGTGCTTGTATGAGTATTGAGAACACACCCTTAAGGCAAAGACACATATCTGGCTGCAAAGCCCCTCACGTTATGAGAGCAGCGCCGTGACTTGAATCGTGTGTCAGTCAACACGTCTGCTACACGCTAGTACACCAACCACCTCCCTGCGTGTTCAGAGGTGTACCTACGTTTTCATTGGACAGCGCGTAGTGCGGGGGTTAAGTACGCAGAGCATCCTAGACAGAGGAGATTAAACGTTCTTAGGTGATGAAGGTTGTCACACAGTGGTCTACTATTTCACCATTGTAGTGAATTATAACTTTGGTTTGGTGGTCAAAAGGGTGTATCAAGCGTCTCAGAGTAGGATTGCTGATCTAGGATCAGGTCCCCCCCGGTTCATATAATCGTATTCATTAAGATCTAAAAGGTTTGGCTCTCTAGCATGCTTAGATCTGTTTGTCTGTTTATTGGGTAGGAATGATGTAATGTTTTGGTTGTGTTTGGTTTTGATACTGTGTGGCTTTGAGTGTGTATCTGGTTACTGGGCTTTTTACTGATGCAGATTATTATTTGTACAAGCTAGATCATGGTTTCTTACACTCAAGACCCAAATGAGAAATTTGACCGTCCTCCCCTGACCCAAATCGTCCTCCATTGACCCAAATGAAGCATAAATTGTGTGATTATAGATGTATTCTCATAACTCACCTCTAACATGCCCAGGGCCCACTTTGGGTCCCGACCCATAGTTTAAGAAACCCTGAGCTAGATGATTATTTGTAGTAGATTATGATTATTTGGGTTTGGTACTGTGTGTGGTTGTGGTATAAAATGGACCTGAGTGATGTCGTGTTTGGGTTTCAGGCGAGGCCATTGTGGCTGTGTTAACCGTCAGTATACGTTCAATGAGAGCTTTTCTCACACTGCTCAAAGCCAGTCTTGTATTCTATGTTTTGGTGCAGTATCTCAACTCATAGTTGTTCAAGGTCTCTGGCTCTACCTTGTCTGTCTCTTTTTATCACAATTAGGAGGAGTCTATCATCAAACAGATACCACCTCTCTCTGTCTCCTCACTGTCTCTCCGTCCCTCGCATTCCCCTTCAACCCTCCACGCTCTCTCTCTCCACCCATCCACCCACCCAGACACTCTGTCTTAGCTCTTAGACACTGGAGAGAATCTACACAGTTAGTGTGTGTGTAGGGGAAAAGAGGTACTCAAGAGCCACAGTGTCAATGCTGTAGCTTTAGCATTGTTAGCATCCAGCCTCCCTAGCCATGACGTCCAGCAGACCATACCCCAGACCGGGCACAGAGGGCATCTGGCTCCCCCTAAACCACTACCCTTCCAGGAGGAGTAGCCATCCGGTTCAGCCCCTCAGAGGGGGCCTGGGAGACCCCGTCGACCAAAGCTCTAGTGTGGACACATCTATCAGAGAGGTGTGAGAGGATTTAAGCCAGATTTAGAGGATTTCTGGTGCCGCCTTTTGAAACATTAGAAGTTGTGAGACTAACAGAGTTGGTTATTATGATGTGTAGCATTTGCTGTTTTTCGCTTTTTGCTTTGACTTCTAGTTTTTAATTGGAATGTAGGCTAATCGATTAGCTGTTGGCTTTAAGCTGAAGTAACTGTTGTTATTCGGTAACTTGGCTTGGATTCCTGGCAGTTGCGCTTGTCTTATCTTATACTAGTTCTGTCCTTGGTGCAGGTCATCTGGGAGTACAGCTACTGTTGCTCTCATCACTCTCATGCTTTGACAATAACCGCTACTGAAGGATCTTTGGCCGCCCAAACTAAGTTGAACTATAATATAACCTCTTTGAAGTATAGTTTGACATATTCTAACCTGTGTTATTTCCCTGTGCAGGCTCACCTGGTGGCAGCGTTTGAACAGAGCCTGGGTAACATGACCATCAGATTGAAGAGTCTCACTATGACGGCTGAGCACAAGGTGAGGCATGACATAGCATAACATGACATCATTTAAGGCACAATTGAATTATGTTCATCTCGGCCAATGAAAACCAAAAAATGAAAATACGATATATATATGTATATGAATTTTAGATATGTGAATGTTATTTGCATGTTGTTGTAATATTCTAAATGTGTTTTCCCTGCAGGACTGTGAGCTGAACGAGCTGAGGAAGAACATTGAGCTGCTGAAGAAACAGAACAACGTGGCCCAGGCCGCCATCAACGGAGTCATCAACACACCTGAACTCACCTGCAAACAGAATAGGACAGGTAAGGAGAACCGAACCACAACCATAGCAATAACTCCAACAACCTCTAACAGTACCTTAAAGGTACAGTGGACTTACGTTTCCACGAGCAGCACCGCAGATACACTATATATACAAAGGTATGTGGACACCCCTTCAAATTAGTGGATTCGGCTATTTCAGCCACACCCGTTGCTGACAGGTGTATAAAATCGAGCAGACAGCCATGCAATCTCCATAGACAAACATTGGCAGTAGAATGGTCTGTACTGAAGAGCTCAGTGTCTTTCACCGTGGCACCGTCATAGGATGCCACCTTTCCAACAAGTCAGTTCGTAAACTTTCTGCCCTGCTAAAGCTTCCCCGGTCAACCGTAAGTGTTGTTATTGAGAAGTGGAAATGTCTAGGAGCAACAACGGCTCAACAGCAAAGTGGTAGGCCACACAAGCTCACAGAACGGGACCGTCGAGTGCTGAAGCGCGTAGTGCGTAAAAATCGTCTGTCCTCGGTTGCAATACTCACTACCGAGTTCCAAACTGCCTCTGGAAGCAATGTCAGCACAAGAACTGTTCATCGGGAGCTTAATGAAATGGGTTTGTTTGTAAATTATGTCTGAGTGTTGGAGTGTGCCCCTGGCTTTCCTTAAATAAATAAAAATGGCGGCATCTGGTTAGCTTAATATAAGGTATTTGAAATGATACTTAAGTATATTTTAGCAATTACATTTACTTTTGATATTTAAGTATACTTTTAGACTTTTACTCAAGTAATATTTTAGTTTTAGTTGAGTCATTTTCTATTAAGGTATCTTTGCTTTTACTCAAGTATGACAATTGGGTACTTTTTCCACTACTGCTAATCGCCCAACATCAGTGCCGACCTCACTAATGCTCTTGTGGCCGAATGGAAGCAAGTCCCCGCAGCAATTTTCCAAAATCTAGTGGAAAGCCTTCCCAGAAGAGTGGAGGCTGTTATAGCAGCAAAGGGGGGACCAACTCCATATTAATGCCCATGATTTTGGGATGAGATGTTCGACGAGCAGGTGTCCACATAAATTTGCGTATTATGATGAGCGAGATGCAAGACTTCTACGGGACCAAAACAGCTGAGAAGTTTAGCCTCGCACTTCAACGCTCTTAGTTGTTGCGGAAATTGACCCACTATGCCAGGGATCATCAACTACGTTCCGCCTCAGGCCGATTCTTTCTTGAGCGGAGGGTCAGGGGGCCGGAACATAATTACAAATAATTTGTAGACTGTAATTGACCGTAATATAATATTTGACTAAAACATAATATTTTCAAACCTAGCTTACGTTTGAATACGATCACTATATCGCTCTGTTAGACGTGGGAATAGTTTGGAACAGATTTCCAAAAGGAAAATCACTTGGAGGCGATTTGCTGGTACTGTATTTTTACAGTCTTTTATCTCTCAAACTTGCTCAGAAAACTTGGGGGGCCAAATAAAATCACCCGCGCCCCACCAGTTGGGGAACCCTGCACTATGCTGTTCATTTTATGCATCTACATCATATCGCTGACTGTACCTTGAAGCTTACACCTGGCAAGGGAAAAGGTGAAGTTATAAACTTCCCACAATGCTGTGATACTGTATTATTTCTGAGTCTTTAAAAAAAGTCTCTCTCTCTCTCTCTCTCTCTCTCTTTTCTGTCTCTCAACCCCTCTTTCTCAGGGTCTTTCTCAGGTGGTGGTGGTAGTAATGGCAGCCCCCAGCAGCAGCAGCAGCCAGACCTACGGATGAGGAGACAGCACTCGTCAGACAGCGTCAGCAGCATTGCCAGTGCAACCAGCCACTCCAGTGTGGGATCCAACATGGACGCCGACGCTAAGAACAAGAAGAAGAACAAGAAGAACTGGGTATGTACATTCGTAGACATGCACACGCATTCAAGCGCATACTCACACATACATATTACACACACACACACACACACACACACACACACTGGAACTGAGTATGATCATGATCACTCACTAACACACACAACAAACAATACACACAAACATATCTTACTCCAAATTAAATCTAACAACTGGTATGTAGGTTTGTCTCTGTCTCACTAGTTTCATCTCTCTGTATACACAGTACCAGTCAAAAGTTTGGACACACCTACTCATTCAAGTTATTTTTTTTTTTTTTACAAATGTTTACATTGTAGAATAATAGTGAAGACATCAAAACTATTAAATAACACATACGGAATCATGTAGTAACCAAAAAAGTGCTGAACAAATCAAAATATATGTTATATTTCTTCAAAAGATTCTTCAAATAGCCAGCCTTTGCCTTGATGACAGCTTTGCACACTCTTGGCATTCTCTCAACCAGCTTCATGAGGTAGTCACCTGGGATGCATTTCAATTAACAGGTGTGCCATGTTAAAAGTTAATTTGTGGAATTTCTTTCCTTCTTAATGCGTTTGAGCCATTCAGTTGTGTTGTGACAAGGTACGGGGGGTGGGTATACAGAAGATAGCCCTATTTGGTAAAAGACCAAGTCCATATTATGGCAAGAACAGCTCAAATAAGCAAAGAGAAACGACAGTCCATCATTACTTTAAGGCATGAAGGTCAGTCAATCCGGAAAATTTCAAGAACTTTGAAAGTTTCTTCAAGTGCAGTCGCAAAAAACATCAAGTGCTATGATAAAACTGGCTCACATGAGGACCGCCACAGGAATGGAAGACCCAGAGTTGCCTCTACTGCAGAGGATAAGTTCATTAGAGTTACCAGCCTCAGAAATTGCAGCCCAAATAAATGCTTCACAGAGTTCAAGTAACAGACACATCTCAACATCAACAGTTCAGAGGGGACTGTGAGACGCGGTGTGGGTGAACATATGATCTCCGCATGTGTAGTTCCCACCGTAAAGCATGGAGGAGGAGGTGTTATGGTTTGGGGGTGCTTTGCTGGTGACACTGTCTGTGATTTATTTAGAATTCAAGGCACACTTAACCAGCATGGCTACCACAGCATTCTGCAGCCATATGCCATCCCATCTGGTTTGGGCTTAGTGGGACTATCATTTGTTTTTCAACAGGACAATGACTCAACACACCCTCAGGCTGTGTAAGGGCTATTTTAACAAGAAGGAGAGTGATGGAGTGCTGCATCAGATGAACTGGCCTTCACAATCCCCCAACCTCAACCCAATTGAGATGGTTTGGGATGAGTCGGATGGCAGAGTGAAGGAAAAGCAGCCAACAAGTGCTCAGCATATGTGGAAACTCCTTCAAGTCTGTTGGAAAAGCATTCCAGGTGAAGCTGATTGAGAGAATGCCAAGAGTGTGCAAAGCTGTCATCAAGGCAAAGGCTGGCTATTTGAAGTATAAAATATATTTTCATTTGTTTAAGACCTTTTTGGTTACTACATGATTCCATATGTGTTATTTCATAGTTTTGATGTCTTCGCGATTATTCTACAATGTAAAAAAAAAAAAAATATTAAGAAAAACCCTTGAATGAGTAGGTGTGTCCAAACTTTTGACTGGTACTGTATGTATTTGTGTATTTATGTGTTTGTAACTCACACTCTGGGGTCTCTTTCTCAGGCATCTTGCACAGGGGCCAAGGTGAATGCAATGCAATTAGCTTTCCTTGTAGACTCCGTTACTGTTCAAAAGTAGTGTACTGTATAGGGAATAGTGTGTAATTTGGTATGTTACCTAGATCTACAAGTTGTAGAGGTTTTGTGAAATAGAGAAACGTAGAACATATTCTAATATTTTCCATTTCCTGTTGATTCAGGAAGTTAACGTTGTTCCATTTCTTGTTGTGTTCCCTCTTGCTCCTTGTTGCTGACAGATTGTGTCTTGCACAGGAGGACAGGTTGAAGAGGATGATGTATGCATCCTATTTGTGCTTAGGTTACTATTGATGCTTTTAGACTGTGTGCCTTGATGTTGTTATCTGTAGGCAACAAAATAGTGATCAACCTGAAAGCTTTTGTGTCAAGTAATTGTATGTGTACCGCTTCAGAGATGCTAGATGGAAACAGCTACGCTTGAGACACTCTGAAGATACTATTGAACTCTATTTTGTTGCCTACATCTACAGTATCTTGATAAGCTGTCATACCCGGTGTTTCACTGCTGTAGTGTCTGTAGCAAATCTATCTCCTAGTTGATCCTCCAGACTTGGGCTCAATTCCAATAACATTTCAGGAATGGTATTGCTGTCACAGACGTTGAGAGACGGGTCAGACCAAGGTGCAGCGTGGTATGCGAACATGTTTATTAAACTGGATAAACACTCGACAAAAACAACAAAAGGCAACGTGACGTGACACTCACTATGGCTAAAACACGTACAAGCAAAACAAGAGTATGAACAAGATCCCACAACCCAGGCAGGAAAACTGGCTGCCTAAGTATGATCCCCAATCAGAGACAACGAGCAACAGCTGCCTCTGATTGGGAATCATACCCGGCCAAACATAGACGTAGAACCACTAGACTCTAACCATAGATATACAACAACCTAGAACTAAACAGGCACACCCTGACCAAACTAACTAGAGTTCTATAGGTCAGGGCGAGACAACTGCATTTGGTTTCCAACAGGATTTGAAATGGAATTGAGCCCTACTCTAATTGCTTTATGGTATTGGCTGCTATTGAACCTGTCTAGACCCTAGTGATTTGTATTCCTATCCTCTGGCCCATAGATATAATAACATTGAAGTGACCCTGTATAAGCTGGCTTTAGCTTTGAATGTCTATATTTGTAGCTCTATAGATTTATCATAGAATACTCCTGTCCCGATCCAAGGACTTTGTGAGAAGGTGTACTGTCTATATAAAGTTTCAACAAGCGAAAGTCACGTTACATGTTTAAGATCTAGTGATAATAAGCTATTCTCAGAGAGCCCATGGTTCTCACATGCTTTTTGCACAGACAATAGGTGGTCCTTTGATAATATGCGGATTGGATAAGCCATATGTGGTAGGGTAAGGTATGTAGGGTGTATGTGGGCTGTCTGTGAGGTATCATGGTAAAAAGGGCAGTGGACTGTAAATGAGCTCCCTATTAGAAGGACATCAGTCTGCACGAGTGTAGGTTGAAGCAAATGGCCTCAGTATCTTACGGTGCAGAACAGCCACATACCACAGTCCACTTTCTGCAGCCTCCACTGTACGCTGGCTATGTCCCTACCACTAACACACTCACACACTCCCCACTGAACCTGTGCTGTTTTGTGTCTCTCTCTCTCTCTGTCTTCCTCTGTGCTATCGCTTCATGTGGCAGGTCTATGAGGTAAGAGTGGATGAAAAACCCAAAAAACTAAAGGCAGCTTAACCTAAAGCTAACATTAACCTCAGCACTCTGTAGGTTACTAACACACTCCCTCTCCTTCCTCTCCTGTCCTCAATCATCCCTCTGGTTTCTTCTCTTTATGCTGATTCCTTTCCTGATGTGACTTTGAGTCTGCTCTGAAACAAACTTCATACAAGGCTCAATTATAATGCAATCATTTCATAGTAATCGTGTAGCAAACATACTATACCATTCTAGCTGTAAATTCAAGGTACATGAAACTGATAGTCTCCGCGACAGCCTTGGGTGCTCTTTTCTAGTCCTATTCACTGCAGTGTAGTTATTTCTCTAGTCTACAGAGCATTATACAGTTATACACACACAGTAGGTGAGGTTAGTGGACTGGATGTCTGTAACCACACACAACCACCTGACAATAACCACCTGACACTCATTCACACTGACACCTCTTAGTGTTTGTGTTTAGAGCATAAGCTCAAGTCACGGCCTCCTTATAGCACTAGTCCTTTCCCCTTGCTTCTCTTTCCCTTCTTCTCTCTTTTCTTGATCTATTTCTCGCTTACTCAGGCACTCCCTCACAGCTGCCTTCCTCCGCTTTCCTCCTGCTTTCCCTTGCTCCCCGTCTGTTTTGGGAGTGTATCCTCACACTTCTCTCTCACACACACATACACTCACCCTCCTCTCCTCTCTGTCTCTCTCCCCCTGCAGTTGCGGAGCTCCTTCAAGCAGGCGTTCAGTAAGAAGAAATCTCCTAAGTCTGCCTCGTCCCACTCTGACATAGAGGAGATGACAGACTTCTCCCTACCCTCCTCCCCCAAACTCCCACACAATGGATCCACAACCTCCAGCCACATGTTTAGGAACTCACACTCCAACTCACTGTACGTATACGGTGTGGTGTTTGTGTGTGCGTGTGTGCGTACGTGCGCGCGTGTGTGTGTGTGAGAGAGAGAAAATGTACAAGTTATATCAATGAGCATCTGTGTGTAGGCTGTCGGACTGTCTGGACGGTGAGGCAGAGACAGTGATGCAGCTCCGCAGCGAGCTCAGGGAGAAGGAGATGAAGCTGACCGACATCCGCCTTGAGGCTCTCAGCTCGGCCCATCAACTGGACCAGCTCAGAGAGGCCATGAACCACATGCAGGTAACACACACACACACGGTGAAACGTACGCGCGTACACACACACACACACACACACACACACACACACTGTTCTGTTGACCGACTGTTGCTATGTCTTCCTGTGTTTTCTCTCAGGGGGAGATAGAGAAATTGAAAGCAGAGAATGACCGTCTGAAGCTGGAGAGTACAGGGGGCAGCAGAGCCCCCTCCCAGGCCTCCATCTCGTCCTCGCCCTCTCATCATACACACACCCCTACCCCAGGGCCTGGCCTGTCCCAGCACAGCATCAACCTCACTGAGTCCACCAGCCTGGGTGAGAACAGCGTGTTTTGATATGGTATCTGTATGGTTGGGTATATGTGTGAGCATGTGTTTTAAGTGTGTGTACATCTGTATTTGTGTTTGGATATGATTGCCTTTGAGAGTGTGTGTGCCTGATTGTGTATTTTTGTGGATGGGTGTATGTATGAGTCTCACTCTCCTCTTCCTCTCTCCTCTCAGACATGTTGTTGGATGATACAGTGGGAGATGGAGTAATGAGGAAAGAGGGACGACACGTGAAGATAGTGGTCAGTCTGGATGAGGACCTCTCCCAGGAGGTCAGGCCTCGCCACTTCCTGATTGGCTGTATCGGTGTGAGTGGTAAAACTAAGTGGGACGTCTTGGATGGGGTGGTCCGCCGCCTCTTTAAGGTAAACACATTGAATGAATCACTTAATTTGTGAATAAAGGTTTCGTTAATTTTATTTATCTTTCCAACATCAAAATAAGAACTTCATAGTTGAGTTGCATATCACCTAACCCTTGACCTTTTCGCTCATGCTTTTGTAGGAGTACATCACCCATGTGGACCCAGTGAGCCAGCTTGGGCTGACCTGTGACAGTGTGGAGGGATACAACATTGGGGATGTGCATCGCCATAGCAACACCAGCACCGCTCACACCCCCGAGCTGCTGCCATGCGGCTACCTGGTTGGAGACAGCGACACCATCAACATCAGGCTCAAAGGTATGAGTGTGTGTGTTTCTCTAAATGTGTTTATCTCTCCCTACAATCTGGTGTGTATAGCGTACATGTGTTCTCTGTGTAAGAATGTCTCTCTCTCTCTCCCTCCCTCTCTCTGCCTCTCTCTCCCTCTCTAGGTGTGAGCAGTGGGAGTGTGGACTGCCTGGTGTTTGACACTCTGATCCCTAAGCCCATGCTGCAGCGCTACGTGTCTCTGCTGAGGGAGCACCGCCGTGTCATTCTCTCTGGCCCCAGCGGCACCGGTAAAACACACCTGGCGAATCATCTGGCAAGACACCTGCTCCTGCAGGAGGGCCGACCCCTGACCCCTCATTCCGTCGTCACCTTTAACGTGGACCACAAGTCTAGCAAGGTACGTAGCTATGCCCCTGAAGCACCTCACCGAAGCATAGGGCACCAACTGGCGAGACGATATATTGTGTGATGTGACGATTAATTCGCCTTTTTTTCTGTTATATTAGACATGTATCTTGGAGGCAGAACTCAAAATAGTGTCTTATGTTAAAGCAACTCAAAAAGGTTTTTGTGCATTGAAAAAAGACTTGATGTATAAACCTCCTGTCTGTCTGTCTGTCTGTCTGTCTGTCTGTCTGTCTGTCTGTCTGTCTGTCTGTCTCTCTCTCGCTCTCTCTCTCTCTCGCTCTCTCTCTCTCGCTCTCTCTCTCTCTCTCTCTCTCTCTCTCTCTCTCTCGCTCTCTCGCTCTCTCGCTCTCTCGCTCTCTCTCTCTCTCTCTCTCTAGGAGTTGCGTCAGTACCTGACAGGCCTGTCTGAGCAGTGCAGCAGTGACAGACCAGAGGCAGAGAGTCCTCTAGTGGTCATACTGGATAACATGCACCACGTCTCCTCACTGGGCGAAATCTTCAACGGAGTGTTCAACTGCAAATACCAATGTTGGTGAGTGCACACACATGCACACACACACACACACATACACGCAATTGTGTTTATTGTAAATGTGTTGATTTTCTGTGTGTTCTCTCTGTCCCCAGCCCCTACATCATCGGTACTATGAGCCAGGCCACATCCTCTGCCCCCAACCTACAACTCCACCACAACTTCAGGTAGGCTAACTCAACAGCCATAATAATACTAGATATACCAGTTGAAGATCAATAGTAACTGAAATGAAACAGTAAAATGTTTGAATTTGAAATGCACTTTGCATGATTCATCACTAGGTGGCAGCAACAGATTGGGCAGCAATCCATTACACTCTCTCCATTCCTTCAGAATGGAAAGATGGAGTGTCTTTATTGGCTGTATTCATGAATGAGTACTAACCTATTAACTCCTCCTCTCTCTCGTTTGCATATGTGATCAGATGGGTGCTGTGTGCCAATCACTTGGAGCCGGTGAAGGGCTTCCTGGGTCGCTACCTGAGGAGGAAACTGATCGAGACGGAGATCAGCAGCCGTAAGCGCACCCTGGAGCTGGTCAAGATCATCGACTGGATCCCTCGCGTCTGGCACCACCTCAACCACTTCCTAGAGGCACACAGCTCCTCTGACGTTACCATCGGTGGGTAGAAAACACAATGACGTCATAAACCAGCTATATGGCCCAATCCAAAATGAATGGAAAAGATAAGCACCAAGTAATTTTGAAATTTGTGGTGCTTATCTTCTCCATTAATTTGGGGTTTAAGGCATATAGCTGGATTTACAAAACCGATGGGGTGGGATGTGGACTAATCATGACATTAGGCACATTTTGTGGTCTGAGTATAATGTGTTTTTTGCATGTTATTGTGCTTTGTGTCACAATATTCTCAATATTCATAACCTCATCTGGCTATAAGCTCATTTTCCAAAAGAGGATTGAAAGAAAAGGCACAGTGGCACTATTTAACATCCATCTGACGTTTGACCTTTGCCTCCCCAGGGCCACGCCTCTTCCTGTCATGTCCCATGGACGTGGCTGGCTCCAGGGTGTGGTTCACTGACCTCTGGAACTACTCCATCATCCCCTACATGCTGGAGGCAATCAGAGAGGGACTGCAGGTAGGCTATACAGTCGTGGTCAAAAGTTTTGAGAATGACACAAGTATTGGTCTTCACAAAGTTTGCTGCTTCAGTGTTATGAGATATTTTTGTCAGATGTTACTATGGTATACTAAAGTATAATTACAAGCATTCCATAAGTGTCAAAGGCTTTTATTGACAATTACATGAAGTTTATGCAAAGAGTCAATATTTGCAGTGTTGACCCTTCTTTTTCAAGACCTCTGCAATCCACCCTGGCATGCTGTCAATTAACTTCTGGGCCACATCCTGACTGATGGCAGCCCATTCTTGCATAATCAATGCTTGGAGTTTGTCAGAATTTGTGGGGTTTTGTTTGTCCAGCCGCCTCTTGAGGATTGACCACAAGTTCTCAATGGGATTAAGGTCTGGGGAGTTTCCTGGTCATGGACCCAAAATGTCGATGTTTTGTTCCCCGAGCCACTTAGTTATCACTTTTGCCTTATAGCAAGGTGCTCCATCATGCTGGAAAAGGCATTGGTCATCACCAAACTGTTCTTGGATGGTTGGGAGAAGTTGCTCTCGGAGGATGTGTTGGTACCATTCTTTATTCATGGCTGTGTTCTTAGGCAAAATTGTGAGTGAGCCCACTCCCTTGGCTGAGAAGCAACCCCACACATGAATGGTCTCAGGATGCTTTACTGTTGGCATGACACAGGACTGATGGTAGTGCTCACCTTGTCTTCTCCGGACAAGGTGTTTTCTGGATGCCCCAAACAATCGGAAAGGGGATTCATCAGAGAAAATGACTTTACCCCAGTCCTCAGCAGTCCAATCCGTGTACCTTTTGCAGAATATCAGTCTGTCCCTGATGTTTTTCCTGGAGAGAAGTGGCTTCTTTGCTGACCTTCTTGACACCAGGCCATCCTCCAAAAGTCTTTGCCTCACTGTGCGTGCAGATGCACTCACACCTGCCTGCTGCCATTCCTGAGTAAGCTCTGCACTGGTGGTGCCCCGATCCCGCAGCTGAATCAACTTTAGGAGACGGTCCTGGCGCTTACTGGACTTTCTTGGGCGCCCTGACGCCTTCTTCACAACAATTGAACCGCTCTCCTTGAAGTTCTTGATGATCCGATAAATGGTTGATTTAGGTGCAATCTTACTAGCAGCAATATCCTTGCCTGTGAAGCCCTTTTTGTGCAAAGCAATGATGACGGCACGTGTTTCCTTGCAGGTAACCATGGTTAACAGAGGAAGAACAATGATTTCAAGCACCACCCTCCTTTTAAAGCTTCCACCTGGTGTCTGTTATTCAATCGTATGTAACTCAATCAGCATGACAGAGTGATCTCCAGCCTTGTCCTCGTCAACACTCTCACCTGTATTAACGAGAGAATCACTGACATGATGGCAACTGGTCCTTTTGTGGCAGGGCTGAAATGCATTGGAAATGTTTTTTGGGGATTAAATTCATTTTCATGGCAAATAGGGACTTTGCAATTAATTGCAATTCATCTGATCACTCTTCATGACATTCTGGAGTATATGCAAATTGCCATTATCAAAACTGAGGCAGCAGACTTTGTGAAAACTTTTGACCACGACTGTACACACACAAAGGCATACAACACACGCACACACACGTACAACACATGCATGTGCATTCACACAGGCACACTCAAACATATCAGTCACAAAAATTAAATTAAATGCACACTCGCATTATGTATGGTACTCAGTGTGTTTTCATATTATTATCATACCTCTACATTGATACTTACAATGCTCTCTCCCCTCCATCCGTCTCCCTCTCTGTAGCTGTACGGCCGTAGGTCAGCGTGGGAGGACCCTGCACGCTGGGTGATTGACAGCTACCCCTGGTCAGCCACGCCCACACCTGCTGATTGGCCCCCGCTGCTGCAGCTCCGCCCAGAAGACGTGGGCTTCGACGGTTACTCCGCCCCCAGGGAGGGCATCAGGAAGGAGCCGCCGCAGAGCGACAGTGACGCAGACCCACTGGTGAGACAACACGCGTGCGCACACACACCCGAATGCTCAAAACAGGTCAAGTGTACACATAACACACACGAGCAGGCACTGCAGATCCATGAGACAACACAGACACACACAGTCACACTCAACGCTAACCTTTGACCCCTGCATCTCCGTCCTCAGATGAATATGCTAATGAGGCTGAAGGAAGCAGCCACTTCCTCCAGCCCTCAGAGATACGACAGTGACTCTAATAGCAACAGTCACCAACACGACATCCTGGACTCATCACTGGAGTCAACATTGTGATCCGACTCCTCATCTTTCCCAAGAAGACAAAAATACATTTAGTTAACGTTTTTATGTTCAGTCAATACAATATTTCTTTTGAATTAGTTTTTCAAGCTCACACCACAAAAATCAAGCCACTTTAATTGTCATATCAAGAACACTATGGGTGCTGGTAACCCAAAACAAGAGAAGAAGAACTGAACAAAAAAAGGAGTGAAACAGAAAGCTGCTGCTGCACTCTTCTATTTTTGCACCGTCATGGCCAACCACTCTCCTACAGCCAATCCTCATGTACCATTTAGACAAACAACAGACATAAACCAGAATTTGACACTGTGTATGGAGCATCATCTTCATCATCTTCGCCATCTTCCTTATCAGCATCAGTACCATGGCCTCCTGATTTAAGCAAACAAAGAGACTGCATCTTTGAGCCAAACCCACCACATCAGCAACCCAGGCTCCTCACGGCTCTTCCCCAGCTGCAGTGCTCCAAACTGGGCTACAGATTGTGCTACAGGCCCTCTCCTCTGGAGCATGGTGCTGGAGGTCTCATCTTCGTCATCTTCACAGAGACCAAATTCACTGGTTCCCAATGCCTTCTTGTGCCCCCAGTGACACACACCCATCACCATTCACCTGCCCCTACATGTGACTCCTTTTGTCCCAAACGGGTCGCCGTAGCATAAGCTTCTTCTCCAGATGAAAGTCTATACTTTGGTGCTGGACTGAACTTAAAAAAGGATGCCTTACTTTTTTTGTAACAGACTATGTGCATTAGCTACTTTTTTATTTGGTCTTTTTGGCTGTAAACTTACAGGGCTTTAAGTCGACACTCTCTTTGCGTCGTGCCAAGGCAGGTGGGCTTGAAGAGCAGTGTCGACTATTGTCATATCAAACACCAATGCCATGTTATTAAGAGGTTATTAGGGCTTGAATAGGGGAAGCGACTTGGGCTTTGATAACATGTAATTAATTGTATTACTCCCAATGCTGAGATGTTTGTAAAAGTTTGGATATAACTTACTAAGGACAACCTGTGAGATAGAAAAGTACATTTGGTTGGTGCTCAAAGTAAACATAATTTTGTAATGGATATGTAATGAATATGGGGGAACGATTATTAAGGAATTGTTTGAATCTCTATACCTCATCTACCTTCTATACACCCCTTTGCGCCTTTGCCATGCTTGTTGTCTGTTTTGATTATGTGATGTGTAATGATTATTATTGTCATGACAACATGTTGAGTGAATATGTAACAATGTGTATATGCTGCTTTGTTAAAGTCATTTTACTTGAGATCATGTGTAAAGGTACAAATGAGAGAGTATAAAATGGGAGAAGTTAAAGATTTTAAATGGTTATGGCTTCATGTCAAAATATAATAGATTTTTTCTTGGCTTCAGAAATGTGTATGTTTTCCCTGTTCCTCCAAACCTTCATCCTAGGACGGCAAGTGTGTTTTTTGGTCCTATAGGTTATTTGTTTCCAGCATCGCTTCCATTATCTTTCAATGTTTGAGTGTTCTTAGTCATCAATCCTATGCAACATTCATTTTGAACTCAAAATTGAAGCCAAGCCTTATAAGGTCAGTTCTTTAAGGTTTTTCAGCACTGCCAAGAGATGTACAGCAAGTGAACAGATTTTGTGAATAATATTTGGGGAGCTGGTACAGTCTTTGTTAATTAAAAAATCTAATCAAAGTTGTGTCTGTACATTTGGAGGGGGTCTCTTGTCATAGTAAATGCAAGCACAAAAAAAACGGATATGTATGTGTTTGTCAGTCTGTCCACCTGTGAAAAACCTGCTCGCTTTGAGCAGTTTGGATGGTGAAATGAATGGAGTCGCTGTTGAATTCACATGTTCTTAAAACTCAATGAATGTGTAGCCTTCTTTGCTATGTAAAAAAAAATATATATGTAACATAACAGTGTAAATACTTGATTACCTTGCAACATTTTGATGACTTTTCTAGCCAATTTGTAACTACTTGGAAAGGAGTATTTTGTGTACAGTCTCTTTTGCATCAGAGCAGGTGTGTGAAGTTTATCATCAATGTTCTCTCCGGAGCTTGGGGAACTGATTCTGAAGATCACTGTACTAGTCTTAAGTTATTTGTGATTCAATAAAAATCATGGTTATTTATTAATGAATGCAAAGTGACTTTCTTATCAATTATGTCTCTCTACTAACATAAACCTGTCTATCTATATATTTAACGTTTTTTTGTTGTTAATTTCCATTGTGTAACAGAAGTTATACCATGTAACTTTTACATTTTATTTGGTATTTGTACAAAACATAGTGAAATATTAACACATATATACACACATAATACATTGAAATAACAAACATAGTCAAATATTAACACATATATACAGACACAATACATTGAATTAACAAATCCGTATAAATTATGCACGAAATGTCTACACTTTTCAATAAAACTCGTAGTCCAGGTAACTCAATTTTCTTGGCATAAAATGTCCATACAAATAGTTGTACAAAATACTGTACAATTGAAAGAGCTGTGCAAAACAGCAAATAATTTCGAAGTATATCCTATTAACAGGGACGGCTCAAGGCATAAGCGATATAAGCGGTCGCTTAGGGCTCCTGGCCACTAGGGCCCCCCATGTTTTCTTTTTAACTCAGTCAGGTTCTCATCTTACTGTTCAGAGTTAGAATAGTAGAATACACAAGGTGCAAGTTTGAAATTTGGTTGTGCATCAGCAGCTTTTCTCTTGTTTTGTCAGTCACTGACAGTCACTCAATTATCCATTCCTGCAAACAATTTTTAGAAGTTAGTCTAGCCAGTTATCTAAAATCATGGCCGAATACCGACCGGGCCCAGGGCCCCATTAATTTTGTTAGTCACTCTCAGTCAGATATCATTAACATGACAAGTCATGGCAAAATGAGTAGAATTGAATGACATTATTATGACATTTCAACATTTTCTCTCCGCACCATGGTAAAATGTGTAGAACTGCAGAAAACTTGCTTTAAAACTGCAAAAATGTCTCTCAGCCTCATAGCAAAATTAGTAGAATTGCATGAAATGTGTTATAAAATTGCAACATTATCTCTCCACCCCATGGCAAAATGTGTAGAACTGCTGCAAACTTGCTTTAAAACTGCAACATTTTCCATAAGCCACATGGCAAACTGTGTAGAATTGCAATAAATTGACTTTAAAACGTCTCTGCTGTCAAGAGGGGGGCCACTAAAAGAAAATTGCCCTCTTGGTGGGGGCTAGGGCCTTCCTATAAAATAAACCCTGCAGTTATTTTAAAAATAAATAATCAGGGATGTAGCCTAAATTTATTTGACAGAAGTTCATTGTTTAAAAAAAATTTGGAATATGAAAGAAATACATTTATTCTTACTAGTTGGGCCTAAATTAAGGGATACAGCCTCTTGCAAACCTGGTCACATAGGTACAGTTCATCTGTGGATAACCATTTTATAAACATATCTTTGAGTTTTTATAAATAAATTAAGAAACTGTGATCTCTTCATCCGATTCTGAAAATTCCGAGTGCTTGCTGGAGAGAGATGGCGACGAGAGGTTCGATCCGCCGCTGTTGGACAGCTCGCGCCCCGCGGCGGGGGAATGGCAAAGGCCAGGCGCGCCTCTAGCGCCGAATGGGTCCTCTCCCATCTCGTCCTCCTCATCTTCCTCCGCGGAGGACTTCTTGCCGACGTCGCTGAGGTCTGGGTGTGGGTTCGTTTTGGTGGGCAGGGTCTGCTCGCGACAACCTCCTGACGACAGGAGCTCCCTCTCTTTAGAGTTCCTCCACTTCATTCTGCGGTTCTGGAACCAGATTTTAACCTGGCGAAGGAGAAGGAATAATATAACCAGTTAGTTCAGTTTCAGTTTGTAGAGGTTGACTTTATTACAGAGTTTCAGTAATACACACAGTATCAACTTTAGCATGCATATGCGATGGAAAGAGTAATTATGCACGTATTACGCACAGTTTAGCTCTGGGCAATAAAAGTCAATTATTTACCTGTGAGTCTTTGAGACCGAGCTTTGAGGCCAGCTTCTTTCTGTCTGGTTTGCTGATGTATTTCTGTTTCTGGAACATCTTCTCCAGAGCTTTGCGCTGCACGTCAGAGAACACTGCCCGTCTGAGCATCCCTCTCCTCGGCTTTCCTCTGTTGGCCAGTGGCCAAGAGAAGGTCCCGGGGATGGGCACGACCGATGAAGATGCTATAGAGGAGGAGAGGGGGAAACGTTAATTCATAAAATCAGGTCAAAACATAGCAATAGGCTTAAAATAGACGTTAAAACGTCGGTCCCCTGGAAGGCTATTTCTTTAGCCAACTAGCCTACTTTTTTACACTTCTGTACAAACTTTGCAATCTGTTATGATTGAATATGCTTCCCCCATTTGGCCGCGGAATAAGTCTCCTTTTTGAGTGAAATGGCACGAGGTGACTAATTAGCACATTGGTCGGTCCCCAGCCGCATTGGTATGGTAAAGAGGCAGCATATCCTTTAAGGAACCCCGCGAGGGCGGATAGAGGAGTTAATAAACCGTGAACGGTAATTGTGTAGTAATGAACTAACGCAGAAAAGACTCTGGACAGGCTGCGAAGGCCATATATTATCGCAACAAAAGGAGATTTACACTTTCAAACTAAACACCACTGCATACCTGAATACTGATGCGGAGGGGCCCAGGGTGCATTTTTTCTGCCCTCAAATCATTTTCATTAAATGAACACGAAAAGCTATTCAGGGCGCTCGAGCTGTTTTGTGAAGGTATTCAGCGCAGCCCATGAAAAGACTCCAACTCCATTATGGTTTGTCTGAATGAAAGCACGGACTAGCGACTTTATAGACTTTTCTAAGAGATTATTCTTTATCCTGCCCTGTTGATTGGCCCCAGGGTTTAAAAACTGAGAGAGGAAGGGGGACGTTTAAGGCATGGTGTGTTTTTCAGGTCATGGATATAGTAAAACACTGAAAATGTTTAATGTGCACTGATTTGATTATTGTTCATGCAAAGAATAATTATTTCCAAACCACTGAATTATAGCACACTTGCAAATGTATGCCTATCTATAAGCATATCAATCATTGCCAAATAACTTGGGCTAAGACTACCTCCATATCCACAACTCATAATCAGGCACAACAACGAGCTATGTGGTCTTGTGAGAATATTGAGAGCTGTGAATGGCGCCTAATAGGGAAATTAGTGCATGACTGGTCCACGCCTCTTGCCCGCCTGGTAGAAGTCACTCTGGGGTGCGTGGGTGGCTTGCGCCGGGGGGAGCTGACCAAATCGGTCATGGTGCTGAAAGCATTGTTGGCAGCAAGTGGCCCAGTGCCCCTGCCCTGTGGGAAAACGCGGGACTGTGCGGAGGAGACTGCAAAATGGCCTTAATGCAGGAGACCGTGGGGGGACGAGACCGACCCGCAGCCCGCCTCGAAATTAAACAGTGATGATTCCGGATAATTGGTTAATTAGCAGTTGGGGAACAGAGGGCTATGTTAGCGACCAAAGAGCTCAGCAGCAGAGATGTCAGTGCAAATTGAATCAATCCCACCCACCCCACCACACCAAACCCACTCTGAAAGCACTGAAAAGTTCACAAGCTACGTTTTGCAATGATATGCGTGCCTATACAGGGCATTTGCAAAAAGGTGCAACTTTCAGAGCTTTGCAGAAAGCACTCAAAGCATTATTTCGAGTCCATATGGAAAGTCGTTCTATAAAGCATTTTGAAATGAAAAGTTCTGAACGTTGTCCCAGGCGAGGGGTGAGTATCAACTGTGCACAAAGTGCAATTCAACGGTGTCTGAAAGTGCATGATTAGTTATTTACCTGGGAAATATGTAGTCCTGAAGAAGGCGGGGTGGAAGGATCCGTCGAAGTAGGGGAGAGAGAAAGCCTTGGGGTGCATACTGTGGTGGATGGCGGGTGGCAACGATGCTGTAGAGGAAAATACCATGTGTCAAGGAACGCCAACAATCAAGGCAACACTCATGAAGAGACAAACATGTTTGATCTGTTTTACAATATGCTAAGTGTAAGAAACTGCTAAAATTACCAATTAGAAAGAAGGTAAAACTTTCCCAACATCACACTTACCGGTCTTTGGTGATGGTGCAAGGATTGCGCTGACTCCAAACTTAAGATAAGTTGGGTCTTTACTGCTCGGTTGTGACGTTTTCGGCGAGCATGATTCACGCGTCAAAGCAGTTGGAGAGATGATGCGCTCCTGTGGCATGGCACTGAAGGACATGGTGGTGGTGGTTGTCGCCGGGGAGACGCTTGCTGAGGGGAGCGTCCTGCTGAGGTGGTACCCCGCCGGCCTGCTTATCCGCAGCAGGTCCTCCACTAGGAAGCTGGAGTGGGTTGGAAACGCGTTCTGAAGGGACTGGTGGAGCGGCAAGGCTGCGGAGGGGCGGTAAAGGCCTGGGTACATCGCATTAGGCGCAAGGACGCTTGGGATCATCATAGTCCCGTCTGTAGTATAACGCAACACGAAACGATCTGTTGAAATACTCCGTCAAGAACAAGTGAGGATCTGATAGGTTCCAATCTGAATGACCAGCTTTACTCCTCTGGCCCCTCTACTCTGGGGAGAGGCGTTTTATAGCAGGCTGCCCCAAAGCTCCTTTCAGAACTGTCAGCCTAAACAATGAGGTTCAACAAAGTTCTCTACATGGGTCGCTTTCAAGCGCCGTCCCGGGAGCGCTGATTGGCCAGAGAGTGCAATTTATGATTGGATTAGACTTCATAAGCAAGGAACACACAATGTCCCTTCCACAAAAGAGGCATAGTCATCAATTTTGCATATTGACCACGTTCCATTGAGGCCCTGCGATTGGGTTTTGTTTGGTGGAGATGCACGCAGGCTAATTAAAAAGCTATCCTAAAAGATTCAAACATAATTTGGGGCTTCTGAATGAGGGCTTAACCAGAAGAAGCAGCTACATTTATTCAGCTCCCCTGCTGTGTTTTAATAGATCAAAAGTCCTAATGAAAGCTATAGCCCACTAAAAATTACAATTTAATGCAGTTGAGTTTATACCACATTGCTTAGGCTATAATAACTCGATCATAACGACAACAACAACAACAATTAATTCGTATTACAACAACAATGGTAATGAATACATATTGCATGAATATAGCATTAATGCATCAATAATATAGGCTATGAATATTGACAATCATTCTCACAATCATGATAACAAAGATATATTCGTTTAAAGTCTAATCGCCATGGTTTCATTAAGCATCCTTTATAACTAGCCTACTTCAAAATGTGAATTAATTTAGGAATATGTGGATTGCGTAAAATGTCAATTGGCTTCGTGTTTCATTGGATTCTCAACACTCAATCTGGACCTCGTCATGGAATAATGTCTTAAACGGATTTCTGCTCTCGGAACGCTTTAACAGATGTGTTAAATATCACGGGCTTTGCAAAGTCTTCATTCAGTGCGCCAGACCCAGACCCACTGCACATTTGAGCGCAGAGGAGAAGTGTGCGGCCCTAACCGCGCACTGCTGATCCTGTTAACCATGAACTAACTGTCACCCTCAGCTGCCATGGCGCCCCTCTCTCCCTTTCTCTCCATCGCCTTCAAAAAGCCCTACTGGAATAAAAGCTTTATTTCTATAGACGGGGTTTGTTCTGCTGTTTTAACCAGCTGAATAAAAGTGCATCTGTGATTTGATTTAAAACGCATTAATATGAGCGGACATTGAAGCTGGTATAAAACTCATATTAAAGCGGGATTTGAGCCTGTTACCGTCGCGTTTAGTCTGCTCTGCCTTTAACCAGGCATTAGCATTAAACGAAATCCATTTCCAAACAGACATTAATTCATGCTACTGGGTTTATTTTTTGCCGAAATAGTGTATAAGCTAGAATAGTAAGCATAGTCAAACAAACGAATAGTTTAGGAAAAAACTAAAACATAGCCAATTGTCAAAAAACCTAAGCTAAGAGGTACTTGTTTATTAAAAGCAAAACAAAAGTATAGGCTAACGAAATAAAATAACATATTAGGGAAGGGAAATGTGATACCTAGTCAGTTGCACAACTGAATGCATTCAACCTACCAGAAATGTTTAATTCATATTAGCATAAATATATTCTTATCAAGTTAGGCTATAATTTGCTTTCAGGTCAAAACAAGGTTAACTACATTTTTTGAATGCATAAAAAACAAACGAAAAACGAATGTTAAGCTGTTAGTTTATACTCCCGAGTGGTCTAAGGCACTGCATCTCAGTGCTTGAGGCGTCACTACAGACCCCCTGGTTCGATTCCAGGCTGTATCACAACAGGCCATGATTGGGAGTTCCATAGAGCGGCGCACAATTGGCCCAGCGTCGTCCGGGTTTGGCCGGTGTAGGCCGTCATTGTAAATAAGAATTTGTTCTTAACTGACTTGCCTAGTTAAATAAAGATAAAAAATAAAGTTTATACTTTCTTGCTTCATAATTTAATGCACTATTTTAAGCACGTGATTTTTATTGTAGACTAAGTTTCATCGACATTACAGCCAATATATATTAGCCTATGTTTGATATACATGTTATTCGAGTAATGATAGCCTAAGTGGTTCAACATTAATCGAATGTAAAGTGGTCACAATCCGTTAATTAAAACGGAACGCCTCGGTGAAATGTTTCCCTTGTGAGAGAATGTGAACGCTTATCAGACGTGCGTTAGCCTTTCTGCTTGGCCCAAAAGAAAGGTCTGCGCCGGACCCCCCCCCCCCCCCCCCCCAAAAAAAAGAAAACCTGCGGTAACACCGTCACCATTCACGGCGAAAGTAACTAGACCTTCAAAGCTTTTTTTATGAGCCTATATTTCTTTAGTTCCGAAAATCCTCCCTTTGTGACTGCAAGCAGATGGTTTGCAGGAAGCCTCGATCACCGAGACTAATTTCTACTAGCTTTGCAAGCTTGCCACGTCTTGGTCTCTTTTACCAAACAGAGCAAAAACAGCTGGCTCCAGCTGAATTAAAGCCATTAAAAGCACATCTCTAAAATATTACAGGACCCTCCACCCCTCCCCCCGCACAGGATCCTCCACCCCTCCCCCCGTTCTGTCCCACCATCGAATTGACACAAGACAGACTGCTTCTGCATTGAAACGGAAAGGGGTCTATGGAAAGACCAGGACCTCAGGTCCTTAATGCTGCCTCCACATCTCAAAACAATTTACTAAATAGATTAACTTAACCATTGTCTTGCGTCACTTTCTGCTTCATTAAGTGAATGGGTTGAGTAAATATGTTACCCATGCATGAAGGCTTCTGTATGGCCCGTTACATTGTGTCCAGGGTCCGACAGGTGGTTAGCTGTTTATTATTCTACCATTATTTGTTGGTGACGTCAAGGAAAAGCAACTGCCCATGTTTTCAGCGCGCGGATGGACAGATTGCTCTGACTGGTGCGCATTTTCCTGTATGACACCAGTCATCTATCTAACCGTCTTTAGTGTCGGGCGAGTAGGTGTACGGTTTATTTTCAAAGTGAGGGAATTCTCTTTTCATGATTGCATTATAGGCCTATAAATTCGTCCTAGGGGAACATTTATTTCACTCTTTGAAGATGGGTATGACAATGATCCAAAATTATATCCGTCTTCTACAAAAAAGTACCCTGTCTACTCTATACATAACTGCAGATAAATAAGTGATTATCAACACACCAGCCCCATAGACATAACATGCTACCCTTTCTTAAACCAGTTCTGAAAACAGCCCAAACATTTCGGTTTGTTGACTTTCATTGCGTATCGAACGGCTGTACATTTCAATTGACTCATCAATGTCCTTTAATGTAGCCTAACTTTACCTCAGAGAATCTACAATGTGGCTGTAGACAGGCTCTCCGGTTAGGGCTAAGGTAACCTTCATGCGGCATCTGTTGCTGTTTTTTTTTTAAACAGAACATCCAGGGAATTAGCAATGCCACAAGATTCAGAGGAGCAGTGACAAGCATTAAATCGATATTAACTTTGTATTAAACATAAGCCCCTCCTCCCCAAATGGAGTAAAGCCATATCTCCTCCGACAATGCGCTCTGTTCAGAGATTCCATGCACCTGTTCTTTGACTGCTAGCAGCCAGTCCGTGCGCGCAGAGGTAGATGGGAGAAAACGTATTATTTTCATCCTAGGCGGTTATTTACCTCATGTTGTCAGAAATTATCTTACAACATTGTAGTCTTGAAGTGTATTTTGATTACTTAATGTTTAATTTCGTATTCGTTGGCAAGATATGTTGCATGTCAGTTGTTTAGCCTATGCATTGCGCTGCCTAATTCATTAATAAATAGTTATGCTACGATGTCATCTGTATTATCAGTTTATAAGCATACCTTTGAATAGGTAGGCTATATTTGTGCCCTCAAATCTATGTACATTTTAATGTGTGGATTTTACTGTTCTGCTATCACCATATTGCCTAGTAACGGGACAATGTGTGTAACTCAAACCTTTCCCCCCTATTTTGGCGCTCTTATATCAGCACTGTGCTGCCTGCATCTCAAGTGGTGTTCTAATCCTCTTAAGGACATGTTGGTACAGTTTGCATATCATTCTCCCATCTAAGAGAAAGGCCACAACCCTCTCCATTCACCAGGATCCTCTGCCTCCTTTCACCAGGGCCACAGCCACCAGCATTAGCATAATCTGACAACCAGTACTATTGTTCATGACCTTGTATGCAAAGTTAATTGCTCATTAATACCAGACAAACCAGAGGGGTGCAGAGGAAGCAGAGTAGTCCGATTCAGCTGGTTTGAAACAGGCAGTTAGGGGTTATTCGAATAAAGTCTTAGAAATAAGTGTATTCAAGCTGAAAACCTCAGGCAATGTAAATGTATTTCCTAAACAGACCCCATAATTAAAAGGTGAAGACATGCCATACCTCTGTTGCCTGCAGTTATGGCCAGTTATGGCATTTTCTTTGGAGGTTGAGTTGCAAAATAGATATTACCAGATGCTTTTTACATTTTTAGATTTCCATCTTGTCTCTGTTTGGAAACAGAAACAAATCAGTGAGGTACCCTATGTCTCAGAGAATGGACATGGGTGGCAGTGAAGTTATTCAAACTCTTCAGGGTCTTTTGCATTTCAAATATATTGTTTTCCAACAGTTCTATTGGGACCTGTTTTACTCCTTTTCAGGTCTAGCAGTGTGTGCAGGCCTTAAGCAGATAACACACACATACACACACACACACACACACACACACACACACACACACACACACACACACACACACACACACACACACCCGAAAGCCTTACATTCGTCACAGTGGCTCAACGGTAATCAATTGCAAATGTATCTCACTCTGAGTTTAATCTCATCTGGCCAACAGTTTCACGGGTGCAGGACGATTTGCAAGAGGGGCCCGCCGTACCCCCTCAACACCCCCGCCATACCCCCTCAGCACCTGGCAGGCTTTTGGGGTAGCGTCTTGTAAATGCCCGCTGCTTAAACGGGTGCCCCCTCTAAGCACCCAAGCGTCCCTGCGCAGCACGGAAAGAGGGGTGAGCTCTGTGGTTGTCAACACCGGTTTAGATTAGAGGTCCTGTAGTGACATTAGCCATGACTCCCATAGTCAAACCAACACTGGGGTAGTAGGATTGTTTAATTTAGATATAGAGCCAATAGAAATAGTGGTGCTTAGAGTGTGGGCGGTGAGTAAAATGGTATTATGTGACATTACAGGTTTTTTCCATCTTTATTGTTATTTTGGCTTTTAGTAATACGTTTGAATCTAGGCCTAGGCATGAACGGTAAGAGGTTTCATGCAAGTCTTTGGAAATACAAACACTAATTGTTATTGTAGTTAACAACTGTAATAACTTTGAGAACATAAACTTTGAGAATGCAAACTTTACCATCGAACATAGGCTACCCTTTGCAAGTGGCACACAGCAGGCCTAATTGGTTGTATACTGTGCTGTACAATTTCTAGGTTAATATAAAACGTTGTTTGCTTACCGGTACATCATGTGAATACTTGCTAATAATGTCTGAACATCCCATATAGACTGTTACACGCAGTGCCTTCAGAAAGTATTCACACTCCTTGACTTTTTCCAGATTTTGTTGTGTTACAGCCTGAATTTTAAATGGATTAAATTGAGATTTAGTGTCACTAGCCTACACACAATACCCCATAATGTCAAAGTGGAATTATGTTTTAAGAAATTTTTACAAATTAATAAAAAAATTCCAAGCTGAAATGTCTTGAGTCAATAAGTATTCAACCCCTAAATAAGTTCAGCAGTAAAAATGTGTTTAACAAGTCACATAATACATTGCATGGACTCTGTGTACAATAATAGTGTTTAACATGATTTCTGAATGAGTACCTAATCTCTGTACCCAACACATATGATTATCTGTAAGGTCGCTCAGTCGAGCATTGAATTTCAAACACAGATTCAACCACAAAGACTAGGGAGGTTTTCTAATGCCTCTCAAAGAAGGGCACCTATTGGTAGATGGGTAAAAATAAAAAAAGCAGACATTGAATAACCCTTTGAGCATGGTGAAGTTATTAATTACACTTTGGATGGTGTATCAATACACTCAGTCACTACAAAGATACAGATGTCCTCCCTAACTCAGTTGCCAGAGAGGAAGGAAACCGCTCAGGGATTTCACCATGAGGCCAATGGTGACTTTAAAACAGTTAGAGAGTTTAATGGCTGTGATAGGAGAAAACTGAGGATGGATCAACAACATTGTAGTTATTCCACAATACTAACCTAAATGACAGAGTGAAAAGAAGGTAGCCTGTACAGAATAAAGAATATTCCAAAATAGCATCCTGTTTGCAATAATGCACTAAAGTAAAACTGCAAAATATGTGGCAAAGAAATGCACTTTATTTCCTGAATACAAAGTGTTATATTTGGGACAAATCCAACACAAAACATCACTGAGTACCACTCTTCATATTTTCAAGCATGGTGGTGGCTGCATCATGTTATGGGTATGTTTGTCATTGACAAGGACTAGGGAGTTTTTTAGGATAAAAATAAACGAAATAGAGCTAAGCAGAGGCAAAATCCTAGAGGAAAACCTGGTTCAGTCTGCTTTTCAACAGACACTGGGAGACAAATTGACCTTCAGCAGGACAATAACCTAAAACACAAGGCCAAATATACACTGGAGTTGCTTAACATGATGACATTGAATGTCCCTGAGTGGCCTAGTTACAGTTTTGACTTAAATAGGCTTGAAAATCTATGGTAAGACTTGAAAATGGCTGTCTAGCAATGATCACAACCAACTTGACAGAGCTTAAATATTGTACAATCCAGGTGTGCAAAGCTCTTAGAGACTTACCCAGAAAGACTCACAGAAGTAATCACTGCCAAAGGTGATTCTAACATGTATTGAGTCAGGGGTGTGAATACTTACATAAATGAGATATTTCTGTATTTCATTTTCAATAAATGTGCAACATAAAAAAAAAAAAAATGTTTTCCCTTTGTCATAATAGGGTATTGTGTGTAGATGGGTGGGATTATTATTTTTTTAATCAGTTTTGAATTCAGGCTGTAATACAAAACATTTGGAAGAAGTCAAGGGGTATGAATACTTTCTGAAGGCACTTTCTGTTGTAAGACTGCAACAAATAATCAAACCGGTCAATCAATCACTTTTCCTTTTTCTGTGGGGTGGGGTTCAGTATGGGAGGGGGTTCTTAAAACAGAACATATGAATGGGTGGCTAAGGGGTGTGAGGAGGGGGAATGGGAGGGGGGGTATGGTTGAGGGACTCTGGTGCCTGTTGGCCGTATGGTATTGATGCGGTGTTGGCCATATAATCGGATTGCGAGGTGGTGAAAGTGAGCCCTGGTGCTTATGTCAGTTTGCGTCTCGTCAAGCTGAATAATACGCATGGCTGAGGAGCGCAGCGGCCACTCACCATTGAGGCCTCTCGCCGCTCGTGGCTAAGCGATTCTAAAAGAGAGAAAAAGCCCTCATTGGATTCATATATAATTCTTACTCAAGCGTTTTGATGCATTTGCATAAGAGGGGTAAACCGGTGGTCGCTTTTCAGCTGTGTGTGTATGTGTGTGCGGGTGTATTTGTATATGTGTGTGTGTGGAGGTCTCCAAGCCTAGCCCCTGTAAAAGCAACTCTGTGTAGAGGGACACGGTTCTTGTGCTTAGGCCCTCATGGTTAATCGAGGAGCAACAACAAAACAACTTGACATTTAACTTTTTCCTCTTATCTGGTGCTATGTTAGGCAAAAACAAAGAGTTGAAGAGTGACTGCCTTTAAAAAGCAACAAATCCCTTTGAAAATGGCCTATGTGGCATCGATATGAGTCAGAAACAGAATTAACTATAAAGTGTAAATAGGATAATTTTGGTCATAAAGTCAGTCTCATCTAAAACGGAGTTTGAAACATCCATGTGTCACAACGGGTAAATGAAAGTTGGGTTTTGATATGACGATGTCCATTTGCCCACTAACATGGGGTGACCAGCTGCAGTGATTTCTCCCTATCCAATAGCATAGACAGACTGTTTATATAAGACAAAAAAGAAAACAAAATGTAAACATGTCACACATTTCTTTTACTTGAGAAATACCTTAGTTGAATGTAAAATTGCGCAACTAAAACTCAAATTTTACTACAGATTTCTTGAGTTATCTTAGATTCATTCTGGGGATTTTGAGGAAGTGAAATAGGCTTCCAGTGTCTCATAGGGGACAAACATCATAACCAAATTTGGAATCGGTCAGGGAACACACCATCTCGTTTTTCGAATGAGCAACAGAAAAACACACATGCCAATCGGCGTGTTCAGTGGCTCTTTAAAGCAGGACTCAAATACTTAACCCCCATGTAGTTAAATTAATTGACATGGACTAGAATGAGATATCAGTTTGTGCCCAATTCAGACTTGAGAATAGTTGACTTAACAATGGACTTAAGTCACAAAATGTTGACTTAGGGCTCTATTCAATCTGTATTGCTGAAGCGCTACAGATTGTGCGATAGAAATGTAAAGGTCATTTCTGATTGAGCCCACATATGGAGTGTTTACCGTGAATGCAGTCTGGTAACATTGCCTTTAAATTTCAATCACGCTGTAAAGCTGAACTTATGCGATACGTATTGAATAGCCCTTAAGTCCATGTTTTATTGACTTAAGTCCGTGTTAAGTCTAGTTATCTCACGTCTGAATCAGGCCCTTTGTGAACAAGATACTTCTGCTCCAAAGATTATAGGATTTTATCCCTTTGCCAATTTGATGTACCAGTGCAACCGTTGTAGGCCTACCTGTTATTTTGAAGAAGAGAATACAGAAAAAGATCTTAAAAAATCGAAAACAGAAATTAAGCTAAATATGTCTATGAAAAGTGTAGGTAAAGACAATTTCATGTTTTTAGCTTTCTTTTATACTTCTCTGAAAATAGCAGATGTGAACTATGAACAGGTGCAAATGTGACAGATATACAGTACATGGACCTTTTATATAATCAACATTTATTATGAAAGTATAGACTTCACTTGTGTGACTAGCCATTGATACAGTATGTTCATGACCAGTACACAGTGAGGGTCACCCAGACCAGGATGTGGACTATTGAAGTGAAAATGACAGTGTTTTAACAACTTTCCAGATATGAAACAAACAGAAAATCATTATATCAGTCAAAAGTATCAAATTCCCAGTTTATGCTACAAAACCAACTTTATAAGAGGTTTTAAAAAAAGGTTATATTTGACTCAAAATTCTGTGATGTGGAGGAAGGCATTGTTGGCAGAATAGATGGATGCAGTTCAATGCATTATTAATATAGAGAATTATGTGTGCTTGCAAAGCAAAGCACAACTCTAGATTTCTTACAGTCTTATTATTATTAATATTATTATTCCATTTATTCCGCCCGCTCTAGAGCTCAAAATATTTAAGCTATTAACGCGAAACCAATTTCCAAATGTCAAGACTGCCCTAACTCGGATTGCTTGAGAAATTATTTTTGATAGCATTTATACTTTTGGAACTAAAACAATATTTAAATGAGCTCCCAATGTATTTCAATGGCAAAAGAAAAGGCCCATAGACTTGAATGGTAATTTTTAAAAAACATTCTAGACCTACTTTATCTCCTCCTACACCGTTTAAGCTATCAACACCAAACCAACATTGAGCTGTTCAGACTGGTCCAACTTATATGGCTTGTCAAAGGATATTTGATACTATGCATACTTTTGGAACTATAACCATTTTAAATTTGTATAAATTAACATGGGTTTGAATGAGAACTAGGCTATCCTAACTTCAAATTCTTAAAAACGTTTATCAACTATAACTATATAAAATTGCATACATTTGCATAATATAACTCATCAACAGTAACTCTTTAACCGTTCAAGCTAGAGACACCAAACCAAATTCCTCATGTTCAGGCTATCCTAACTTCACATTCTTAAAAACATTTCTGAACTATAAATAGTGGTAATTTGCATACATTAGCATAAAACTTCATGGATTTAATGCCAAAACACAGTGGCAGGGGTTAGGACCTAAATAATTTTCCAATTGTTTCGTTCTGAACAGAACCATAATTTTTTTTCATTCCGTTCTACTGTTCAGACCACAAAATAAAAGTTCTGAACCGGTTCGAACCCATAAAAGTAACGGTTTATAGCGTTACTTTCAGTTCCTTTTTTTATTTTTTTATTTTACATTTAGCTCCACATTAAATTACTTCACCAATGGATAGAGCAGCTTGCTATGGAGTGGGCAAGCTACTGTATGTACATGCATTGGACAGACAACTGTAGTGTAGGGTGCGACATGCGACAGAAATGTTGTGGGTGAGGAGAGCGCTGGGCATGAAGCGCTGGCAATCTTGTTGTTATGACATGCATTATCTGAATTAGGCCCACAGAATTATACCTACAGAGGAGCGGCTTCTATGAAGGAACTTTGAATGTCTTTGATCTTCAGAAAGTTGGCTTAACTAACGTTGGACCAGAGCTATCCCTTGATCATGGCTCTCAGTTACATTGCATTACACATACAGTGAGGGAAAAAAGTATTTGATCCCCTGCTGATTTTGTACGTTTGCCCACTAACAAAGAAATGATCAGTCTATAATTTTAATGGTAGGTTTATTTGAACAGTGAGAGACAGAATAACAACAAAAAAATCCAGAAAAATGCATGTCAAAAATGTTATACATTTATTTGCATTTTAATGAGGGAAATAGGTATTTGACCCCTCTGCAAAACATGACTTAGTACTTGGTGGCAAAACCCTTGTTGGTAATCACAGAGGTCAGACTTTTCTTGTAGTTGGCCACCAGGTTTGCACACATCTCAGGAGGGATTTTGTTCCACTCCTCTTTGCAGATCTTCTCCAAGTCATTAATGTTTCGAGGCTGACGTTTGGCAACTCGAACCTTCAGCTCCCTCCACAGATTTTCTATGGGATTAAGGTCTGGAGACTGGCTAGCCCACTCCAGGACCTTAATGTGCTTCTTCTTGAGCCACTCCTTTGTTGCCTTGGCCGTGTGTTTTGGGTCATTGTCATGCTGGAATACCCATCCACGACCCATTTTCAATGCCCTGGCTGAGGGAAGGAGGTTCTCACCCAAGATTTGACGGTACATGGCCCCATCCATGTACATGCCACCATGAGTTTTCTAGAGCTTGACCAGAGCTAGCTAACAAGCTAGCTAGCTAACAAGCTTGTGTGTGCAGAGTGGCACCAGAATTAAAATAAAAACACATCTTACCTTTTTGTAATTAATAAATCCAATGTGAAACATTATAACTATAGTATCCTTAACTAGCATTGAAAAAGTTAATCCATTGTTCTCTAATAAAAAAATCTCTCTCCCTAATTTCTGAATCGCGCCTGTAACGTCAGTAGCTACAGTAGACTATGCATGCTCTGGGGGGAGGGGCAGGTAGCCTACACACACACACTGGCAAAGATTTTCAGCTGGCAGGCAGGCAGACACTGGAATACTTGACAGTGAGGGCTTTGCATAGGCACTTTGTTGTGTTTTTTGGGGGACTGGAAAGAAATGCCTGGAACGTAAAATAACGTTATTAACCGGTTCCGATGCTTTTAAAATAACGGTTCTGTTCCAAAACAGTATAGATCACCTTCGTTCTTGGTTCTGGTTCTGTTCCCTGAACTGGTTCCAACCCCTGCACAGTGCTGGGAGGATATCATGTCATTGGAAGAGTGGGTGAGTGGCCACAGCTGGAGATGTAGGTCTCATTTGGTTAGCTAGCAATAAATGTGAATCAGTTTGCTAGCTAGCTATGCTGAACTTGAATGACTTATCCACAGTTAGCATATCTCAAATGTATTTGGCATTGATCAGATGGGCGGGGCAGGCAGACAAGATCCCATTCAGTTGTTAAAACGTGGGTTGGGATAAGCATGCATTGGCAGGTAAGCTGCAGAAGGGCGAGCAGGCTACTATTCCCCATCGTTTATCAGTGCAATTTTGACGGCCAACTACAAGCTGAAAAAGTTTGAGAGGGTTTATCTACTGTTCCCTCGTTAGTTTTGAGCTCATCTCGCTCTGGCTAACATTAATTGTTGATCTTTTTGTTGTTGATGTGCATAGGCAACTGAGGTAGAGATAGCCTACCTGTTCATGGTTGCTTGATCAATAGGACTGTAAAGTTCTTAAATGTAAGAGGACTCCTGTGGGATTTACATATTTGCAGAAATCGATTCAGGTGTATTATGATATAATGATCTAAAGTGGCGCTGTTGCTACTGCCTGTAAACACACAGTCCAGTTCAAAGTAAATGATGGCTTATTTGCATATAGGCCTACTGTAGCTCTGATTGGCTATGGTGCACTGGTCTGTGTAGAGTCCGGTCCTGGACAAGACTGACACGTTTTTATTAGGTTTTATTTACTGCAGTGTCTATTAAATGTCCAAACGAACGGCCACTTTTCCACTCTATATTGCTATAGAATTTTCTCTACTCTATGTAATTCCCAAACATTCAATAAAAGTATGAAAATCTAAGTGCTCGCTTATCAGACTCTTTTTTATTTTATGGCGTTATATTCTTCCTGGGGGTGTATATGAATAGATTTTAATAGGATTTCATGTTGCTAAAAGGCTGTCAGTTCCACTTTAACTGCTCCATTTCCTCCTAGTGATGCTGTGACACATAATGACCACTACCATTGAATTAGGAATCGAATACTAGAATGGACATCAACCTTCTTATGATGGGATAAAAGTCAGCCATTTTGGTCAGAGAGTTGGTCAACCATGGTTTGCCAGTGCTGTAATAAGATAGTGTAAAATAACGGATTTGAATAATTTAGTCTGCACTGTATGTTTGTTAGCTAGCTAGCCAGCCAGTTTTAAAAGAATGATTCCATAAATTGTTTTTATTACCTGCCAAATTGCCAACATTCCATTCAAACAATTCAGTCAATCCACAGCCATACACTGGCTGAAATCAGTTGATCGGACTTAAACAAGTTGTAAATGCAACAAGTAACCTACTGATATTGTATCATATAATAGCACTTACAGCTTTCCAATAAAAAATTTTTTTTTTACATTTATGGTCTGTTTACATATATTTTAGAGGCTATTTATACAGAAAATGTGTATAAAACCCATATAAACTGTATTTATAATTATATGACAATATTTTAGGTTGCCAATCATTCTATTAAACATCTGATATATCACATTCCTTACTTGTATTTTTCTGCATAAGTAAAACTAGGATTATACCTGTACTGCCATTCATTCCATAGACTGGTTTGGATTTCTCCCTGACCAATATGGCTGCCATTTTCACCCAATTCTGGAACTTTGAAGGTTTATGACATAGTCCCTCTACTAATTTAAGAGGATCTCTATGACCACTACCACAATCCCTCACAGCCTGGGATGCGGTCAGGGCCTTTGGTCAGACGGATGGTCGTAATGTGGTCTGACTGACTTTACACGGTCAATAGTAAGACCCCCCAGGTCTAGTCCTCGATTCTAGACCACAGTTGGTCAAAGCCATTGGCCTGTACTGCTGGTTTATACTAATGTGGAGTGTAATTGATCCCATTAAAACACTTAGAGCTTTCTAATAAGCACAAGGTGAGCTGACCTGACCTCTGACCTCTGCTCTCACAGGACCTATGTGACCTTAACCTCCTGTCACCCCTCTAAAATCATTCCTCCATTTCCCCATCCCCCCCATATCCTCTTATTCTGTAATGTCATCTGAGTTCTCTCCTCTCCTCTGTAACCATTAAGCTTTAGCTCAATGAGGTAGAATTGATGCCGTTTAGGAGATCAGAAGGCCAGCCCAGTACCAAGGGACTTTCATGTATTGTGCCTGGTCCATCGGCCGATCAGACACCAGGATGTGGGGTTAAGCCAGACCTCCGACAGCCCAGGAACGGTAAAGTCAGGAGAGCTAAGTCATTCAAGGCCTGATGAGAGAGGAGAGGTGGAAGAGGGTTCAGTCAACTGTTTCAATGGGCATGCATGCCCAAATAAACTCACAAGCGTGTGCTATTTAATGGGATGCCATGCACTTGAAAGTGCTATGCTTGAAAGTGCTGTGATTCTGAAGAAACTTCTAAATGCATCATATTGTATTTTCCTCTAATTCTCACTCACATTTAGGTGCATGAGGTGTAATCTAAAAAGGGTGATGATAAAACTACTTCTTACATTTAACCAAAAGGAATCCTCTTGGAGCCCCCTTGTACTTGGACAATAGACAGAAGGGTGGAGGGAGGAGGAGAGAGAGGGAAGGGGCTTCCATCGGTATGTGACCTCTGGTCTGCAAGGCCTGATAAGAGACTTCAGGTCAACAGGGACATAAAGGAGAGGAGAGAGGCTACTCAGACGCTCCACACTGCAGAATGGAGAGGCTCTAAACTGCAGAGGGGAATGTTGAATCCTTCCCTCAGCTGGGAGCTCAATGAGGTAGAGGAATGACGTTAACTTTTCAATTTGTCATAGCATTTGCTGGCTGGCTTTGATGGCTTTAGACAGCAGCATACCACCCTGCATCCCACTGCAGCTGCATCCCACTGAAGCTAAGCTGATCCTGATCGGTCCCTGGATGGGAGACCAGATGCTGCTGAAAGTGGAGTTGGAGGGCCAGTAGAAGGCACTCTTTCCTCTCTTCTAAGGAGAGATCCCAATGCCCCAGGACAGTGATTGGGGACATTGCCCTGTGTAGGGTGCCGTCTTTCGGATGGGATGTTAAACGGGTGTTCTGACTGTGTGGTCACATGGCTCTTATCGCAAGAGTAGGGGTGTTAACGTGGCCTCCTAATCATCCCCAGCTTCCAATTGGCTCATTCATCCCCTCTCCTCCCCCCTGTAACTATTCCCCAGGTTGTTGCTGTAAATGAGAATGTGTTCTCAGTCAACTTACCTGGTAAAATAAGGGTAAAAAAAATAAAAATAATTAAGTTGAACTCAAAATATGTGTTTTCAAGAAGATTCTCCCGCAAGGATTTCCTTGGGGAGAGTTTGGGAAAACGAGCTGGTCTCCCATCACAAAATGAAAAAGGTGACATGTAGAAGGGATTGTGTTTGTATCTGCTTTCCATTTCTGTGAAGACAGGATGAAGAGATAAAGCTCCTGCACACACACACACACACACACACACACACACACACACACACACACACACACACACACACACACACACACACACACACATGAAACCGAAGTCAGTTTGCTGCTAATGTAGCACATGGGGATGTGTGAAACTTACTCCTGAAGTGTCCTGCTTGCGTCGCCTCATTAGCTAGCTTTTGAGGTGGCGCGATCGGCTAAGACTCTTGATGAGGGTGGTCACTAGCAAGGCAGAGGTCCCGAGTTCAAGACAGGTATGGGAGGAAGTGGTACTCGCTAAGCAAGCAGCCTTTACACTAACAGTATAGCTTCCTCCACTGTCCCTGTTCATACAAGGTTTGAACAATTGATCCTCTACTCGCAAACACAAATGACCGTCCTCCATGACAACGTACCAACCAATGGAGCTATAGAAAAATATCAAATTCAATAGCTCCATTGGTGACATTTCAAGCTACCTGTGGAGTGAGCTTACAGCACGTTCTTAACTCTGTTACATAGAGCCCCACAGTGGAGGTGTCATAATAACCATAAAACCTAGCGATCAAACAGGGAAATGGTTCCAATAATTTTTCCACCATTCATTTTTCCCATAGGGACTTTTAGAAACACAAAATAAGGGCTGTGTTCTGTGTAGGCTTACCATGTTGTGGCATTTTGATAACCATGTAAGTCTCTCTCGGACAAGGTGTCTTTTATCAATATATTCGGTTCTATTTACTCTCAGATTTGAAAATGCTAATTAGCATCAAAGTAGACATCATGCAAGACTACAAATCCCTGCAAGCTCCTGCACATCATCTCTAGCTGACACCTTTGCTAAAAGGTATTGTGTCAATTTAAAACTTGCACAAGACAGTTCACAGAATTGTCAATTTAAAGATATGTAGACAATTTATTCATTACTAAATTTAGCTAACCAGAGCTATATAGTTAATCCAGAGATTCTTACCTTTGCCTCGATTCGGCAGTCTTGTCCAGCTCATCATAGCCACATTAGCAGCTAATTAGCATTTTATTTTTGGGGGGTAAATACAGGCGAACATGTTGCTAAAAGTCACCTTGTCCTAGAGAGATTTACATGGTTATCAAAACGTCACGCCGTGACCTGGATCCACAGTTAGGCTCAGCTCAACGGCTGGGATCGCTCGCTGTGTAGCGAGTTTAGATGAGGTGAATAGAGTACCACAGTAGAAGTCATAAAACCCATACAACCTAGCGGTCAAACAAGGAAATGGTTCCAATCGTTTTTCCACCATTCATTTTTCCCATAGAGGATTTTTAGAAACATTTAAATAAGGGCTGTGTTTCATTTAGGCACCAGTGAAACCGATGTCTGTGTGCTGCTAATTGTATAGCTTCCTCTACGCACGTACGCACGCACACATGCACACCAAATCCTTTTGATCACCACATCGCTTCCCACCGTTACACCCAAAGCTTATTTTGTTTTATCTCCCTGGGACAAACTGTCATTCCAGCCATTTATCATGGCTCGGGTTCATCTAGAAAGCTTTCCCATCGTCACGTTTAAATGGCCACAGTATTACAGATGGTTGATACAGCGGAGAATAATTGATCCAGAGGGAAAGCAATGCTTGGTGTGACAGTTCAACAATGTTATGTTTATGACCTGTGTCCATCCAACAGAACCAGTCTGTGTGTTTGTGTGTGTGTGTTAGGGCCAGTCTCTGTCTCTCTGATAGTTCCTCTGATCCAGCAGGACACATGGGAAAGGTTTGTTACCATTTGTTACTGACGCTGTGATGTGGCAAGAACAAAGCCCACACACAACCCTTCCACTTCATTGAACTTTCACCTCGGCTATCTCAGAAATGTTTTTTTTTTCTCTCCATAATGTTCGGTGATAGGAATTAAGCACCTACGATGTCTTGTCTGTCTCACAAATGTGTCCCTAATTTGTGACGGTGTGTGTGTTAGGGCCAGTCTCTGTCTCTCTGAAAGTCCCTATGATCAAATTAAATTAATAAAATGGTATTCGTCACATGCTTCGTAAACAACAGGTGTGGACTAACAGTGAAATGCTTCCTTACAGGCCCTTCCCAACAATTCAGAGAGAAAGAAAATAGAGAAATCATAGAAAAGTAAAACTCACAATAACAAAATTAATAATAGATACACAATGAGTAACGATAACTTGGCTATATACAAGGGGTACCAGTACAGAGTCGATGTGCAGGGGTACGAGGTAATTGAGGTAGATATGTACATATAACTAGGAATAAAGTGACAGATAGTAAACGGTAGCAGCAGCGTATGTGATGAGTCAAAAAGTTAGCGCAAAAAGGGTAAATGTAGATAGTCCGGCTAGCTATTTGGTTAACTATTTAACTCACTTTTTAGTAGTCTTATGACTTAGGAGTAGAAGCTGTTCAGGGTTCTGTTGGTTCCAGAGAGAACAGTCTATGACTTGGGTGGCTGGAGTCTTTGACAATTTTTAAGGCCTTCCTCTGACGCCTGGTATCGAGGTCCTGGATGGCAGGGAGCTCAGCCCCAGTGATGTACTGGGCCGTCCACACTACCCTCTGTAGAACCTTGTGGTCGGATGCCAAGCAGTTGCCATACCAAGTGGTGATGCAGCCATTTAAGAGGCTCTCAATGGTGTAGCTGTATAACTTTTTAAGGATCTGAGGGCCCATGACAAATCTTTTCAAGAGGCGTTGTCATTCCTTCTTCACGACTGTGTTGGTGTGTTTGGACCATGATAGATCCTTAGTGATGTGGACACCTAGGAACTTGAAGCTCTCGACCCGCTCCACTACAGCCCCGTCGATGTGAATGGGGGCGTGCTCTGCCCTCTGTTTCCTGTAGTCCACGATCAGCTCCTTTGTCTTGATCACGTTGAGGGAGAGGTAGTTGTCCTGGCACCACACTGCCAGGTCTCTGACCTTCTCCCTATAGGCTGTCTCATCGTCGTCGGTGATCAGACCTACCACCGTCGTGTCATCTGCAAACTTAATGATGGAGTTGGAGTCGTGCGCAGCCACACAGTCGTGGTTGAACAGGGAGTACAGGAAGAGACTAAGCATGTTGAGGGTCAGCGTGGCGAATGTGTTGTTGCCTACTCTCCCCACCGGGGGGTGTCCCGTCAGGAAGGCCAGGATTCAGTTGCAGAGGGAGGTGTTCTGTCCCAGGGTCCTTAGCTTAGTGATGAGCTTGGGGGCCACTACGATGTTGAACACCGAGCTGTAGTCAATGAACAGCGTTCTCACGTAGGTGTTCCTTTTGTCCAAGTGGGAAAGGGCAGTGTGGAGTGCAATAGAGATCTGTGGATCTGTTGGGGCGGTATGCGAATTGGAGTGGGTCCAGGGTGTCTGGGATGATGGTGTTGATGTGAGCCATGACCAGCCTTTTTCAAAGCATTTCATGGTTACAGATGTGAGTGCTACGGGGCGATAGTCATTTAAACAGGTTACCTTGGAGTTCTTGTACACAGGGACTATGGTGGTCTGCTTGAAACATGTAGGTATTACAGATTGGTTCAGGGAAAATGTCAGTGAAGACACTTACCAGCTGGTCAGTGTATGCTCTGAGTACGTGTCCTGGTAATCCTTCTGGCCCTGCGGCCTTGTGAATGTTAACCTGTTTAAAGGTCTTACTCACATCGGCCATGGAGAGCGTGATCACACAGTCGCCTGGACTGGCTGGTGCTCTCACGCATGGGGAACAGTTGCTTGCCTCGAAGCGAGTATAGAAGGAATTTAGCTCGTCTGGTAGGCTCGCGTCACTGGGCAGCTCGCGACTGGGTTTCCCTTTGTAATCCGTGATAGTTTGCAAGCCCTGCCACATCAGACGAGCATCAGAGCCGGTGTAGTAGGATTAGATCTTAGTGCTGTATTGACGCTTTGCCTGTTTGGTGGTTCGTCGGAAGGCATAGTGGGATTTTTTATAAGCGTCCGGATTAGTGTCCCGCCCCTTGAAAGCGGCATCTCTAGCCTTTAGCTCAGTGCGGATGTTAACTGTAATCCATGGCTTCTGGTTGGGTATGTACAGTGGGGAGAACAAGTATTTGATACACTGCCGATTTTGCAGGTTTTCCTACTTACAAAGCATGTAGAGGTCTGTAATTTTTATCATAGGTACACTTCAACTGTGAGAGATGGAATCTAAAACAAAAATCCAGAAAATCACATTGTATGATTTTTAAGTAATTCATTTGCATTTTATTGCATGACATAAGTATTTGATACATCAGAAAAGCAGAACTTAATACGTACGGTCACTGGGGGGTGACGTCGTCGATGCACTTATTAATGAAGCCGATGACTGATATGGTAAACTCCTCAATGCTGTCGGATCAGTCCCGGAACATATTCCAGTCTGTGCTAGCGAAACAGTCCTGTAGCTTAACATTCGCTTCATCGGACCACTTACATATTGAGCGCATCACTGGTACTTCCTGTTTGAGTTTTTGCTTGTAAGCAGGATCAGGGGGATAGAGTTATTGTCAGATTTGCCAAATGGAGGGCGAGGGAGAGCTTTGTATGCGTCTCTGTGTGTAGTAAAGGTGATCTAGAGTTTTTGTTGCCTCTAGTTGCACAGATGACATGCTGGTAGAAGTTATGTAAGGCGGATTTTAGTTGTCCTGCATTAAAATCACCGGCCACTAGCAGCACCGCCTCTGGATGATTATTTTTGTGTGTGCTTATGGCCCTATACAGCTCATTGTGTGCGGTCTTAGTGCCAGTGTCGTTTTGTGGTGGTAAATAGACAGCTATGAAAAATAACTCTCTTGGTAAATAGTATGGTCTACAGGTTATCATGAGGTATTCTAACTCAAATGAGCAGAACCTCAAGACTTCCTTAATATTAGAGACCGCGTACCAGCTGTTGTTAACAAAGAGACACCTGCCACCCCCCTTGAGTTCACCCGACGCTGCCGTTCAGTCCTGCCGATGCATAGAAAAACCAGCTAGAATATTATCCATGTCTTTGTTCAGCCAAGTTTTCGAGAAACATATTACAGTTCTTCAGGTCCCGTTGATAGGATAGTCTCGAACGGAGCTGATCCAGTTTGTTCTCCAGTGATTGTACATTCGCCAATAGAACAGAGGGTAGAGGTAGATTATTTTCTTGTTGTCGTATTTTCATCAGGGTACCCGCACTTCGGCCTCTAAATCGCCGTCTCTTTCTCTTCCGAGTTTCGGGGCTTAGGCCCTGGTCCAGGGAGAGCAATATGTCCTGTGCCGCCGACTCATTGAAGTAGACATCTTCATCTAAATTGAGATTAGTGATCGCTGTTCTGATGTCCAGAAGCTTATTTCTGTCATAGGAAATGATGGCGGAAATATTATGTACCAAAAAAAGTTACGATCAGCGTAAAAACACACAAAATAGCAGAATTGCTCAGGAGCCCGTAAAATGTCTGCTATACATTCCAGCGCCATTCTCTACCAGCAGGACACATGGAAAATGTTTTCTACCAGTTGTTACTGATGCTGTGATGTGTCAAGAGAAAATCCCACACACAACCCCTCCACGTCATTGAACTTTCACATTGGATATCTCAGATATGTTTTTTTTTTCTCTATAATGTTCTGTGATAGGAATTAAGCACTTACGATGTCTTGTCTGTCTCACAAATTTGTCCCAGTTTGTAACGGTGTGTGTGTGTGTGTTTATTTTGCATGTGAATACAACCTTCATCCAGATACATAGGGGTATCTGTTGTTATCTCTAATCCCTGAGATATATTGTATATCAGAACATTATGTATGTGTTTTATGGTCTTCTCACTGCTAGGACCACAAATTAGAAAAATTTATAATATAAAAATGTTATAAACCCATATGTCCAACAAAAGAGGAGAGAAGAGAAATGCTCAAGATTGAGAGACAGTTGCCAAATAAGAGGGCTTCATTCAATCCCTGTCAGACCGACCCTTCATACACACACAGCACACAGTGACAAAGACAACCAGTTAATTAGCAAGAAGTAGCTTCTTAAGGAGCACTCTGGTGAAAACCCTCATTCTTCCCTGGTCACTTGTCAATTTTTTGGAGATACTAAGGGAGGATGAGAGGAGGCCCAGCTTAGCCCAGACAGAGAAAGAGAGAACAAGAAAGAGATAAAGAGAAAAAAGAGAGTGAGAGCCTGCATAGATTGATTTAATTAGGAATGTCTCTCCTTTATTTTGCAAAGCCATTGTATCTAATGGAGTCTCTCTATAGGCTGGCAAACAACCAAAGGTCTTGGAGTGCAAGTCAACGATGCCCCGTCTGTCTGCTGGAGGAGACAGAGGAGGAGAGAAGAGGAGAGAAGATGAGAAGGGGAGTGGGTGAAAAGAGGAGTGAAGAGGGGGATTTGAAGGGAGAATGATGGAAACTCAAAGTTTTAATTAAGGCACTTCTTCTTCTCAATGAAAATTAATTTAGCTTTAGTTCGAGACAAGTGTGTGAGATGGTTGAAACAGAGGTGAGAGTGAGGGGTGTAGAGGGTACTGAAGTATTTTTAAGGATTTGTTTTTGAAAGCAGATTTGAAGTTCCTGAAAGCAATAAAGCAATGGGTATTAAGCAAAACTAGAAACAATACAATTTGGGGTGAAATATCATGTTTTTTAACATCTACGGGATCGGTGGCCCGTATACGGGACGGTTGAGCTAACGTGTGCTAATGTGATTAGCATGACTGTTGTAAGTAACAGCAAACTTTCCAGGTCCAGGACATAGACATGTCTTATATGGGCAGAAAGCTTAATTCTTGTTAATCTAACTGCACTGTCCAATTTACAGTAGCTATTACAGTGAAAAAATACCATGCTATTGTTTGAGGAGAGTGCACAACAACAAAACACTTATCACGGCAACTGGTTTGATACATTCACCTCTGAAGGTAAATAATGTACTTACATTCAGTAATCTTGCTCTGATTTGTCATCCTGAGGGTCCCAGAGATATAATGTAGCATAGTTTTGTTTGATAAAATCAATTTTTATATTCAAATGTAGGAACTGGGTTCTACAGTTTGAACCCTTGCTGTATCTGGCTCCACACCAACCCCGCCCGGCCATCTAGATGTGTGAAAGTTAGTGTATAAGCTAATGATCCATCATGTATGACATTACAAATTACATTTTGTATTACCATATAATTTTTGTATGTTCTCTATAGTTATGTACTTGAAAATGTATCAATTGACCAATTCGGCACATTTGGGCATACTTGATACAAAATAGTCCAGTATTGCAATGCTTCACTGTGTCACGTACGTTAAGGAACGGGACGGACCAAGGTGCAGCGTGAACGGCGAACATGTTTATTAACTAATAAACACACGAAACAGTAACCAAAACAACAAACTTAACCGTGACGGTCCAAAGGCTAACACACAAGCCTAAACTTGAACATAACAAAATCCCACAACGCAGGCAGGAAAACTGGTTGCCTAAGTATGATCCCCAATCAGAGACAATGAGCGACAGCTGCCTCTGATTGGGAACCACACCCGGCCAAACATAGAAATACAAACCTAGAATATATTCATACCCTGACCAAACTAGCTAGAGTTCTATAGGCCAGGGCGTGACAGTACCTCCCCCCCCAAAGGTGGGGACTCCGGCCGCACAAACCTGACTGAATCGGGGAGGGTCCGGGTGGGCTTCCAGCCTCGGTGGCGGCTCCGGCTCCGGAGTAGATCCGCTGATCGGAGCCGGACCAGGCAGGAGCAGGAACAGGCCGGGCCGGGCCGGACTGGCGACGCGCACCACCGGCTTGGTGCGAGGAGCAGGGACAGACCGGGCCGGACTGGCGACGCGCACCACCGGCTTGGTGCGAGTAGCAGGAACAGGCCGGGCCGGACTGGCGACGCGCACCACCGGCTTGGTGCGAGGAGCAGGAACAGGCCGTGCCGGACTGGCGACGCGCACCACTGGCTTGGTGCGAGGAGCAGGAACAAGCCGGGCCGGACTGGCGACGTGCACCACTGGCTTGGTGCGAGGAGCAGGAACAGGCCGGGCCGGACTGGCGACGCGCACCACCGGCTTGGTGCGAGGAGCAGGGACAGACCGGGCCGGACTGGCGACACGCACCACCGGCTTGGTGCGAGGAGCAGGAACAGGCCGGGCCGGACTGGCGACGCGCACCACCGGCTTGGTGCGAGGAGCAGGAACAGGCCGGGCCGGACTGGCGACGCGCACCACCGGCTTGGTGCGAGGAGCAGGGACAGGTCGGGCCGGACTGGCGACACGCACCACCGGCTTGGTGCGAGGAGCAGGAAAAAGCCGGGCCGGACTGGCGACGCGCACCACTGGCTTGGTGCGAGGAGCAGGAACAGGCCGGGCCGGACTGGCGACGCGCACCACCGGTTTGGTGCGAGGAGCAGGAACAGGCTGGGCTGGACTGGGAACCGACGCTGGAGGTCTATGACTGTCTCCGTCCTTTACACTCCGCGCCCCGTCCTCCTCCAGTGAGGACTCCTCCTTGAGCCCCCACGAGTGCAGTGGTCGGGGCTCCTCTCTGTCGCTCCCCGACCACCCTTTTAACCCCCCCCCAAAATGTTTTATTGGGGCTGTCTCTCCACCCTGATCCCTTTCAGGGCCTCCATCTTTCTTGCCAGATCCTCTCTTATCTCCCGCCAAGTCCATCCTCTCTGCTCCTCCTCGGCACACTGCTTGGTCCAGGTCTGGTGGGATTTTCTGTCACGTTCGTTGAATGACGGGTCAGACCAAGGCGCAGCGTGATATACGTACATGTTTATTCAACTTAATAAACACACGACAAAACAATAAACAAAATGTGAAGTCCAAGGTAGAACACACAACATACCTTACAAGGAACATAACAAAATCCCACAACGCAGGCAGGAAAACTGGTTGCCTAAGTATGATCCCCAATCAGAGACAACGAGCGACAGCTGCCTCTGATTGGGAACCACACCCGGCCAAACATAGAAATACAAACCTAGAATATATTCACACCCTGACCAAACTAGCTAGAGTTCTATAGGCCAGGGCGTGACACACTGGATCAATCTGAAACTTTGCACACACATTGCTGCCATCTAGTGGCCAAAATCTAAATTGCGCCTAAATTGCAATATTATATTGTGGCCTTTCTCTTGCATTTCAAAGATGATGGAGAAAAAAAACTAAAAAACACATGTTTTTTTGTTTGTATTATCTTTTACCAGATCTAATGTGTTATATTCTCCAACATTTATTTCACATTTCCACAAACTTCAAAGTGTTTCCTTTCAAATGGTATCAAGAAAATGCATATCCTTGCTTCAGGTCCTGAGCTACAGGCAGTTAGATTTGGGTATGTCATTTTAGGCGAAAATTGAAAAAAGGGGTCCGATCCTTAGGAGGTGAAAGGGTTTTATGTATTTTTTATTGAGATAAGACACTTGAAAGGAAAGGTAGGAGAAGTTTTGAGTCAGAAAGGGAATGGATTGGATTGGAACCCATGTCAACACTGGTAGTCTAGGCCGTGTACCCGGGTGTACAGTTCTAACTGCTGGACCACACAGGCCACTGACTGTCCCTTTGCATGAAAAGTATACTCCATCTGTTGGGAATGTTTTTAAAAATGTGATCACTGATTTGAGAATTGATTTGATAATTTCAATCAAATATGGCAGAGAAATGTCAAATGTGGTTAACCATTGTTGCCAGTACCAACTTATTATGCTAATTAATCTAAATACGCATACAAAAGCTCTAACCATTAGCATGGACCATTACACTTGGAGCAGAAGGACAACAGCTTGTGGCTAAAGCCCTCATACAGACAACCTGGTGGCTTTAAACACTTTTTTGTTTCATTTGTTGAAACTGGTCCTAGATCTAGGCTAGCTAAGAGCTCTCTAAGGTCCAGGGACTCTGGGGGTATAGAGAGAAGACAAAGAGAGGTGTTTAACTGCTTTGAGCTCAGGGCCCATATCCACAAAGAGTCTCAGAATAGGAGTGCTGATCTGGGATCAGTTTGGCTTTTTAGTTTACAATGTAAAAACAGTGGGGACCTGATCCTAGATCAGCATTCCAACTCTCAGATGCTTTATGGATATATGGCCTACACTTGGAGCCTCCATGGTAGAACTGAATCAGAATGACAATAGATTAAGAACAGGAGAGAGGAGAGTCATCCTTTAGTCTCTCTGGGGACTTGGCTTTATTTGTAGAAGTCAGTCAAGTAAAATATTCAGATTTTAAGGTAAAGGTTGTTTACAGTGCAAGGGAGTAAAGGTTTTCAAATGTCCCAAAATCCAGAACAGGAAAGAATAACGAATAAAGAATAAAGATTCCACCTCATTTTCATAATTTTCTTTATCCACACTTTGGCTGTGGTGTTGAAATAGAATGGTGTGTGTGTGGATATAGAGTGGAGTTCATTGCCTATGACAGACAGTGTCAATCAAATCCTTCTGTGAGACGATCATCCACCGCCCAGGTCTTTACAGGGAACAGATAGAGCAGGAAACAGAGGAGGTGGATCCATTGACTGACTGTTCGACTTCACTGCTCTCCTCTGTACTAGTGACTACCCACTGGGCACAAAGTGGTTGAATCAACGTTGTTTTAACGTAATTTGTCAGCGTATTGTGACGTGGAATCTATGTGGAAAATGTATTGGATTTGAAAAAAGTCATCAGTTGTTTTGAGGTAAAATTTCAACCACAGGATTATGTCATCATGGTAACTAATTTTCAACATAGACAAACCTTTATAAAATATGTTGACTTGCACCTCCAAAACAACATCAGATTTTCAACGTTATATCCACTATCAGAAAAAAAAACAGTAGTCCAGGCAACACTTACTACTGGAGAATTGATTTATGTACAGCTACCCAATCTCAACCAAAAATCTAAGTTAAAGAATAGGACTAAATTATATCAAACTTTATTTAAAGTGCATTTAAAGTTTGATTTGATTTAGTCCTATTCTTTAACTTTTATTTTTGGTTGCGATGGAGACATGAATCCAACAATATCAATTATTAATTTGTAGACAAACTGGAATTAAAGCCATACAGACTATGTAAGTGGCACAGATGGGACTATCCAGGCAGAAGATACATCTCCTTCGATTGTTGATATTTGGTTGTGTTGACAACCAAACACAATTCAGTATCACTTTTGAAATACAATAAATAGCCTGTTAACTTGTCGACAACTTAACAAATGATATGTTGCATTCATGTCTCCAACTCAACCAAAAATAAAAGTTAAAGAATGGGATTAAGCCAGTGGCTCAGATGGAACTATCCAAGCAGTAAATACATCTAATTTAAATGTTGATTTTTGGTTGCATTGTCAACCAAACACAATTCAATATTACTTTTGTAATACAGTAAATAGCCTAAGGTTAAGGCTATCTTGCAAACGAACGTAACATTCAACCTTAAAATGACACATCCATCAAATAAAATCAATTAAAATTTTATTGATCACATACACATATTTAGCAGATGTTGTTGCGGGTGTAGCTAAATGCTTGTGGTCCTAGCTCCAACAGTGCAGTAGTATCTAACAATTCACAACAATACACACAAATCTAAAAGTAAAATAATGGAATTAAGAAATATATAAATATTAGGATGAGCCAAATTTCTTCAGCCTCCTTCTTCACCACACTGTCTGTGTGGGTGGACCATTTCAGATTGTCAGTGATGTGTACGCCGAGGAACTTGAAGCTTTCCACCTTCTCCACTGCGGTCCCGTCGATGTGGATAGGGGCGTGCTCCCTCTGCTGTTTCCTGAAGTCCACGATCAGCTCCTTCGTTTTGTTGACGTTGAGGGAGAGGTTATTTTCCTGGCACCACTCTGCCAGGGCCCTCACCTCCTCCCTCTAGGCTGTCTCGTCATTGTTGGTAATCAGGCCTACTACTGTTGTGTCGTCTGCAAACTTGATGATTGAGTTGGAGGCGTGCTTGGCCACGCAGTCATGGGTGAACAGGGAGTACAGGAGGGGGCTGAGCATGCACCCTTGTGGGGCCCCAGTGTTGAGGATCAGCGAAGTGGAGGTGTTGTTTCCTACCTTCACCACCTGGGGTCGGCCCGTCAGGAAGTCCAGGACCCAGTTGCATGGCCACATTTTGAGGTTACTGTAACTATAAATGTCTACTTATGATTAATATGTTCAAGATAGCATGCATAGGTCATCGCAGGTCTGTGGAGATCTTCACAATTGTTGTAATAGTCTGTGCAGTATCTCGAACGGCATTGATCACTTGCACCATGTACAGTTGAAGTCGGAAGTTTACATACACCTTAGCCAAATACTTTTAAACACGTTTTTCATAATTCCTGACATTTAATCCTAGTAAAAATGTCCTGTTTTAGGTCAGTTAGGATCACCACTTTATTTTAAGAATGTGAAATGTCAGAATAATAGTAGAGAGAATTATTTATTTAAGCTTTTATTGCTTTCATCACATTCCCAGTGGGTCAGAAGTTTACATACACTCAATTAGTATTTGGTAGCATTGCCTTTAAATTGTTCAACTTGGGTCAAACATTTCGGGTAGCCTTCCACAAGCTTCCCACAATAAGTTGGGTGATTTTTGGCCCATTCCTCCTGACAGAGCTGGTGTAACTGAGTCAGGTTTGCAGGCCTTCTTGCTCGCACATGCTTTTTCAGTTCTGCCCACAAATGTTCTATAGGATTGACGTCAGGGCTTTGTGATGGCCACTCCAATACCTTGACTTTGTTGTCCTTAAGCCATTTTGCCACAACTTTGGAAGTATGCTTGGGGTCATTGTCCGTTTGGAAGACCCATTTGCGACCAAGCTTTAACTTCCTGACTGATGTCTTGAGATGTTGCTTCAATATATCCACATAATTTTCCTTCCTCATGATGCCATCTATTTTGTGACGTGCACCAGTCCCTCCTGCAGCAAAGCACCCCCACAGCATGATGCTGCCACCCCCGTGCTTCACGGTTGGGATGGTGTTCTTCGGCTTGCAAGCCACCCCCTTTTTCCGCCAAACATAACGATGGTCATTATGGCCAAACAGTTCTATTTTAGTTTCATCAGACCAGAGGATATTTCTCCAAAAAGTACGATCTTTGTCCCCATGTGCAGTTGCAAACTGTAGTCTGGCTTTTTTATGGCGGTTTTGGAGCAGTGGCTTCTTCCTTGCTGAGCGGCCTTTCAGGTTATGTCGATATAGGACTCGTTTTACTGTGGATATAGATACTTTTGTACCTGTTTCCTCCAGCATCTTCACAAGGTCCTTTGCTGTTGTTCTGGGATTGATTTGCACTTTTCGCACCAAAGTACGTTCATCTCTAGGAGACAGAACGAATCTCCTTCCTGAGCGGTATGATGGCTGCGTGGTCCCATGGTGTTTATACTTGCCTACTATTGTTTGTTCAGATGAACGTGGTACTTTCAGGCATTTGGAAATTGCTCCCAAGGATGAACCAGACTTGTGGAGGTCTACCATTTTTTTCTGAGGTCTTGGCTGATTTCTTTAGATTTTCCCATGATGTCAAGCAAAGAGGCACTGAGTTTGAAAGTAGGCCTTGAAATGCATCCACAGGTACACCTCCAATTGACTCAAATTATGTAAATTAGTCTATCAGAAGCTTCTAAAGCCATGACATCATTTTCTGGAATTTTCCAAGCTGTTTAAAGGCACAGTATGTAAACTTCTGACCCACTCGAATTGTGATACAGTGAATTATAAGTAAAATAATCTGACTGTAAACAGTTGTTGGAAAAATTACTTGTGTCATGCACAAAGTAGATGTCCTAACCATCTTGCCAAAACTATAGTTTGTTAACAAGAAATGTATGGAGTGGTTGAAAAACAAGTTTTTAATGATTCCAACCTAAGTGTATGTAAACTTCCGACTTCAACTGTACTTCTAATGTAATCTCAACTGCAATCCAGGTCATTTGGTTTTGCTATTAGATGAAGCACAGTGATGTCACACTAATCTGCTGTATAAATAAACAAAATATCTGACATTGTATTCCCATTTGAACTGCTGTGCTTTTAAATGGTTGAAAAAGCAGTGATAGACATTTGGTCGACAACTAAACCAAACATCAGACATTGTTTTTCCATTGGAATTTGGTTGTGCTTTTAGATGGTTGACATCATAGTGATAACATGAGTAATTCAACTAACTTTTGGCTGTCTTTTTCATTCAATGTCAATGATCAATGTCTCAACCAAATATTACCCAATTATCCACATTGAAATGACATAGTGTGCCCAGTGGGTAGTGTCTAGACAGACTTGGCCACTTGCCAAGAAATGGAAGTTGGATCTCAAGAAAATATACGTTATCAAAAAACAGAGTGTTCCAACTTTGAGCTTCTGTTTAGATGCCATAAGTTTTCAGTTAGGGTAATAATATCGCAATTATTTTTAAACTCACTAAAATAACTGAGCTTTAACAGTACAGCTAACTTTGGCAGTGGGATTTAGTTGGAGCCTATCTGTATATCTGTATAACAGAGAGAGAGCTGAGGTCAGGTTAGTATATCTGAGCTTCATGACTTCTCTGCTGACACATACACAACAGGGCTAACTAGGGCCTTTATACAGGCAGGCTAATGGTTACCCATGCTAAGCTAAGACCAGCAACTAATACTAAGGTTTGGATTTTGCATGTGAACAGAAGGGAAGGAAGAAAGAAAAGGAGGAAAGAGGGCAAAGAGCATGTATCAATCACATTCACTCATCTGTTGACTGATTGAATTTCCCTTTCATAAAGGTTTGTCAATTTCTGTTTTGTTTGACTGTCACTTCTAGTTGCACATATTTAACCACAGTTTCTTCACTTACATTACATTTAGCAGATGCTCTTATCCAGAGCAACATACAGGAGCAATTAGGCTTAAGTGCCTTGCTCAAGGGCACATTGGCACATTTTTCATCTAGTTGGTTCAGGGATTCAAACCACTGACCTTTCAGTTACTGGCACAACACTCTTATTAACCACTAGGCTACCTGCACCCTTAATTTCCTTGTTTAGCCATTAGTCTCTGAAAGTCACTATATCGTTTTTATTTATGTGAGATCCAACAAAGAAGACATAATGAACCATTAATAAATTACATTATTGAGTCAGTTGCAATCATTCTTTGCATGTTTGAGTGTGTTTGTGAGGCTATTTAGCTCCCTCAATCTTTTCTGCGGGTCTTTGAACATACACACACCAGATGAGCCCGTCCTCCTATAGCTTCTTCCACCAGCCTCCTCTGGTGTGTGTATGTTCAAAGCCTCGTAGAATTCAGAGTGAGGCAGAGTGGAGGGGGTGGTAGGGATAGGGGGTGGGGGGTATGGTGTATAAATCGTAAGAGTTTATTCACCAGTGTCTGAGGGCTGCTTTTCACCACCAGTGAGTGAGTGTCTATAGTGGGGCAATCAACCATAGGGCTAGATGGCCTTTATCTCTAAAACAGCCCCATGTCCTTCTCTGTCTGTCTGTCTGTCTCACACACACACCCACCCCCCATCTACCCCTCCTCTCCTCCTATACACCCCCCATCTCCTCCTCCTCTACCCTTTATCCCTCAATCCTACCAACCTTTACGTGCCTCATCATCAGCTTCACTCTAATTTCTTTCTTCTTTTTCCTCCACCTTATTCTCTCTTTTCTCTTTGCTCTCTATCTTCCTCTATCACTGTCTTTTTAACCTATTATCAGGGTCAATAGGGCAATGAGGGCAAATCACAAATCAACAAAGATGGTAGCTTTCATTTGACGGACACAGACAGCTAAGGCTGGCTGTTCTACTAAGTCTGCCAGAATATTTGAATATTGTTTGGGCAGCACTAATGGTTTAGGTCTGCCTTTTCAAATATTGGTCATAAACTGCTAACTTTTGAACCCATCAAAAGTTGAAGACTCTTGTGGTCTTATAAAGGTCTGGGAATGGTCTTGAGTCATTGGTGTGTTGCCACCTGGGACTGCTGGATCCACCAGTGCTTTAACCATGACAGATAATAAAATGTTCCGTTTTACCTTAAACAGTTGTCACTAGATGGCTATGTATTGTAAGGGGTCGGCAGGCTGGAGTGGGACTTTAAGGTTAGGGGTAAGGTTAGGGTCACAGTGGTTACAATGGCATACAATATGTAGTTAAGTGCCGTGTATCCGTCCTTTCTAGCATGGCAGTATAGTGACATCCCCACCGATGCACAGGCTCCTACTGCAGGCGACTCCAACTGCAGGCGGCTCTTATTGCAGGCCAGTGTGGGAAAGGCAGAGGGGACCATGACTCATCCGGACATATGGTCCTCCGATTCGACTCGCCATGCCTCATCTCCCCGGCATCTGGTGCCATGTCAGGCTGCCGAGTGTGCCACACAGATACTGTGACAAACGGGGGGGAAGGGAGGGGGTCGAGGGGGGCACAGAGTGTGGGGTTTGGGGGTGTAAGGCAAAGTCGAAGGCAGAGAGCTGGTGGTACAGTATGTGGGGGGGGGGGGGGGGGTATATGGGGGGTTGGGGAAGTAAGGTATACGAGGCACAGGGAGGGAGAAGAGAAGAAGGTAGAGAATAGAGTCATTACCACCCAGGGCTATTCCTCTCTGGCCCATTAGCCAATGGCGGCCGAGACCAATCGGGTTTTGTTGCTGTTTGCAGGGTCATCCACTGGTGGTCTGACTGTGGGCCTTTTTTTTTTTTTTTTGTACAATAGCCGCATGCTCAGTCGTCCTCACACAAAACCTTTTATGGAGTAAGAATATTCTCTCTGTGCCCCCCCCACCTCTTATCTCTCTTTCTCTCTCTCACTTTCTCTCTCACTCCCTCTCTGTCTCTGCTGGTAAAAAAGACCCAGTCAGGCAAAAGAGTGAAAGGAGAATGAGAGAGAAAAGAGATATTTAAGAAGCAAGGCCTGTAGGGAAGTGATCGTTTAGGGGGAGGAGAGTTTGTTGTGTGTAGGTCTCGTCATAGTCTCATTCTAACCGGTAACGAATAACCTAAGATCAGAGCTCAAGGGCCAATTTCGATTACATTGAAGAAGCTATCTCATTCTTCATGAAAGAGGAATTTAGACCTACACCTCTCTCTCAATTCAATTCAACTCAATTTAAGAGCTTTATTGGCATGGGAAACATATGTTTACATTGCCAAAGCAAGTGAAATAGATAATAAACAAAAGTGAAATAAGCAATACAAAATTCACAGTAAACATTACACTCACAAAAGTTCCAAAAGAATAAAGACATTTCAAATGTCATATTATGTCTATATACAGTGTTATAATGATGTGCAAATAGTTAAAGTACAAAAAGGAAAATAAATCAACATAAATATAGGTTGTATTTACAATGGTGTTTGTTCAAATTGGATTGTTTTCGAATTCTTTGTGGGTCTGTGTAATCTGAGGGAAGTATGTGTCTCTAATGTGGTCATATATTTGGCAGGAAGTTAGAAAGTGCAGCTCAGTTTCCACCTCATTTTGTGGGCAGTGTGCACAAAGCCTGTCTTCTCTTGAGAGCCAGGTCTGCCTACGGCGGCCTTTTTCAATAGCAAGGCTATGCTCACTGTGTCTGTACATAGTCAAAGATTTCCTTAATTTTAGGTCAGTCACAGTGGTCAGGTATTCTGCCACTGTGTACTCTCTGTTTAGGGCCAAATAGCATTCTAGTTTGCTCAGTTTATTTTGTAAATTCTTTCCAATGTGTCAAGTAATTATCTTTTTGTTTTCTCATGATTTGGTTGAGTCTAATTGTGTTGCTGTCCTGGGGCTCTGTGGGGTCTGTTTGTGTTTGTGAACAGAGCCCCAGGACCAGCTTGCTTAGGGGACTCTTCTCCAGGTTAATCTCTCGGTAGGTGATGGCTTTGTTATGGAAGGTTTGGGAATCACTTCCTTTTAGGTGGTTGTAGAATTTAACGGTTATTTTCTGGATTTTGATATTTAGCGGGTATCGGCCTAATTCTGCTCTGCATGCATTATTTGGTGTTTTACGTTGTATACGGAGGATATTTTTGCAGAATTCTGCATGCAGTCTGAATTTGGTGTTTGTCCCATTTTCTGAATTATTGGTTGGTGAGCAGACCCCAGACCATAAAGGGCAATGGGTTCTATAACTGATCCAAGTATTTTTAGCCAGATCCTAATTGGTATGTCGAATTTTATGTTCCTGTTGATGGCATAGAATGCCATTCTTGCCTTGTCTCTCAGATCGTTCACAGCTTTGTGAAAGTTACCTGTGGCACTGATGTTTAGGCCAATGAATGTATAGATTTTTTCTGTGCTCTTGGGCAGCGGTGTCTAGATGGAATTTGTATTTGTGGTCCTGGCAACTGGACCATTTTTGGAACAACATTATTTTTGTCTTACTGAGATTTACTGTGAGGGCCCAGGTCTGACAGAATCTGTGCAGAAGATCTAGGTGCTGCTGTAGGCCCTCCTTCGTTGGGGACAGAAGCACCAGATAATCAGCAAACAGTAGACATTTGACTTTCGATTCTAGTAGGGTGAGGCCGGGTCCTGCAGACTGTTCTAGTGCCCTCGCCAAATCTTTGATATATACAGTGGCTTGCGAAAGTATTCACCCCCCTTGGCATTTTTGCTATTTTGTTGCCTTACAACCTGGAATTAAAATTGATTTTGGGGTGGTTTGTATCATTTGATTTACACAACATGCCTACCACTTTGAAGATGCAAAATATATTTTTTTGTGAAACAAACAAGAAATAAGACAAAAAAACTGAAAACTTCAGCGTGCATAACTATTCAACCCCCCAAAGTCAATACTTTGTAGAGCCATCATTTGCAGCAATTACAGCTGCAAGTCTCTTGGGGTATGTCTCTATAAGCTTTTCAAGGCAAAACTGCTCCAGCTCCTTCAAGTTGGATGGATCAATTTGATTGAGGTCTGGGCTTTGACTAGGCCATTCCAAGACATTTAAATGTTTCCCCTTAAACCACTCGAGTGTTGCTTTAGCAGTATGCTTAGGGTCATTGTCCTGCTGGAAGGTGAACCTCCGTCCCAGTCTCAAATCTCTGGAAGAATGAAACAGGTTTCCCTCAAGAATTTCCCTGTATTTAGCGCCATCCATCGTTTCTTCAATTCTGACCAGTTTCCCAGTCCCTGCCGATGAAAAACATCCCCACAGTATGATGCTGCCACCACCATGATGGTGTTCTCGGGGTGATGAGAGGTGTTGGGTTTGCGCCAGACATAGCGTTTTCCTTGATGGCCAACCTTTGCAGCTCCTTCAGGGTTATCTTTGGTCTCTTTGTTGCCTCTCTGATTAATGCCCTCCTTGCCTGGTCTGTGAGTTTTGGTGGGCGGCCCTCTCTTGGCAGGTTTGTTGTGGTGCCATATTCTTTCCATTTTGTAATAATGGATTTAATGGTGCTCCGTGGGGTGTTCAAGGTTTCAGATATTTTTTTATAACCCAACCCCGATTTGTACTTCTCCACAACTTTGTCCCTGACCTGTTTGGGGAGCTCCTTGGTCTTCATGGTGCCGCTTGCTTGGTGTTGCCCCTTGCTTAGTGTTGTTGCAGACTCTGGGGCCTTTCAGAACAGGTGTATATATACTGAGATCATGTGACAGATCATGTGACACTTAGATTGCACAGAGGTGGACTTTATTTAACGAATTATGTGACTTCTGAAGGTAATTGGTTGCACCAGATCTTATTTAGGGGCTTCATATTAAAGGGGGTGAATATATATGCACGCACCACTTTTCCGGTATTTGTTTTTTAGAATTTTTGGAAACAAGTTATTTTTTTCATTTCACTTCACCAATTTGGACTATTTTGTGTATGTCCATTTCATAAAATCCAAATAAAAATCCATTTAAATTACAGGTAGTAATGCAACAAAATAGGAAAAAACGCCAAGGGGGATGAATACTTTTGCAAGGCACTGTATGTTGAAGAGGGTGGGGTTTAAGCTGCATCCCTGTCTCACCCCACGGCCCTGTGTAAAGAAATAGTGTGTTTTTTGCCAATTTTAACCGCACACTTGTTGTTTGTGTACATGGATTTTTTTATGTCGTATGTTTTTCGTATGGTAATGCCGAGGATACCATCAACACCACAGGCCTTTTTGGGTTGGAGGGTTTGTATTTTGTCCTGTAGTTCATTCAATGTAATTGGAGAATCCAGTGGGTTCTGGTAGTCTTTAATAGTTGATTCTAAGATTTGTATTTGATCATGTATATGTTTTTGCTGTTTGTTCTTTGTTATAGTGCCAAAAAGATTGGAGAAGTGGTTTACCCATACGTCTCCGTTTTGGATCGATAACTCTTCATGTTGTTGTTTGTTTAGTGTTTTCCAATTTTCCCAGAAGTGGTTAGAGTCTATGGATTCTTCAATTACATTGAGCTGATTTCTGACGTGCTGTTCCTTATTTTTTTCGTAGTGTATTTCTATATTGTTTTAGTGATTCACCATAGTGAAGGCGTAGGCTCAGGTTTTCTGGATCTCTATGTTTTTGGTTGGATAGGTTTCTCAATTTCTTTTTTTTCTTATTTTTTTTCCTTTGGAGGATATCAATTTCAATTTCTTTCTTAGGTTTTTGCATTCTTCAACAGACCATTTGTCATTGTTGTTAATTTTCTTTGGTTTTCTGTTAGAATTTGATGGGAACCTGAAAGGTCAAATATACTGTTTAGGTTTTCTACTGCCAAGTTTACACCTTCACTATTACGGTGAAACGTTTTGTCCAGGATGTCATCTAAAAGGGATTGAATTTGTTGTTGCCTAATAGTTTTTTGGTAGGTTTCTACACTACTTTCCTTCCATCTATAGCATATCTTAATTATTCAGTTCCTTTGGCTTTGACGCCTCATGATTGAGTATTGCTTTGTTCAAGTAGACTGTGATTTTGCTGTGATCTGATAGGGGTGTAAGTGGGCTGACTGTGAACGCTCTGAGAGACTCTGGGTTGAGGTCAGTGATAAAGTAGTCTACAGTACTACTGCCAAGAGATGAGCTATAGGTGTACCTACCATAGGAGTCTCCTCGAAGCCTACCATTGACTATGTACATACCCAGCGTGTGACAGAGCTGCAGGAGTTGTGACCCATTTTTGTTGGTGATGTTGTCGTAGTTGTGCCTAGGGGGGCATATGGGGGATGGAATGCTGTCACCTCCAGGTATGTGTTTGTCCCCCTGTGTGCTGAGGGTGTCAGGTTCTTGTCAAGTTCTGGCATTTAGGCCACCACAGACTAGTACATGTCCCTGGGCCTGGAAGTGATTGATTTCCCCCTCCAGGATGGAGAAGCTGTCTTCATTAAAGTATGAGGATTCTAGTAGGGGGATAAAGGTAGCACACAGGAGGACATTTTTCTCTGTTGAGATCATTTCCTTTTGAATTTCTAGCCAAATGTAAAATGTTCCTGTTTTGATTAATTGAATAGAGTGAGTTAGGACATTTCTCTATACCAAATTAGCATACCCCCTGAGTCCCTTCCCTGTGTCACACCTGGTAGTTTGGTGGATGGGACTACCATCTCTCTGTAACCTAGAGGGCAACCAGTGGGTTCATCTCCTCTATACCATGTTTCTTGTAGGATGACAATGTCTGTATTTCTGATTTATTTGGTGAAGTCCAGGTTCCTGCTCTTTAGGCCAAAGGCAGATGACCTCAGGCCTTGGATATTCCAGGATGAGGGGGCCTAAATGGGGTGTGGGCATGGTTAACTTGGGGGGGTGTTGATTGGTTGGGGTGGGGGTGTGGATGTGGCTGGTGGTGCTGTGGTCTGTATGTTGGTCCTCTCGGCGTGGGTGGCAGGGTGGAGATAACCACTTGTACGTTGGGGAAAGTAGAATAAGCTTTTTCTCTCCCTCTCTCTCTCTCTCTCTGAACTGGCACATGACTGTCAATCAAACGGACTGTTGGAAACCAAGGGTTCACAGTTGAAGTGGTCACACTTCTTTCTATCTTTCTGAGGTATCTGAGACCTCTCCATTTGTGCAGATGGACAAACTGGACAAATAGGCCATAGCAAATTCATTATGCGCAGCATCTGAATACACAACATTGAGAAGGCCAATAAGGGGCAATATGGTGACGCATCCACTTTTATAATGGGTGTGTGTTCTCTGAATGTTTGCGGTAGCCCAACAGAGACAGATGGAGGATATAGTCACAGTGCAGTGACTCTATCCTTGAATATAACCTTAAATGGTCTAAGATGAATACATTCCAATTCCAACATAGTTCATCATACATATTCAGAGTGTGTGTGTTGGCGTGTGTGTTCCTGCTTTCATGTGTGTGTATGCACATGTAAAAATAGTCAAGAACAAGAAGGCCCCCACATGCTTTAAACTCCCAATTCACCACTTTACTGACTACGCTTCGATCTGAAACAGATCTTTGTCGGGTCAAACAAACATACTGAGTGCTCACTTCCCAAAATAGTTTCTAACATAATATATTTTACTGTTGCCTGGATTTTAACCTGAAACCATTTGTATGTATATAATCCTTTATGACCATATGTACCTCTGTGATTAATTATGATTGATTATGCACAAAAGTGAATTTAATTGTTTCCACACCCACCATGCGTCATGTGCATAATGATCATGTGATGTGAAATGTGTATATTTTGGGAAGTGAGCACTCAGTTTGTTTGTTTGACCTGATGAAGATCTGTTTCGGATCGAAACGTAGTCAATAAAGCTGTGAATTGGGAGTTTAAAAAGAGTGTGGGGGCCTTCTTGTTCTTTACTAGTATTAATTATTAGCCCAGCACCTATGTTTTTAAGGATGTGCTTATGACCACAAACTTTTCTATAGACATTGTAAAAATACACATATTTGCCTACATGTTCTGTGTGCTCCTACATGTCCCTGTATGGCAGTTTCTTTGGTCCAGTCCTGCAAAATAAAAGACCAGCTAGCCACCTAGTGGGCTGCTAATTCCCAATGTCAAATACAATGGGAGCAATTATATGGTAATCAGTGTTGGTGGCTCATACCTTTTTGGTTCCCTCAGTGTGTGTGTCTGGCCAAGCTGCTCCTCTGGGAGATGGTTAGTCACGGCTTATTATTGACCCATTAGACAGTCACACTGGCAAAGCGGAACCATTCAACACACATGCACACATACACTCACTCACTGCATTTATTCAGTCATCATAATGATGATGATGGTGGTGATGAAGATTATATTCTTATCTGGAACAAGGAAATATCAATTGAGGGATTTGTGATTATGAGTGGAGAGATATCGGATAGTCTTCTGTGAGTATTGTGATTGTTTATGTTTGAATATTTTCCGCCTTTCCTGTTGCTGTCTTGTACCTTGTATTAGGAATATTTTATTTTATATGATTGCTGACAATTTGGAAGTTGAATGATCAAATGAACGCAGTGTACGAACACACAAGCAACGCACAAACACATAAAATTCCAAATTTGTCTATCCCAACATGACTCCTCTCCATTGCACCATTGATAAATGTGTTGTTTTTATAGTAACCCCCTACCTGCACATCTTTAGTCCTGTCAACCCCAAACCGCCCGCCACCCCCTCCTTCCTCCTGCCCTCTAACCCCCTTCACCCTCCCATCCTCTATCCTAACACACCCACACTACCCCCCTCCCTTCCCTCTCCCCTCCGCCCTGTCCCACCACAGCAAAGCTCTATCTTTGTTAACCTAATGTGCTTTTACCAGTTGCTTTCTGCCAGGGGGACATCTGCTGCATGCAACCAGTCAATATTGTGGGGACAGTTCAAAGCGGACCAGTTCATTATCTGTGTCAGCTTAACAACCAGAAGGTAGTGGTCCGAGGGACCGAGAGGGGGTGACAATGTGGCCCCACACAATGGACTCCTCATTAACTAGTGATTTATCATGATGGGATGCCCAATCCAACCTTTGCCCCCCCCCCGTCAGACTGTTCGGGACACTCAAATTAGTATAATATGTTACGTTTGGTATGGTTACATAAGACAGAAGGTTACTTAAGGCAAAAAAACGAAAGTAGTGTGGGTGGGTGGGTGGATGGATGGGCGTATAACGTCAACGTCTAGCAACCCAAAAGTTGCGTGTTCCAATCTCATCACAGAGAGCTTTAACATTTTAGCTAATAAGCAACTTTGCAACTACTTACTACTTTTTAGCTACTTTGCAACTACTTAACATGTTAGCTAACCCTTCCCCTTTAACCTAACTCCTAACCCTAACCTTAACCCTAACCTTAGCCCCTAACCCCTAACCTAGCTCACATTAGCATTAGCCACCTAGCCACCTAGCTAACGTTAGCGACAACAAATTGGAATTCATAACATAAGTTTAGCTAATTCTTAACATATTGTACGAATTGCAATTCGTAAACTATTGTACGACTTGCAATTCGTAACATATCATAGAAATTGTAATTCGTAACATATCATACAAAATGAATGATGGACATCCAGAAATTAATACTTACCATTCGAAACGTAACATATCATACTAATTGAGTATCCTGGATCTACCCCTGAGTCTAGGTTGAGTTTAAAAGTCAAATAAAAAAAGAAAGTGAAAAAGTAGAATCATCAGTAGCAGGAGTGTGGCGAGAGTGAGGATAGTATGGAGGGTGCCAGGCTAACTTTGCTGCGTTTTTGTAAAAAGTATGAAACAGGTAAAAGAGAGGCCTACTGCTGGCTTTATATGCATTTACTTTATATCCCTTTTCATGTGCACACTTTTGTTCTTTGATTGATATTTTTCCACTTTGTATTATTTGGGTTAACTTCAGTCTCTTTATAGTTTCAATGGGTTTTCTGTGTCTTGAATGTCTATGACACTTTGGTTCCTGATAGTTCAGCTCCTGACTTTCCTCCTATTCTTATTCAGATCGTGAGTCAAACATATGGCCTCTTTCTCTTTGCATACATCTATTTATTTCTCATCCCTCGTTTTCGCTTGCAAATATCACATCTAACCGTAAAATTAGCCTCTCAACGGTCCCACACCTCCCTTTCCATGACGAGCTTTATGAAAGTCAAATATTGTAGTCATGATGATATGACACGTCACAGGAGCCTGTCAAAGATGCATCATGCATGCATAACTAGAGAGATCATAGTCCGTCTCCAGCCATTCTGCCCTCATAGAGAGGGACTCCCCTTCCACATAATGGCAGCATAATGAGCGTTTAATGTATGGCTGCTCTGAAATGGAGGAGAAAGGGAATATTCAGCGTGGCCCATGTGGTGGTTTTGTAAGAGAGAGAAGAGGGACACGCCTCTTCTCTCTCTTTCTCTCCACCCTCTCTTCCACACCCTTTTCTCTGAATCCATTTGCCTAAATCAATCTGAGGAGGAGGCGGTCGTGGATAATGTACCAGTCGAGGTTTGTAAACCGTTTTGTTAACAATTGTATTGTGAAGAGAAAAGAAAAGAGGAGGAGAAGAGAGATAAAGAGAGAGAGGGGGAGAGGGGGACAGAAGGCAGAAGGTTTCATGAATGAGGAACAGTTGTGGTGGGTGTGGTGGGCAGAACTGTTTGGGACAGGGCCTGGTTAGTGGTGGTGACACCCCTGTCCCATCTCTACCCCTCGCTCCCTATTGCCCCCTTCCCACGTCCAAGACCCGGTATCCGCCCCGTTCGGACCAGTCCTCACTTTAGTCACACCACCTGCCTCCACCACACATCCATCCATCCTCTGACAAGGCCAACAGACGGAGATCCCCCCACTCACCTCCCTCCTCCTCGAACCTCCCCAGCCCGATCCAACCACATCCTGCTTTGGAGAATGATAGCTGAGAAGACACTCAGCGGTAGTCAATGAGAAGAGAAAGAGATAAACTTAGTTACTAATCATGTCCCTGTTTGGCGTATTGTAGTGATCAATAGTGTTCCAATAAGTTGGTGATCATTCTACATTTTTCTATGGGTCAACACCTTGATCGATAGTGAAAGGCAGAGGGTGTGTGTAAGAGTTGGTTCAAGTCAGGGAGACCTGTTCATTTGTCCCACCACAGGCAGAGTGCAAACTGTACCGTGACATTCGGGGGTCTCTATTTTTGTTCAGGGGATATCCTATTTTATGGGCCTAATAGTAAAGACATGTATTTTAACGGTAAACATGTACTAACCTTTAATGTGGCATGAACACAACCAGTCATGATGTTTTCACCTGACTGTCAAACAAATCACTTCAAAAAGTAGGCTACCTGCGCACGTTCATCCACTCCAAAATAAATCCTGTATCCAAACAGTGCACTGTGCACGCGCCAATTGATGGAGGGAAAGAGACATGTTACAAAACGACAAAAAGTGTAGCTGGGATGTGGATATTCGCCGATTGTTATTAATTCATGCATCTTGCTGACAAATAAACCTTACAAAAAATTAATAATAATCAGGACACCTGAAAAGGGGTTGAAATACAGGACGCAAATACAGCTGTGTCTGTCCCGAGCTCATTAGTGCGGGAAACTGCGAGGGCCCAGTTAAAACACTGTTGCAAGTTCGCTTGCGAGCTGGACCAAGTCGATACAATGTTGCAAGTTTGCTAGCGAAAGCTCAAGACAGACAGAGAGAGAGGGAGACAGGCGGAGTTGAGAGATAAATGTGATTGAAAGAACCTCAACAAACTGTCACTGGTTTAAACCTAAGCATGAAACATGAAGATGCCTTCAAATTATGTAGGCAACACCACGTAATTTTTTTCTCCAAACAGTCCCTTTATTTTTCAGAATGTTGAATGGACTTCATTTGAATTTACGCTGCCGATTGTCAGTGGTGTCGGTCCTTCAGTTGGTCGGAATATGAGACAAAATGTTCACAGAAAAGTGTTATTAACCCAACTTCAAACCGTGGGTTTATATGTGGCAATCTAGATTTGTTTGCTCGTGATCAAAGGCACGAGTCTGCAGGTGTTTACATGGTTTTGTGCATGTGCCAGGTGATATACATTTCAACGGCAGTACCGGCGCTCTAAGAAGTCGGGTCATCAATACTTTCCTGTGGATATTTGATTTCAGATTTTGAGCGGCTGAAGGACCAACCGCACAGACAACCGGTAGAGTAAATTCAAATGTAATTTTATTCAACATTCTGCCTTGTAAGGAAAACTTCAACAATTTTGCATTGCTATGTTTCAGACTATTTATCAAGTATTGGTATACATGTCTGGTTTATTAGGCAAGTTTAAACCATGAGAGAGAGGTGGGGGTGTTCGTTTAATTTGGAATAAGCTTTTATTTTATTTTTATTGCAATTAAGGGAGCTCATGTCTCATTTGGGGGGGCTGAACTCCCCTCTGGCCTCCCTGTAATTTGCACGCTGCATATAGGGTACTCCAACAGAGACAGGGAAATCTATAGGGAAACTCATTCTGACCCACATTGAAGACAAAGCAGTAGAGAAACAGAGCTTGGCAGGTAGCCTAGCGGTTATGAGCGTTGGGCCAGTAACTGAAAGGTTGTTGGCTTGAATCCCCGAGCCGACTAGGTGAGGCACTTAACTCTACTTGCTCCTGTAAGGTTTAAAGTGTACCCCTTCTTTACCACAACAGTTGAAATTGCAACTCAAACCTTTATCTGAGTAGTTAACACATTACCACAAATCCCCTGCAATTGAACCCCCAAAACATAATCTGTTCATGTGAAACCAAGAGTCTCTATTGTACAAGTTGACTCTGAACCTATTCCTTTATGTTCCCCATATGGGACTACTTTGCCTATCAAAGACACTTTGAGCCTGGTGACGCCTGTGCCAGTCTGACACCGTATTCCCCTCTGGGCCCCTCCAGATCTCCACCCCAGCACCCATTACGGCATCCTAGCTCCAGACCCAGCTCTCACTGGACAGCTATCCCCAGAAGGGCCCTCCAGATCAGGGTTGATTTGCAGCATAAGGCCCCTAGTGATTACCCATTAGCCCTGGTCCCTATTGACTGGCTTCTAGCAGGGTAGCATGTGTACCCCTCTCTACCCCCCTCTATCGCCTTAGTGGCCCTCCCATTGAAGATTTGCCCCCCCTCTCTCCTCCCTAATTGGCAGTAAAGGGTATCAGAGAGGGCCGGGACACAGGGAATAGATGGTGACATCTGATCTGATGTCCACTTAAAATCAAAATAATGTTGAGCTTCTACTTTGTTGTGTCACAAGAGGTAGTCTGTAGGGGCATAGTGCTTTGATTGGATGATTGATAGGTCATTATAGAAACAGAATCACCTGACTGTGGCGAAATATGTATTTGTTGCACAGAACATGAAGCTAGCCTTAGGGTTAGGGTTAGGATAGTGGTTGAGGCTAGGGTTGAACCGAAATGTGGACATGAAGCTAGGGTTAGGTTTAGGGTTAGGGTTGTGGTTGAGGGTTATGGTTGAACTGGGATGTGGATATGAAGCTATAGGGTTATGGTTAGGACAGTTCAAACAACGGTTGCAGTATTTCTCAATCACATACAACATGTTTTGGGGAACAATGTTGTTGATTTTCAAAACATTGCACACAAGACACAGTACCGTTTGGCCTTTTGAAAAACATTAAATGCATTTTCAAAAAGTATTTTGTCTTCTCAAAACAGCAAACACATTCCTCAAAACGATATGATACCGTAACAATTGCAAATACACACAACCATACATACCTCTTGAATCAAGCTGACAAAACAGAAAGTTAATCTCTCTTTTAAAAATTCCCTTTGAATCAATGTATTTTATTTGCAGTCGTTAAATCATGTTGATTATTGGAAATACAACTATCAAAAGGTGCAGCATTTTGGGCAATTACTATCATGTTATGCACACTTCACCAAACAATTTCATACACATCAAATATTGTCAAACATTGTTCCTGATCAAAACGAAAATGGAAAATAAGCACATTGTGCATTCATCAATATTATCACAATGCTTACAGGTTTGTAGACTTTCATCACCAAGTAGAAAAACAATTCCCAATAGAAATAAGGACAGGTGAATACAGAGGAGGAACTGCTGATATGAATGGATAGGCCTCAACATACACCAAAGAAAAGCTCTGTAATGGAGACAATGTTGGAGATGTTGACTTAGGAGTAACCCAAAGTTACTTAGAAGTAACCCACATTTATTCTCTGCAATGTTGTGATAAATCATAAAGATTTCACTTGGAATCACCCTACTACAGAATCGTGTTGATCTGCACATTTCTTCCAAGTGACTAGGCTGGATAACTATATCAAACTACATCAAACTGGCTGTCAGGCCACTGAATTTTCCAAATCTCTCCACTGTTGAACCAGAGACATAGACAGTGAGTTTCAGGGTGTTCTTAGATGCCGACTGTCTTTGGTCTGTTTGGGTCAGACTGATGGTGGTCCCATGAGAACATCTCTCAATCAACACTCCAGACCTCACCAACTCTCTCTTCCTTTTAGCAGCTAAACCTTCATGCCGTTCCCTCTGTTTACACACCCTGATTAGTTTGGTAAGGGGACAGAATCTCCCAAGAACCAGTGATCTCTGAATCAACGTGCCCCTCTGTCCTACCCTTTATCTCTTCATCCCTCCATCCCTCCATCCCTCCGTTCACAAAAGAAACAGATTCTCCCGGAATCAGGGAGTGAAATTGGGGATCAGAGCGGGCAGACTCCTGAGCAAACAGACAGCTAATGGACCGGCTGTCTTCTCCTCCCCTCAAATTATCAGCAAAGCAGGGGAATGCAGCCCGGCCAGTCATAAGACTAATGCTAAAGCTGGCTAATCCCTTACACACACAGGCCTCATACTCACTGACTCACACACTGATAGTGGATAATCACTCCACCACCCAGGCAGTGGAAGAGAGTGTGTGAGAGAGTGAGAGTGATGGAATGGGACTCACAACGCACATGTATGTTCACATAAATGAACGTACACATGCATGGATGCACACACTCACACACACACACACACACACACACACACACACACACACACACACACACACACACTCATCCCTCTCTTCGCTAGACCCCCCAGCTATGAAAACCTGTCTCCTCCATGTTGGACTCATAGCTAGCTAATGGATAATATGCTAATGCTAGTTTGGAGGGAGGAGCACTGTTGGCTTATGGAGGATTAGGGCTTGTTGGCCAGCCCTGGCCCAGGCTCCCCGCCGTGGTAGCGCGCTAATACAGGTGTTAGTAAACTGGCATTAGCCACCAGCTAATTAGCCCCCATTCAGAGAGTGATTGTCTGGCCGGCTCTGCCATTTGTAGCGCTGTTTGCTCGTCAGCAGGGAGGTCTCTCTGTACTGTGGTGGGTCCATCATGATCCGACTAGATCCCCCCTTCTCTCTCTTTCACTCTCTTCTTCTCTCTTCTTTCTGTAATATCCTGGACAGCAGGACTCATCCCAGAGACATAGACATGCTCAGGCGGTCTAAAGAGAACCAGAGGCCGGAAGAGGACTGAGGAGAAGCAGGGATCACACAGATCGTCTGGTCTGACCACTGATTCCCTGCTACATCTCTCCATTCTCCTCTTCTTTTTTCCCCTTTCATTGAGGAATACCATTTTTGCTTTCATTATTGTTGTTATTAGAGGGGCAAATCTGGCACCAATGATGACAAAGGTGCTTGTAGAATCTTCCATCTTTTATGACCATGTAATATATTCATAACAGGTGGTTTGTGTGTTGAGAGAAAGAGAGGGAGACAGAGTTGGAGATGACTCTGAATGCATAAAATTGTGAGGTGACAATGAATAGATAGTTCTGAGAAAATGGACGCGTGTATCTGCCAAGTGTAGTACATGTGGGAAAGCAAGTGAAGGTTAGTTGGGTGACCTAACATGCCTAAAGCCATTCTGTCGGGGATGTCGGTGGTTCAAAGAAGTCATTAGTCTTCTCCAGCACCGTCACAAAGAGGAGATTTAAAACAGCAAACAGAAACAGATCTTGGAAAACTCAAAGCCAAACACACATATCCACTAAGAGGCTTTGGTGTATTATGCTGCTCTGTCCCCATACAAAACCACAGATTCAAATGTGTCTCCTTCTTGCTCTTTTTCTCCTAAGAAAGTCTTATCATGTCTCGTCCTGTGTTGTTTGTAAGGACTTTTGAGTCCAGCAGCCAATTCTGTAAGGTGGACTGTCCTTGAGACAGATTTTTGTCTCGTAGTAAGTAAACAAAAAGTCAGAAAACTTTGTTGGAAATTACACTTACCAGAGTTTCTAAATAGTGAGCAAATGAGGACATTTTTAGAATTACATTTGACACGAAACGACTTTGTATCTCAGCCATCAGCTGTAACTAGCTGCTGGTGGGAACTTCATATGCATGGATAAATAACATTTGTAGAGTACATTCCATGAAAACAGTGAAAGAAGCAAAGAATGCAGAAAAACTATTATTTCAAATGTATTTCAAGGCCTTACAAGAACTATTGCCAGCTGGCAAGTGTCTTCACTGACATTTTCAATCTCTGCTTGTCCCAGTCTGTAATCCCAACATGTTTCAAACTGACCACCATTGTCACTGTTGAGGGAGATGTTGTTGTAAACAGAGAGTAGCAGCAGCGTAAAAGAGGGGATGGGGGGGGGGGGGGCGAACAATGCAAATAGTCCGGGAAGCCATTTGATTAGCTGTTCAGGAGTCTTATGGCTTGGGGGTAGAAGCTGTTAAGAAGCATTTTGGACCTAGATTTGGCGCTCCGGTACCGCTTGCCGTGCGGTAGCAGAGAGAACAGTCTATGACTAGGATGGCTGGAGTCAATTTTTAGGGCCTTCCTCTGACACCGCCTGGTATTTAGGCCCTGAATGGCAGGAAGCTTGGCCCCAGTGATGTACTGGGCCGTATGCACTACCCTCTGTAGAGCCTTGCAGTCGGAGGCAGAGCAGTTGCCATACAGCAGTTGTCAATCTACTATCCCCCATAGTACAATAGTTTAGTTAGCCTACCTATTCAATTGGTCAGCTTGTCATTCTGTGCCAGAAACAAATATTCCAAACAGACTCTGGGACTGTTGTGGGATAATAGATTCCAAAATCATACAACCGCTGTGCATCAAACAAACTGTTAACAAATGCCCCATTAAATGACAAAAAAAAACATCCAAGATGTGTGATATTGCGGTGCGCAACAGGCACTGGCCTTTCTCTCCTAACGAAGAGTGCATGCAATTTCAATTATTTTCTACAGTTTATATATATATCCATTTGCTTTTTTTTTATTGGGGGGGTGGCTTGCCAAGCTTTGGCGTGCTAAGGCAAATACACACACGTGCCTTAGGTTGTCGACCCCTGGTGTAGATGAAGGGGAGGAGACAGGTTAAATAAGGGTTTTTAAGCCTTGAGAGACTGTGTATATGTGTGCAATTCAGAGGGTGAATGGGCAAGACAAAATATTTAAGTGCCTTTGAACGGGGTATGGTAGTTGGTGCCAGGTGCACTGGTTTGTGTCAAGAACTGCAGCGGCGCTGGATTTTTCACGCTCAACAGTTTCCTGTGTGTATCAAGAATGACCCACCACCCAAAGGACATCCAGCCAACTTGACACAACTGTGGGAAGCATTGGAGTCAACATTGGCCAGCATCCCTGTGGAATGCTTTCGACACTTTGTAGAGTCCATGCCCCCACGAATTTAGGCTGTTCTGAGGGCAAAAAGGGGAGGGGGGTGGTATACATGCCATATACACACTCACACACACACACACACACACTCACACTCACACTCACACTCACACTCACACACACACACACACACACACACACACACACACACACACACACACACACACACACACACTCACACTCACACTCACACTCACACACACACATACACACACACACACACACACACACACTTTTACACTTACCATATGTTGCTGCTAGTCTGTTCTTTATATTACTCTTATTACAGTTTTTTATGATTGCTTAAACACTAAAATTAAACTTTTCCCACAATTAGCAAAACCTTACACTCAAGGAGCAAAACACAAGGCTAGATTTGCACAACTGTAAGCACATTGTCAGCTTCACACTATTTGCAAAACATTACACACAGTGATTTGCAAAACAATAAACACACTTCTATACATCAGACACAGAAGTATATCATGATGTCACTTCCTTGCAATTCCAAAGCACTGACTGTCAAATTACCACACCTATGAGCCAATCTGTTAAACACAGCCATCAGGTGCACAAACACATGATTGCTAAATTGTAGACACACCAATCAGGTTTAAGCACTATAAAAATGCAGCAGGTAGGTTCACCTGCCTTCAACCAAAATGGAAGGAGTCAGAAGAAGAGTGAGGGTGAGAGGAGGAGTACACAGAGGAGGAGAAGGAGGTAGAGGAAGAGGCAGAGGCCGAGCCAGAGGTCGAGGAAGACCTGAAGCAGGAGGAGAACTTGCACAAAGAAGAAGAGGACCAAACTTATCAAATGACATTCGTGCAACAATGACTTTTCGACAGGAAAACAGGTAAAAGATCTGTCTATAGTTACAGTAATCAGCCGCTTATTGTATGCACCATATCAGCACTTGTGATACCCCTTCCTGTGACACTGTACAGTAAGTTACATGTATTATTCTCTACATAGGATTGAGGGTCGGGAACGACAAGGAGGAAGGGGGCCCATATTCACGCAAGAACAAGAGAGAGAGGTAATCAACATGGTTTTGGCCAATAATGCTATCAGGCTCAGAGAACTACAAGCCAACATTATCGGTGACCATGCCATTTTCAATAATGTCCATCAGGTCTCTCAGTCAACACTGGCACGCATCCTGAAAAGACATCAGGTTCAAATGAAACAACTTTATCGAGTGCCTTTTGAGCGGAATTCAGAGAGGGTCAAACGGCTGTGGCACGAGTATGTGGAGGTGTACTAGACCTATCCTGGACTACACAATCTTGTCTTTCACTGTATTTCAGAGAGTTTTGCAGATGGATGCTTAGGAAATCCTGCATGAATTCATATATATTGATGAGGCAGGGTTCAACTTCACAAAAGCAAGAAGGAGAGGCAGAAATGTCATTGGCCACAGGGCTATAATCAATGTCCCAGGGCAACGTGGGGGTAACATCACCCTTTGCGCTGCCATTTCACAGCACGGGGTTCTCCTCCGTCATGCCAAAATGGGCCCTTACAACACACCTCACATTCTCGCATTTTTTGACCGATTGCACCACATCGTCACAACAGGTAATGAAATGCACCAGATGCAATACACTGTCATCTGGGACAATGTGTCATTCCACCGCTCTGCTTTGGTCCAGAACTGGTTTCAACACCATCCACAGTTGACAGTACTATACCTTCCACCATACTCTCCGTTTCTAAACCCTATCGAATAGTTTTTCTCTGCATGGCGGTGGAAGGTTTACGATCTCTAGCCCCATGCTCAGGTACCCCTCATTCAGGCCATGGAGGACGCCTGTGACCAAGTCGACACCGCAGCTGTGCAAGGATGGATTCGACATTCAAGACGGTTCTTCCCACGTTGTCTTGCTAATGAGGATATTGCTTGTGATGTTGATGAAATTCTCTGGCCAGATCCAGCTAGGCGAAGAGATAATGTATAGTATGTTTACTGTAGTATTTTCTGTACAATATTGTCCGTTTCTTTCAGATTATTTTTTATGTTTGTTGTTGTTGTTATTTACTGTAATTGTAACCTGTACTGGATACAGTATTTTACGTTTGTCTGTTGTTTGCTGAGCTAACAGTGTTATGCACACTACTGTAGTAGCATGAAAACTGGGACATGTTTTGTTGTGGTTCTCCATGTTGACATATTTGGGTATATGGAGAGAAATAAATGATATTTTCCTCAGTCTGCAGCATTGGTCTTGTGTAGTGTTTATATAGTTGCACTTTCTCTGTGTACTTCATTTACAGTACTCTAATCACTGAGAATTAGACTTGCTAAAAGTGTTTTAGGTTAGCAACAGCAGTGTGTAACTGGTTCAAAAAGATTGAAGTCATATGAAATGTGTGTGTTTTGTATGGTAACAAAATATTGTTTTTATGAAGTTGTGTATAGTTTTGACAAAAGTGTTCCATTTTGCAAATGATCTGAAGTGTTGTGCTACTTTGGTGTAGGGTTGTGCTAATTGTGTGTAGTGTTTTGACAAACCGGGCCCTGTTTTCAAAATTGTGCTTAAACAATTGAAAAAAACGGTATTATCTATCTTGATGCCTGTCACTTTACCCTGCCTTCATGTATATATATACCTCAATTACCTCATACCCCTGCATATTGATCTGGTACTGGTACTCCCTATGTATAACTCCATTGTTGTGTATTTTATTCCTCTTGTGTTACTATTTTATTATAATTTTTTACTCTGCATCGTTGGGAAGTCTCGTAAGCAAACATTTCACGGTAAAGTGTACAGCCGTTGTATTCAGCGCGTGATGAATAAAATGTGATTTGATTTGCTAGAACCATGCTCTTAACCAACTGAGCCACACAGGTCCAACACAACACCAGACAGCAATACACTATATCCAAACTCCATCTAATAGGCAATCCAGTGGGCCAATATGCATCCACTTACACTATGGGCTGGGAAGCTTGTCTTTGACATTCGTCCTACACAGAATAGGAGGGGATTTAACATCAGCAGGTCTGAATGACAAGAAACCCCTCCATCTCATCCTCCTATAGTGATACACTATATAGTAGCAGGCAGGCCAGATGTGCCAGTGTTTCCCCTAGTATTATCTCTACCTGCTGGGATCTGGTAGGAGACCTATCCTTCTCCAGACCCTTCCTGGATCCCCCTGTTGAAAACTGCTCTAATCTGTTTGCTCGTTTAATGACCCTATTGTTTCCTAGGCCAGGAAAAGCAGGTCTCAGTGCTGCTTAGTCCAGGCTCTATGGGCAGGAAAGCTCATCCTTGCTGCATTGATACTCTGCTTAGCTCTGGGCACAATATGCAGTCACTGTGCCTGATGTCTGAGCCTGTAAGAAAGGAGGAAAGTTCTGGAGTCTTTCTATTGAGATGCTGTTTCGACCAATCAGAAGTGTTGCAGCTGGTCGCTTTGTGAGTTTGATGCGACCTAGCTATGATGATTCATCATTTCACTGAATGGTTCAAAATGGAATGCTTCTCACCTATATTCAGCTTCTGAGTGACATCAGAGATTATGTGTAAACTGAAAAACAGAGAAATGTGGATTTAGGAAAATTATCAGGTTATTGACAGTTAAATAATGTGTTCTTCTGGGATCTTAAGCTTGCACACATGTATGTGGCTACTCTGCCCCTGTTTCCTTTTAAGGAATAAATCCATTCAAAGGTGACGAAATGGAGATTAATTAGAATTGAAATTTATGACAATGAATGGATATCCCACCAGAAGGTCACTGCTATAGAAAAGCACAGGGCATCATATTGACTATTGTTACCATAAGCTGAATCAGGAGTGACAGCAACAAATAAAGGCAACAGTCAAGTCTAATGATCTCACGACACACACACACACTGACTGCCACAGGGACCAGTGGACCATTAGACCATCAAACCCCTCGTCTCGACAGGCTCACTCTAATTGCGCTAATCCCTGTCCCATGGGGCATGGACACACACACACACACACACACACACACACACACACACACACACAGAGAGAACACAGACACACACATAGAACACACAAGCCTCCAGTCTCATCTCTGGCCCATGTGGTCAGCAGAGCTACTGATTGGGAGACAATGGGCAGCAGATTGTGCTGTCAGGGTCCATTATTTGGCATCATTAGCATCACACTCTGGAGTCACAGGAGCTGTGTTCTTCCTAAACCCTAAGCTGAGTGTGTGTGTGTGTGTGTGTGTGTGTGTGTGTGTGTGTGTGTGTGTGTGTGTGTGTGTGTGTGTGTGTGTGTTTGTGTGTGTGTGTCAGTGGGGCAGGATGGGGACAAAAAAGTACAGTGGTTAACGTCAAACCGTGTCTTATTACATCATCCTACTGCTCAGCGATATACATTCAAGAACCAATAAATTACTTGGCCCCTGAGACATGTTACAGGCATAGCTGTTGATTGACAGTCAAAAACATTTTATTTGATTTAAATTCAAAATTTCAACGTATGCATTAGCCATATGACTTACCCAATGGAAATAATATTTTCATCATCCACAAAGCCCTCTTAGGCAACCTAGTCGATGGTCAAAATCACTGACCACTGGCATTGACCATCAATGGCACTTCCAGTTCCAATATCCAACCGCGGGTCTCTGAAAAGGAAATGGATCCACGCTGCTGCCATACATCCACTGTGGCGTAAGCCGCTGCTTCCTCCATTCGATTTCCTGTCTGATCAATGCAGGGGACAATGTCTCAACAGGTGTGACAGACAGGGGCCCAGCGGCAGCCCTCCACCCCACCGCTAGCTCCAATTAGCACCCACTGCTAAGGAACAAAGAGGAGATATGTCACTTTCATTTCATTTCAGCAGAGTGCCAGTTAAAGGCCTCTTCTATCAACCTCTCTCTTTCTCTTTCTGTCACGTTCTGTCTCTTTCTGCTGGCATCTCTCAAAGATCATTTCTCGCTTCGTGTTTTGTATGGCTGTGGCCAGTATGGAGTCGATGTCTTGTGTTTTAAGTGGTAGGGGTGTTGAAATCAAGGGGTGTTGATTAATTCATAGCATGTGACTGACTTGCTTTTTGTGTTTTAGTGGGGTTGAGTTCATGAAAACCCCTGGAGGTCTGAGGAAAGGAACAGCTTGTCTTGAAAGGTTGCATATTGCTCACAGAGGAAGTGACCACACTCAATAACCATGTTTTCAGCACTTTCACATACCGTATCTAAATATACAGTGTCTAACACGTTCATATTTTGCAACACTTTGTAACATTATAACAGCATACCTTAATATGAGTAAATGTTTTCATACCATAACATATCGGGGGGATTGGTGCATTTCTGAGTGAATATTGGTGGGTTCAATATGGAGCTGATTTTACATTATGTCCAGTTTATACATTAAATTCCATTGCCATGATCATTCTAGAGGGCAACAAGTATTTCATTATTATAATGTGACGATATCACAAACAAATGTGTTGATTTGAAATAGTTAACATACATTCTGTTTCACTTCCATGGTGATTGTAAATCATAAGAATACAATTACATTTGAATCTGACCACATCACAATTAAATGTATAGCAACGTCAGTAGAATGTTTGAGTTTAGAATATTTGGTTGATAGGCGACAACTCAGTTTTGATGGCAACGATCAACAAGTGCACTAGAATCTACTATCTAAGATTGAGTTCTCAAGAATGAGCTTCTGGCACCAAATCAAATCAAATCAAATGTATTTATGAAGCCCTTTTTATATCAGCAGATGTCACAAAGTGCTATACAGAAACACAGCCTAAAACCCCAGACAGCAAGCAATGCAGATGTAGAAGCACGGTTGCTAGGAAAAACTCCCTAGAAAGGCAGGAACCTAGGAAGAAACCCAGAAGCTGGGCCTAAAATAGTGTATTCGAGATCATACAAAATATTTTGCTGTGACTCTTACGTGAATGATGTTAAAAATATTTGTTGGTCTGATGTGATTAATAAGGAGCATCCAGACGCTGCACTTGATGAATTTATGAAATTGCTTCTTTCAATTATTGATCCACATGCACCTGTTAAGAAACTGGCTGTTAGAACTGTTAAGGCTCCATGGATTGATGAGGAATTGAAAAACTGTATGGTTGAAAGAGATGGGGCAAAAGGAGTGGCTAATAAGTCTGGCTGCATACTCCTATCTGTCATATCTTTAATCTGAGCCTAGAGGAAAGTCTTTGTCCTCAGGCCTGGAGGGAAGCCAAAGTAATTCCGCTACCCAAGAGTGGTAAAGCGGCCTTTACTGGTTCTAACAGCAGACATATAAGCTTGCTGCCCACACTTAGCAAACTGTTGGAAAAAAAATAAAATGGTGTTTGACCAAATACAATGCTATTTCTCTGTAAACAAATGAACAACACACTTTCAGCATGCTTATAGAGAAGGCCACTCAACATGTACTGCACTGACACAAATGACTGATGATTGGTTGAAAGAAATTGATAGAAAGAAGATTGTGGGAGCTGTACTGTTAGATTTTAGTGCAGTCTTTGATATTATTGACCATAACCTGTTGTTAAAAAAACATATGTGTTATGGCTTTTCAACCTCTGCCATATTGTGGATTCAGAGCTATCTATCTAATAGAACTCAAAGGGTTTTCTTTAATGGAAGCTTCTCTAATGTCAAACATGTAAAGTGTGGTGTACCGCAGGGCAGCTCTCTTGGACCTCTACTCTTTTCTATTTTTACCAATGACCTGTCACTGGCATTAAACAAAGCATGTGTGTCCATGTATGCTGATGATTCAACCATATACGCATCAGCAACCACCGCTAATGAAGTCACTGAAACCCTTAACAAAGAGTTGCAGTCTGTTTTGGCCAGTAATAAACTGGTCCTGAACATCTCTAAACCTAAGAGCATTGTATTTGGTACAAATCATTCCCTAAATTCTAGACCTCAGCTGAATCTGGTAATGAATGGTGTGGCTGTTGAACAAGTTGAGGAGACTAAATTACTTGGCATTACCTTAGATTGTAAACTGTCATGGTCAAATCAAATAGATTCAATGGTTGTAAAGATGGGGAGAGGTCTGTCCGTAAAAAAGAGATTCTGCTTTTTTGATACCACACTCCAAAAAGAAAGTTCTGCAGACTCTAGTTTAGTCTTATCTTGATTATTGTCCAGTCGTGTGGTCGAGTGCTGCAAGGAAAGACCTAGTTAAGCTGCAGCTGGCCCAGAACAGAGTGGCACATCTTGCTCTTCATTGTAATCAGAGGGCTGATATAAATACTATGCATGCCAGTCTCTCTTGGCTAAGAGTTGAGGAGAGACTGACTGCATCACTTCTTCTTTTTATAAGAAACATTAATGTGTTGAAAATACCAAATTGTTTGCATAGTCAACTTACACACAGCTCTGACACACACACTTATCCCACCAGACATGCCACCAGGGATCTTTTCCCAGTCCATAAATCCAGAACAAATTCAAGAAGGCGTACAGTATTATATAGAGCCATTATTGCATGGAACTCCGTTCCATCTCATATTGCTCAAATAAACAGCAAACCTGGTTTCAAAAAATAGATAAAGCAACACCTCACGGCACAACGCCTCTCCCCTATTTGACCTAGATAGTTTGTGTGAATGTATTGATATTTCGACAATGTGTGCCTTTAAGTATTTGTATCAAAAGTCTGCGGCCTCAGTTTTGATGATGACAATTTGCATATACTCCAGAATGTCATGAAGAGTGATCAGATGAATTGCAATTAATTGCAAAGTCCCCCTTTGCCATGAAAATGAACTTAATCCCCCCAAAACATTTCCACTGCATTTCTGCCCTGCCACAAAAGGACCAGCTGCCATCATGTCAGTGATTCTCTCGTTAACACAGGTGAGAGTGTTGACGAGGACAAGGCTGGAGATCACTCTGTCATGCTGATTGAGTTAGAATAACAGACTGGAAGCTTTAAAAGGAGGGTGGTGCTTGAAATCATTGTTCTTCCTCAGTTAACCATGGTTACCTGCAAGGAAACACGTGCCGTCATCATTGCTTTGCACAAAAAGGGCTTCACAGGCAAGGATATTGCTGCTAGTAAGATTGCACCTAAATCAACAATTTTTCGGATCATCAAGAACTTCAAGGAGAGAGGTTCAATTGTTGTGAAGAAGGCGTCAGGGCGCCCAAGAAAGTCCAGGAAGCGCCAGGACCGTCTCCTAAAGTTGATTCAGCTGTGGGATCGGGGCACCACCAGTGCAGAGCTTGCTCAGGAATGGCAGCAGGCAGGTGTGAGTGCATCTGCATGCACAGTGAGGCAAAGACTTTTGGAGGATGGCCTGGTGTCAAGAAGGGCAGCAAAGAAGCCACTTCTCTCTAGGAAGAACATCAGGGACAGACTGATATTCTGCAAAAGGTACAGGGATTGGACTGCTGAGGACTGGGGTAAAGTCATTTTCTCTGATGAATCCCCTTTCTGATTGTTTGGGGCATCCGGAAAACACCTTGTCCGGAGAAGACAAGGTGAGCGCTACCATCAGTCCTGTGTCATGCCAACAGTAAAGCATCCTGAGACCATTCATTTGTGGGGTTGCTTTTCAGCCAAGGGAGTGGGCTCACTCACAATTTTGTCTAAGAACCAGCCATGAATAAAGAATGGTACCAACACATCCTCCGAGAGCAACTTCTCCCAACCATCCAAGAACAGTTTGGTGATGACCAATGCCTTTTCCAGCATGATGGAGCACCTTGCCATAAGGCAAAAGTGATAACTAAGTGGCTTTGGGAACAAAACATCGACATTTTGGGTCCATGGCCAGGAAACTCCCCAGACCTTAATCCCATTGAGAACTTGTGGTCAATCTTCAAGAGGCGGGTGGACAAACAAAAACCCACAAATTCTGAAAAACTCCAAGCATTGATTATGCAAGAATGGGCTGCCATCAGTCAGGATGTGGCCCAGAAGTTAATTGAGAGCATGCCAGGGCGGATTGCAGAGGTCTTGAAAAAGAAGGGTTTGTGAAGAACTTTGTGAAGACCAATACTTGTGTCATTCTCAAAACTTTTGACCCCGACTGTGTGTAGTTCGGTCCTTGAGCTTTTCTTGTCTATTAATGTTCTGTATTATTGTCACGCCCTGACTCAGGGGACTCGTATATGTTGAGTCAGGGTGTGTATATTCTTTGTTGTGTTTATTCTATGTTGTCGATCAGAGGCAGCTGTCGCTCGTTGTCTCTGATTGGGGTCCATACTTAGGCAGCCTATTGGCACTGTCTAGTTGTGGGATCTTGTTCCTGGTAAGGTATGGTGTGTGTTCTACCTTGGACTTCACGTTTCGTTTCGTTTATTGTTTTGTCGTGTGTTTATTAAGTTGAATAAACATGTACGCATATCACGCTGCGCCTTGGTCTGCCCCGTCCTTCAACGAACGTGACAGAAGATCCCACCAAACAAGGACCAAGCAGGGACTGGGACTCAACAGGAGGTAACATTAGTAGATGTCCTCCTTGGTTGGGGGAGAATTACAGAGGAGGAGGCCATCCGTTATCGGAAGGCGATGAAGGAGGAAGCCTGGGTAGGAGAGGAGAAACGGCACCAACTGTGCCGACAACGGAGACCCGAGAGGCAACCCCAAGAAAAAAATGTGGGGGGGCACACAGTGTGGAGGACGAGGCAGCAGGAGGCCGTGAAAGGGCGGATCTGCAGGTTAGGAGAGGAGGCCACCATGTTACGGGGGCTGTTGGCTCAGAGGGAGCAGGAGTTATTCGGTCAGAGGGAGGCGCTACAGGAGGCCAAAAGGAAGAAGGAAAAAGTAGTGGCACGGCGAGAGGAGCTGGTTAGGCAGCAGAAGGAGCGGGGGTTAATAAAGGAACCTAGTCCTGCTCCTCGCACCAAGCAAGTGGGGCGTGTCGCCAGTCCGGTCCGGCCCGTTCCTGCTCCCCGCACCAAGCCAGTGGTGCGTGTTCCCAGTCCGGCCCGGCCCGTTCTTGCTCCTCGCACCAAGCCTGTGGTGCGCGTTGCCAGTCCGGCCCGGCCTGTTCCTGCTCCTCGCACCAAGCCTGTGGTGCGCATCGCCAGTCCGGCCTGGCCTGTTCCTGCTCCTCGCACCAAGCCTGTGGTGCGCGTAGCCAGTCCGGCCCGGCCTGTTCCTGCTACTTGCACCAAGCCTGTGGTGCGCGTCGCCAGTCCGGCCCGGCCTGTTCCTGCTCCTCGCACCAAGCCTGTGGTGCGCGTCGCCAGTCCGGCCTGGCCTGTTCCTGCTCCTCGCACCAAGCCTGTGGTGCGCGTCGCCAGCCCGGCCTGTTCCTGCTCCTCGCACCAAGCCAGTGGTGCGCGTCGCCAGTCCGGCCTGGCCTGTCCCTGCTCCTCGCACCAAGCCAGTGGTGCGCGTCGCCAGTCCGGCCCGGCCCGTTCCTGCCCCTCGCACCAAGCCAGTGGTGCGTGTTTCTAGTCAGGTCCGGCCCGTGCCTGCTCCTCGCACCAGACCAGTGGTGCGTTTGTCCAGTCCGGCACGGCCCGTGCCCGTTCCACTGGTGCCTGATCCAGTTCCGGTCAGCTGCGCCACTCCGGAGCCAGAGCAGTCCGCTCCACCGGGGTTCAGTCCAGCTCCGGTCGGTGGCTCCACTCCGGAGCAGTCCGCTCCACCAGTGCCTGATCCAGCTCCGGTCAGCGGCTCCACTCCGGAGCCAGAGTAGTCCGCTCCACCGGTGCCTAGTCCAGCTCCGGTCAACGGCTCCAGTCCAGACCATGACGTCAGCCCCTCTTCAGGTTCGGGGTCTCCCACACCAGGGTCCAGACAGGGCCTGGCGTATCGTGGGAGGAAGGAGAGGGGAAGCAGCGCACCGAGGTCCAGACCAGACCAGGGGCGCAACAGGGAGGCGGAGAGTGAGAGGTCGTCACGCCCCGAGCCGGATCCGCCTCCAAGGTGGAATGCCCACCCGGCCCCTACCCTGTTATTTTTATGTTGTGCGGTCGGAGTCCGCACCTTTGGGGGGGGGGGGGGGGGGGGGGGGGGGGTACTGTCACGCCCTGACTCAGGGGACTCGTATATGTTGAGTCAGGGTGTGTATATTCTTTGTTGTGTTTATTCTATGTTGTCGATCTAGTATGTGTGGATCTATGTTGGCCGGTGTGGTTCCCAATCAGAGGCAGCTGTCGCTCGTTGTCTCTGATTGGGGCCAATACTTAGGCAGCCTATTGGCACTGTCTAGTTGTGGGATCTTGTTCCTGGTAAGGTATGGTGTGTGTTCTACCTTGGACTTCACGTTTCGTTTATTGTTTTGTTGTGTGTTTATTAAGTTGAATAAACATGTACGCATATCACGCTGCGCCTTGGTCTGCCCCGTCCTTCAACGAACGTGACAATTACATAATGTTTCATGTTTTGTGTGGACCCCAGGAAAAGTAGCTGCTGCTTTTGCAACAGCTAATGGGGACCCTAATAAAATACAAAATACATAGAATATTGCAGCATAGATACTGGAGGCTGAGATCAGGGTCCAGAGTAACGCCGAGGTCCTTCACAGTTTTCTTTGAGACGACTGTACAACCATCAAGATTAATTGTCAGATCCAACAGCAGATCTCTTTGTTTCTTGGGACCTAGAACTAGCATCTTGGTTTTGTCTGAGTTTAAAAGTAAAAAGATTGCCGCCATCCACTTCCTTATGTCTGAAACACAGTCTTCCAGGGTAGGCAACTTTGTGGCTTCACCATGTTTCATCGAAATGTACAGCTGTGTGTCGTCTGCATAGCAGTGAAAGTTGACATTGTGTTTCCGAATTACATCACCAAGAGGTAGAATATATTGTGAAAACAATAGTGGTCCTAAAACAGAACCTAGAGGAATACCAAAACGTACAATTGATTTGTCAGAGGACAAACCATCCACAGAGACAAACTGATATCTTTCCGACAGATCAGCTCTAAACCAGACAAGAACTTGTCCGTGTAGACCAATTAGGGTTTCCAATCTATCCAAAAGAATGTGGTGATCGATGGTGTCAAAGGCAGCAATAAAGACTAGGAGCACGAGAACAGATGCAGAGCCTTGGTCTGATGCCATTAAAAGGTCATTTACCACCTTCACGGGTGCAGTCTCAGTGCTATGATGGGGTCTAAAACCAGACTGAAGCGTTTCGTATACATCATTTCTCTCCAGGAAGGCAGTGAGTTGCTGTGCAACAGCTTTTTCAATTTTTATTGAGAGGAATGGGAGATTCGATATAGGTCGACAGTTTTTTACATTTTCCGTGTCTTGTCTTTTTCAAGAGAAGCTTTATTACTAACACTTTTAGTGAGTTTGGTACACATCCGGAGGATAGGGAGCCATTTATTATGTTCAACATAGGAGGGCCAAGCACAGGAAGTACAATGAGGGAAAAAAGTATTTGATCCCCTGCTGATTTTGTACGTTTGCCCACTGACAAAGAAATGATCAGTCTATAATTTTAATGGTAGGTTTATTTGAACAGTGAGAGACAGAATAACAACAAAAAAATCCAGAAAAACGCATGTAAAGAATGTTATAAATTGATTTGCATTTTAATGAGGGAAATAAGTATTTGACCCCCTCTCAATCAGAAAGATTTCTGGCTCCCAGGTGTCTTTTATACAGGTAACGAGCTGAGATTAGGAGCACACTCTTAAAGGTGCTCCTAATCTCAGCTTGTTACCTGTATAAAAGACACCTGTCCACAGAAGCAATCAATCAATCAGATTCCAAACTCTCCACCATGGCCAAGACCAAAGAGCTCTCCAAGGATGTCAGGGACAAGATTGTAGACCTACACAAGGCTGGAATGGGCTACAAGACCATTGCCAAGCAGCTTGGTGAGAAGGTGACAACAGTTGGTGCGATTATTCGCAAATGGAAGAAACACAAAATAACTGTCAATCTCCCTCGGCCTGGGGCTCCATCCAAGAGCTCACCTCGTGGAGTTGCAATGATCATGAGAACGGTGAGGAATCAGCACAGAACTACACAGGAGGATCTTGTCAATGATCTCAAGGCAGCTGGGACCATAGTCACCAAGAAAACAATTGGTAACACACTACGCCGTGAAGGACTGAAATCCTGCAGCGCCCGCAAGGTCCCCCTGCTCAAGAAAGCACATATACAGGCCCGTCTGAAGTTTGCCAATGAACATCTGAATGATTCAGAGGAGAACTGGGTGAAAGTGTTGTGGTCAGATGAGACCAAAATCTAGCTCTTTGCCATCAACTCAACTCGCCGTGTTTGGAGGAGGAGGAATGCTGCCTATGACCACAAGAACACCATCCCCACCGTCAAACATGAAGGTGGAAACATTATGCTTTGGGGGTGTTTTTCTGCTAAGAGGACAGGACAACTGCACCGCATCAAAGGGACGATGGACGGCGCCATGTACCGTCAAATCTTGGGTGAGAACCTCCTTCCCTCAGCCAGGGCATTGAAAATGGGTCATGGATGGGTATTCCAGCATGACAATGACCCAAAACACACGGCCAAGGCAACAAACGAGTGGCTCAAGAAGAAGCACATTAAGGTCCTGGAGTGGCCTAGCCAGTCTCCAGACCTTAATCCCATAGAAAATCTGTGGAGGGAGCTGAAGGTTCGAGTTGCCAAACGTCAGGCTCGAAACCTTAATGACTTGGAGAGGATCTGCAAAGAGGAGTGGGACAAAATCCCTCCTGAGATGTGTGCAAACCTGGTGGCCAACTACAAGAAACATCTGACCTCTGTGATTGCCAACAAGGGTTTTTCCACCAAGCACTAAGACATGTTTTGCAGAGGGGTCAAATACTTATTTCCCTCATTAAAAAATGCAAATCAATTTATAACATTTTTGACATGCCTTTTTCTGGATGTTTTTGTTGTTATTCTGTCTCTCACTGTTCAAATAAACCTACCATTAAAATGATAGACTGATCATGTCTTTGTCAGTGGGCAAACGTACAAAATCAGCAGGGGATCAAATACTTTTTTCCCTCACTGTATATGCATGTGGCTGTGCCTATGTTTGTGTTGCTTCACAGTCCCAGCTGTTCCATAAGGTGTTTTTTAAATCTGTTTTTAAATCGAATTTTACAACTTGCATCAGTGTGAAAGCTATGTTACCCAAACTATTATACAAATGACAAGGGACAAATTCAACCAAAACTGCAATTGACGAAATTGCAAATTAAACCAAAATAGTCACCAACACATTGATCTTCATGACAAAACTATGAGTGGTTCGCCTGTGTGTCTGTGGCTCCATAGAAGGGTGAAATTAAAATGACTTGGTTGGTCTGCCATCAAACTCGCTAACAGTGGCTTGAAGTCATCAATGACACATGTTCTCTTGTGACAAGGAGGAGTCTGAACAGTTGGTCTGAACCACTAGCTGTGAATTAACTATGAAAGGATGGTAACAGATGAACGGATATAAGACAATGCATGTACACAGACACAGAAGCTACAGCTTACTTTGTTTTTATTTCATTTCTGAATGTGAACAGGTGATTGGGAATACATGGTTTATACTGTGACAAAACCGTGTTTGATGTCATTTTATATCCCATGTACATTTATTTTGACAACTAAAGACACTGACCACATTATGACAAAGACTGACAGAAATATAGTGTTACCAAATGCTCTTTGGTACCTCCTGACAAGAAGCCACTGTGACCGTGTGTATCAATTCCTGTAACTTTACTGTCCTCTGCCTAGCCTATTGATAAGTGCAAAGTAATCATGGTGATGACAATGATGATGATTTTTTACTTAGCAGCCAGCAAATAAAACTGTAAAAGCTAGGCTTCATATTGAATACAGGCATTAGATGTATTTGTGTTTCAATAAAACAATAACTATTCAAAACATTTTCAGAATGTATTATCTCCACAGAATATTTTTGACAGTGTATTTGGCAGTGTTTAACGATTGAAAATGCTTGATAGGTATTGTTAATCTGTTCTACTGCGCATGCCTATCACCAATGACAGCATAAACCCGGATGTATCAGCTATCTCGCTGATCTGTTATGAAACTACTGGAAAGCAGCTGGGGAAAAACTCTTGGCTTTTTCGCCGTTCTGGTCGCTGTCATTGCAGCCGTTTTACACCATATAGAAAACAGCGAACGGACGATATACACCAGGTGAGAGGCAGAAGCTAACCAGCTAGCTAGCTAACTTTAATTAGCTACTCGAACTACACTGACAGATTGACAGTTTACCATGTCAGTCTGCAATCGGGCTTGGGAATGCTAGCATGTACAGTAACTAGCTACTGGTACTAGCTAGTAGCGTACTGGTCTGTTTTACAGCTAGTTGTAATGCTGAGTGATTGCCTTTGAGGGAGGCTTGCAAGAAAGGTTAATTGCTTTATTTAGCTTGCTAGTTAGCTAGCTAGCGTGGAACCCCATATTCAACAGCGTTTAAGACATATATTACCTTCAACAGTGTTATCTTGTGATCAAGCCATCAATATTTTGTGATTATTGGTGTCGTAAAAATGTTAGGTAACGGGTTAGTAATTAGCATGTTTGACATTTCAGTGGAAATACTATGATCAGCTTTTTGATAAGCGGTTTAGCAAACAAATACGTCCCTTATTATCGGCATATGGTCCTAAGTTATTGGCGACCTTACTATTTTGTTCAATTACAAGACATATCCGTTTAATTTTGTTCAAAAAAGCTACACCAACCTCGTATCCGAAGTGTTTACTAAATAGTTGGCTAGTCTTCTGGTAAAAAATAATGACTTGCCTGTCAACTTTTCCTTGCGTAGCCCGGTGCGCCCTCCTGTGGTTCTTCACCAACATATTCAGTGTTGTAACCAAATAATGTCTCATTCTTTGTTTTACAGATTAATCTTATGTTTTGAGAAAGTAGATAACAGTTGAATACTAAAATATAAATGAGTATGAATAATTTACATCAAATAAAACTTTAATTTCAGTAATGTGCATTGACAAACAATGAAAAAACTGTTGGAGTTTGTTGCAGAGATGCACTTGGAAAGTAAAGGAAGAAATACACAAGATGGGTTGAATAAATATATATATTATATTTTAGACATGTATTTTTTTGTACAAATAAATGATTTCATATGAACACAAACAAAACAAACAATTAAATCTCGACCTCCATCCCTATATTATCACAAAGATCACAATAAAAATCCAGCTCCACTGCACACACCTGCAGTGGAACCAGTGCTGGCAGAAGTCACAGCACACCCATGGCACCTTGGATCTACACTCCTGAGGGGAGCTTGCAGGCGGATCATGCTCCCCGCAGCGAGCACAGCAGGTGGCGTCTTTTTTTAATATAAAATAATAATACAAATGATGAACATGGTTTTGCAAAATGTAGAAGTTCTTCAACAACAATAGTAATTGATACAACTGAGAGAGAGAAAAACAGATTATGAAGTACCTGAGAGTGGTGCCATGGGTGGCGTGACAGACGTGACCGGTGGAGCTTTTCTCGTATTTTTCTTTGCTGCAGTTTGAGAAAAAGTAGTGTTAGACAGAGCATGTTTCATGAAAACCCTTTTCAACTTTTTTACATCAATACCTCTGGAGGAAGCTGCAGAAGTTTTGGAGGAGGTGGAGATTACTTGAGGGCTGGTGCTATGGACTGTAGATATGTAAAGATGGTGACAGACAGGGGGGGGGGGGGGTGTATCGTGGTGGTGGTGGACAAAACCGCCGACGATGGCTTGGAGGAGCTGGTGTTTGTAATGGTGGGGTTGAGGGGCCGACGATGGTGTGGCCGGGAGAGCAGGCACGTGGCCTTCTCCTGCAGCTGGGGACTCTGGCGGCTCCTACAGGTGTTGCACACTGAGAGGCACTGGCAGTGGTGATACAGCTGTCAGGAGTGGTTCCAGCAGGGGGTCCAGCAGAGGCGATGGCGTCAATGGTCTCATCCATGGCAGCCCTCTCCTGTGCCCTCTGTGTTCTGAGGGCTGCCTGACGCTCTTTCTCCTCTGCCTCACCCCTCTCTTTCTCACCCCTCTCCTGCCACTGGCGCGTGTATTCCTCCCCTGTGAGGCATGTGGCGACCACAGGGACTCTTCTGTATCAGTCTAGACAATACTTCAGGTTCCAGGAGAGGCGGTGGTGGGACCCGGTAGGGACCGAGACGGCATTAAACGGGAGGGTAAAAAGGGAAGAGGCCACACTTCTTAAACCCTTCCACCACATAGCGCATGTCCTTGCAGCGCTGGTACGGGTAGCGGAATACTCTGGCAAATTCTGATTTGTTTACCATGTAGGAGTGGTCAAAATGGCTAAGGTTTCCAGCTACCTTGGAGAACTCAGCCTTTAAAGGGCCAAAGTATCCAACATCCAGCGGCTGCAGAACATGGGTGCAGTGTGGTGGAAGACAAAGAAGTATAACCCCTTCCCTTAGTGCCGCCGTGAGCACCTCCGGGGTCCATGTGGCTCTTGTGCCCATCGAAGAGGAGAAGGAGAGGGCGCTCTTTCACGTCATGCTTAATGAAGTGCTGAAACCACTTCCTGAACAGGTCCCCGTCAATGTAGCCACTGTTTGACCGTCCATACAAGGCTTGGGGGGGGGGGGGGCTCCCAGTGTGTAGTGGCCACCGGGAAAACACTTGGGGTAGATGATAAATGGGGGGACGTCCTCCCCATCTGCGTTGAAGCAGGCCAGCACTGTGATGTGCTCCATGGTCCCCTGAGCCTGCTGGTACACGTGTTTTGCACCCCGGGGAGCCAGCACTTTGTGCCTGCTCTGGTTACTACGAAACCCAGACTCATCGCAGTTATAGATTTGTCTGGGTTTCTCCCTCAACCCACTCTCCTCCTAGTGCTTCTCATAAGAAGTGAAGAAGGTGTCCGTCGGACATGTGTGGCACACTCAGCTCTCCCCCTGTCCAGGGTGTCCGGCCTCCTCATGCTCAGATTCTTGTGCCTCCTCCTGAACATTTCCCACCACCTCTTCCCCAGTGGTGGGATTGTTTCCCATGGGTGCCGAAACCTACAATAGAATAGAATAGAATATATATAATTGTCCATCCATGATGAAAATGTTTGTTTTGGCATCACCATACACATTTACATCACACGCATTGAGAACAGTCAGTCCAGCAATCTACATACATAAACACAAAGAACACCAAATACCTGCGTATTTTGTCGGCGTATTTCATCAGCCTCTGTCTGGTGAAGGGGAACCCATGGCTGGCGCAGTAGATACAGTACTGCACCAGATAATTGTAATCCTCTGGTGCAAGCAATGTGGGTGGTCCACTGCGACAACCATGGGTCACCCGGCTGCTCAGCATGTCCGCCAGGGTCTGCCGAGGTACACCATGCACCTTGGTAGATAAGAAAATAAAACTGTTACTAGCAGATAAAATTCACGTACACGTGGTAATCTCCTAAAAACAAAAGATGCCTAACCTTGGCAGCCTGGCGGATAGCCATCCCTGACCCGCAGTCCTCCATGGCATGGAACATGTCCTCCTCACTCCACTGCTTCCTGTTGACTTTCTCCATGCTGTGGTGGTAAATACATGTAGCTAAATAACGTGGAATACTATACACATTTTAGAAAATAACTCAATCTGAATATGTATAAACATTTACATTTCAAAGCTAAGGCATTGAAAGGTGATGAACGTTTTCACAATAACTGAAAGTGTACCCACGTTTTTTGTTTGATGTTATCTGTAATGAAAATTAGTGTCCCAATTAGTTTAATATTGATGCATACATTGTAACATTTGACTAAATACTGCGTCTATGTAGCTGTTGTAAGATGAAACATAACCAACAGTGATAGGTGTCAAAAAGTTCATGGTTCAAAGTTCCAAGTACAATTTTGCAGATTGTGCAAAACGCCCCCGTCAGAGGACTCCAATTTTGATACGGTAAAGCTTGACAACATTCAGCTGTTTTCGTGATATTTATTATCTAACGCTTATAACTTATTTCCTTTTTGCTGTCTTAGCAGTTCTATCAACATTTAGCAACTAAGCTAGCAACATTAGAAAATCCGTTAGCTATATTTCAGAGGTAAAAAGTTGGATATTAAATTATGTGTGGTCTGTCGCACAGTCGAATTTTACAATATGCAGCGTGTCCCACAAAATGTGTACATATATAACTTTTTTGGAAACTCTCAAAACCTAACTTAACTTACATAAATTGCACTGAAACTCGGTGGTCAGCTAGCTAGAAGGGTTTCTTTAGTCGCAAAACTTACTGTTATTTTCCAGTCCATTTAAATGTTGAGCTCGAGGTGATTTAGTCCTCCAACCGCTAGAGAGTGTCAGAGGTTAGTGGAAAATTAGCTAGTAGTCAAGAGACCGCTGTAGGGCGTGACACACACCTGTGTTGCAATAAAACTGCTGTATCATGCTCCTTCTGTGTAAAATAGCGATCAAACCATTAGGTCTCTCCTCAGTGGTGAAGCACTGTCTTGTTTTTTTCCTTCAGGATGGCACACGACCTGAAAACACTGTCAGAGGACTTCAGACAGAAGAATAAAAGTTGTTTTATCCTGGGTGCCTCTGGCGAGACAGGCAAGGAGTTACTGAAAGAAATTGTGGTGAGGAAGCTCTTCTCGAAGATCACTCTCATCGGAAGGAGGCAGCTCACATTTGAAGACGAAGCATATGAGAACCTGGTAGGTGTGCGACTTGTCTTATTGTCAATGTATTGTTGTATTTTCAAGCAGGGCCGGTTTCCCAAAGGCATCTTAAGGCTAAGTTAATTGTGAATTTAGCCTTAAGATGCTTTTGGGAAACCGGTCCCAGCTCTATTTGGCAAAGTAACACACACCCATGAGTAGGGTGTTAGGGGAAAAATGTAACTTTGGTTCTGGTGTTATAGATAAGCTTGTCAGGAACACAGAACGCTTTATTTCATGAGGACAGGATTTACCATTGCTGAGATCTTATTTTCAAGTTATCGTAAAGGTAAATGTTCATCCCTAGTCAATAATGACACCAAATAACCTGTTTTATAGATAGGGTGGTAGTATTGGGGCGGCAGGTAGCTTAGTGGTTAAGAGCGTAGTGCCAGTAACCGAAAGGTCGCTGGTTCATATCCCTGAGCCAACTAGGTGAAAAATCTGCCGATGTGCCCTTGAGCAAGGCACTTAACCCTAATTGCTCCTGTAAGTCGCTCTGGATAAGAGCGTCTGCTAAATGACTAAAAATGTAAATGTGTAAATTGTTATGACATTTTCAGGGCTGATGTAGCCCAATATTGGACTAAAGGAGCCTAACGTTACTCCTTAGTCCAAGGACCTTACATGTTCTGTTTAAAGGGCGAATTGGCTCTGGAAGCCAAAATAGCCCAATACTCCATCTAAACGTGAATCGATTCTCAATTGCGGTACAGTTCTAGAAATATAAATCCCTCTACTTTCATATCACATCAAAATAATTTCACAAATGCAAAATACACACTTACTGTACATGGTTTTAACACAGTTGCAGCCGACAGTATTTGTCAGTGACAACACGTTTGTTGCATCTGTCTTCCGTTTACACACAGGGGTTCAGAGACACAGATAGCTAATTAGCACAGGTAGTCCACTCTTGTCTTCCATCTGTTTTCCGTAAACAAGCGCTGTAAGGTGGAAATATGGCCGTGTGGGAACCCTAACCCTATAAAGGTGTGTCAATTTAACCTTTTAATAAATTTTTGTATAATTTCTCGCCGATATGAAAGATAATCAATCTCCTTATTCTTCCAAAACCGTACCAATGATCAAGGGCTAGGGCTGATGTAGAACAGAGATTATTTAAATAAAAGTACAAATTCTTCAATTAAAATGCTATTCATAATTACAGTAATTTAAGCCAAATAATTTAAGGTAGAGTGGTCATATCATTAACAAATATTCATGCTTTATGCAAAACTAGGAGATTGTAACAATTTATGAAATTAGAATACAACTTTTTATACTACTTTATGCAAATTAGATACTTCAGAGACACACACACAGCCTAATGCACTTCTCAGCATCCCCATACACTCACACAGCACCCCCACCATCACATACACACACACACACACACACACCACATCACACAAAGCCTAACACAGACACACACAGCCTAACATAGATGCACACTTCTCACAAAGTCTGAACTGTAACACTGAGGGCTACTAGTCTAATAAGATAGCTTACTTCTAAGGTAGGCCTACCCTTGAGTTGGGTTACATTGTAATGTTCGTTTTGGTTTTAATGAGTTACTCTGGTGATGGGAGGGTAAACTGCAGCAAATAATTAGGCTAGGCACAGCAGAGACAGTGAGCTGCCAGCTGCTAGGACCAATCCCTGACAACCCATACATCAAAACGTAGCTACGAAGCTCTACTTTGTGACCTGCAGCTTGCTATATTTTTTTAGTGTCTCTGAAAACATCTGACAACAGAAGTGAAGGAAAAATGTTTTACCTTATATTTCAGTCAAAATACGTCCGATGACCGTGAGACACCCTCAGGACTTTCCCATACTTCTTGGCAATGTGGTCTTACTCTGATAGGTTGAGGAATACCCATCGCAAAGAGCAAATAAGAACACACCGATTTCGCGTTTTTCACAAAAAGGGCTGTCCCACAGATTTGAACATTCTTTGCACGGCACTTGCTTTACATTTGGGCTCATATTGCGTAAATATCTTAACGTACAGTATTGGGATTTTTAGAAATGGGTAACAACTGCCACATGTATGTTTTCAAATGATTTATTATGTATTTTGATGACCACATTATTGACATTTAGTGAAAACAGTTTTGTTTACTGTGTTTTTTGTAGATTCTCATATAGCGTCCATTGTTTGTCGCGTCACCTAACACCATACCATGAGCTTTGAATAAACTTAAACATTCAATACCATTTTAAATGTGTGTGCAGACTACAACGAAGCCTACATCCATTATTCCATTCTAAAGATTGGCCTTGTGTATTGTTCTCTGTCCTCTTTCAGGTGCAGGAAGTGGTGAACTTTGAGAAACTGGATGACTACGCTGCAGCATTCCAAGGGCATGATGTTGGCTACTGCTGCCTGGGAACGACCAAAGCCAAAGCAGGGGCTGTGAGTTCATGGTCACTGATATAGAGACCCCTGTGTATACTGTAACTGGATGAGGACTCATATGAATATGATAGGGTTTTCCTAACAACTATACATAGCTGAACATGTACCACCAGGGTCATAAGAAAAGAAAGAAGATTTTGACACCCACCATCTCAGATTTTTCTGAAATAATTGTTGTTTTTAGAAACAGATAAGATTAGCATTCTTGCAACATTATTTTGTTTAAATATCATTTGATCTCAGCTAATTGATTGCATCCAAATTGGCCACTTTAATTTATAGGATTCATATAATATTCAATATATATATAGTACCTAACATCCGATTTGGATGAAAGTTTTTCTAACAATGATTTATCCAATGATCAAAAGCCACCCACGGACACCCCACGCCAATCCCATCCCAACGACAAGTACACTACCGTTCAAAAGTTTGGGGTCACTTAGAAATGTCCTTGTTTTCGAAAGAAAAGCAAATTTTTTTTGTCCATTACAATAACATCAAATTGATCAGAAATACAGTGTAGACATTGTTAATGTTGTAAATGGCTATTGTAGCTGGAAACGGCTGATTTTTAATGGAATATCTACGTAGACATACAGAGGCCCATTATCAGCAACCATCAGTCCTGTGTTCCAATGGCACGTTGTGTTTGCTAATCCAAGTCTATCATTTTAAAAGGCTAATTGATCATTAGAAAACCCTTTTGCAATTATGTTATCACAGCTGAAAACTGTTGTGCTGATTAAAGAAGCAATAAAACTGGCCTTCTTGAGACTAGTTGAGTATTTGGAGCATCAGCAATTGTGGGTTCGATTACAGGATCAAAATGTCCAGAAACAAATAACTTTCTTCTGAAACTCGTCAGTCTATTCTTGTTCTGAGAAATGAAGGCTATTCCATGCGAGAAATTGCCAAGAAACTGAAGATCTCGTACAACGCTGTGTACTACTCCATTCACAGAACAGCGCAAACTGGCTCTAACCAGCATAGAAAGAGGAGTGGGAGGCCCTGTGCACAACTGAGCAAGAGGACAAATACATTAGTGTTTAGTTTGAGAAACAGACGCCTCACAGGTCCTCAACTGGCAGCTTCATTAAATAGTACCTGCAAAACACCAGTCTCAACGTCAACAGTGAAGAGGCGACTCCGGGATGCTGACCTTCTTGGCAAACACAACGTGCCATTGGCACACAGGACTGATGGTTGCTGATAATGGGCCTCTGTACGCCTACGTAGATATTCCATAGAAAATCAGCCGTTTCCAGCTACAATAGCCATTTACAACATGAACAATGTCTACACTGTATTTCTGATAAATTTGATGTTATTTTAATGGACAAAAAAAAAGCTTTTCTTTCTAAGCGACCCCAAACTTTTCAACGGTAGTGTATATAGTATCAGTTTTCTGTGTCTGACAAGTCGTATATTTCTAGTAGTATGTTTGTTTCTTCATCCTATGTAATATATTCCCAGTGAATTTGGTGATGTTTTTTTCCCCGTTCAGATAAATTATTCATTGAAGTTGTTAGGTTTAGTCCTATATCCTGATATTACCAGGTTCTGACCACAAGATGGTGCTGTTCCTGCTATTAGGTGAAAAAAGTTAAGACCCCCCCCCCCAAATCAATCAAGCAGATGTCACAAAGTGCTATACAGAAACCCAGCCTAAAACCCCAAACAGCAAGCAATGCAGATGTAGAAGCACAAGCCAATGAAGCCCAATGTTAAAGGGATAGTTCACCCAAATTACAAAATTGGTTTCCTTAGTCCATAGACCAAATTACAAATGTAGGTATCGGTTTCCTTACCCCAGCGTTTCCCAAACTCTGTCCTCGGGACCCCAAGGGGTGCACATTTTGGTTTTTGCCCTAACACTACACAGCTGATTCAAATGATCAAAGATGATTAGTAGATTATTTGAATCAGCTGTGTAGTGCTAGGGCAAAAACCAAGACGTGCAATCCCTTGGGATCCTGAGGACCAAGTTTGGGGGGGGGGGTTTAAATCACCTAATAGCAGGAACAGCACCATCTAGTGGTCAGAACCTGGTAATATCAGGATGTAGGATGGGACATGGGACAATTTCAATGACTAATTTCTCTGAACAGGGAAGAAAAGAAACGCCGCCAAATTCACTGATAATACATTACATAGAATGAAGAAACAATACTCCGACCACAGCTCAATACTACTTCTCAGACGTAGAGAACTGATACTGTATAGTCGTTGTTGGGGTGGGGTGTGGGGGGTCCGTGGGTGGCTTTTGACTATTTCTTTAGATTCCTCATGTCTTACTCATTGTTAGAAAGAAGTTTGTTCCAAATCAGATGTTAGATGCTGTATTAATTGAATGTTACATGAATCCTATAAATTAAAATGGCCAATTTGGGTGCAATCAATCAGCTTAATTTCTCAGAAGAATTTCAACAAAATAATGATGCAGGAATTCTACATTTTTACATTTTAGTCATTTAGCAGACGCTCTTATCCAGAGCGACTTCTAACTACAGAAACTATTTCAGAACAATCTGAGATGGTGGGTGTCATGGCTTGCTGAAATGACATTGAACGACCCACCATACACAACCTGCTTGGATCAGTCAAAGGTGATGATTGTGGACTACAGGAAAAAGAAGAGGACCGAGCACGCCCCCATTCTCATCGACGGGGCTGTAGTGGAGCAGGTTGAGAGCTTCAAGTTCCTTGGTGTCCACATCACCAACAAACTATCATGGTCCAAACACACCAAGACAGTCATGAAGAGGGCACGACAGAGCCTATTCCCCCTCAGGAGACTGAAAAGATTTGGCATGGGACCTCAGATCCTCAAAAAGTTCTACAGCTGCACTATCGAGAGCATCCTGACTGGTTGCACCCACTGCCTGGTATGGCAACTGCTCGGCCTCCGACCGCAGGGCACTACAGAGGGTAGTGCGTACGGCCCAGTACATCACTGGGGCCATGCTTCCTGCCATTCAGGACCTCTATACCAGGCGTTGTCAGAGGAAGGCCCTAAAAATTGTCAAAGACTCCAGCCACCCTAGTCATAGACTGTTCTCTCTGCTACTGCACGGCAAGCGGTACTGGAGCGCCAAGTCTAGGTCCAAGAGGCTTCTAAACCGCTTCTACCCCCAAGCCATAAGACTCCTGAACATCTAATCAAATGGCTTCCGGGATGGCTATTTGCATTGTTTTCCCACCCCACCCCCTCTTTTTACGCTGCTACTCTCTGTTTATTATCTATGCATAGTCACTTAAACTCTACCTACATGTACATATTACCTCGACTAACCTGTGCCCCCCGCTGCTGCTCTTTAATTAGTAGTTATTAAAACATTTTACTTATCTATTTTTTTACTTAACACTTATTTTTCTTAACTGCATTGTTGGTTAAGGGCTTGTAAGTAAGCATTTCACTGTAAGGTCTACACCTGTTGTATTCGGCGCATGTGACAAATAAAATTTGATTTGATGTTGTGGTCAAAGGCAGATTAATGTACACATATTTTCTCTGATCTTTCTGTCATTGTAGGATGGATTCATCCGCGTTGACCATGACTATGTCCTGAAGTCAGCGGAGCTCGCCAAGGCAGGAGGCTGCTCACACTTCAACCTAGAGTCTTCTAAAGGGGCTGACAAAAAAAGTGGTTTTCTCTATCTCAAAGTGAAGGTAATACACAAAATGTTCACCTGAGTAAAGACACCACATTTATAGCCTTTCATAATGAAGGCCTCGTTCAGCCTCTCTCATAAAGCTGTTTGATGAAGTGCTGTATATTGTTTGGTTAATGCAAATGTTTGCCTCTCCAGGGACAAGTGGAGGCAGATATTGAGCCGTTGGACTTCGAGAGATACTCCATCTATCGCCCTGCGTAAGTCTCATTTGCATTAGTCATGTGTAAAAATTGTCCTTTGCAGAAATGACTCAACACTGGTTCATTACCTTATCAGTCATGGCAAAACAAATAGTGACCATAGGCAAATATCTCACACCCATGTCATGATTAGCAATATACAAATTTCTCCAGTGATCACGATGTAAACACATAGTGTTCACTTTCATTGCATAAATACACTCCGAGATATTATGATACTGTGTTTATTGCTGTAACTTATTTCACTCGTAACAACTCACAACTGAATTCTTCCTCTCTTTCTTGTTTTTCCTCCCAGGGTGCTGATGGTCGACAGGCAGGAGAGCCGGCCTGCTGAGTGGTTTGCCAGGAAGGTCCTGGGCCCTATTTCCTCCATGTTTCCCACGGCGATGTCCATCCCCATCCAATCAGTGACCAGGGCCATGGTGGCCAACACACTGATCCCTGCAGGGGAGAAAGTGGAGATCCTGGAGAATAAAGCCATCTATGACTTGGGAAAGGCCCCAGGGAAATGAGGGACAGGGAAGACTGAAGGTGTATCTCAATAGCTTCATTTCCTCATCTCCTTTCCTCCATAAACCACTGATGTGGTTATATCACCACTGGTCTGTCTGGACACGACATGTGAGAGCAATGTAAAGGGAAACCCTATCCAGTCCTTTCACATATCAGTGGTAATGAAGGAAAGGTGTTGAGGAAATGTTTTAGTATTGGGAACTCAGCCAGAGACTATTGGTGAAGTGTGTTGTGCTACTGTCATTTCATGTGATGGTGCGTCTTCTTCATGACTATATCTTTTCTACTAACCCCTGCCTTTGAAAGCATGGAGGAGGGTTGACAACACGTGTAAAGGTGCATTTCTAGAGCAATGCAGATGCTCTCAGTGCACATGGTCAAGCATTCAAAGCTTCATTGGCTTCAACTTTAGGTTCCTTTCAGCCATGATGGAGTCAACACGGTAGCTAGCTCTCAAGTCCTCTAAAAAACATAGACTTTGACTGCTGGAGCACGTGTTGTTGAGTGTCTCTGTGGGAATGAGTCCAAAGGGGAATTTTTCCTTATCATGAAAAGTGCCATTAAAGCTCTTCATGGGTAATGCAAATAAGATATGATTGGGAAATTATGACGTCATTATGAATTCTGAAATCTGCCTTCTCTGTAAAGTCTTTGTATCCCAAGTGCTTTTTCTGAGTGCAGACTATTTTTGTGGTCAACAAGAAGGAGTTGGCTGAAGAGGAAACAGACTGGTACCGAGGCTAGAATCAGTTTAATATATTAGGTGAAGAGGGAAACGTATTTGACTGGTTCTTCTGGGTCCATTACCTCCTCAAAACGGTTTAGTTAGTAGAAGCTCTGCCATTCAACCTACAACGTTAATGCGATTTGATATAAGACCACATCCTTAACCACTTTGAAAAATGATGCACTTACTTGAAGCAAGAGTTTATTTTCCACTATACTGAACCATTGGAGAGGGATTTTAAGGCAATATGTCTTGAGTTATTTTATTGTCTTTGATCACTTTTGTTTTCTGAGCAATGCTAAGCATGTAATTGAATCAAGGGTTATGTTGTTCATACTCCTATGGACTTGGATTTGTATACATTTAAATTGTGATGTTATGTAAATTCTATGTATTTTTCCATTTCAAGTCAACTATGCTTCTGTGTTACGTTAGAAGATGTACATCAGTAGTAGGCAGTAATACTTGATATGTGTATATACAGTACAGTATATTATACAGGCCTCCTGTAGCTCAGTTGGTAGAGCATGGCGCTTGCAACGCCAGGGTTGTGGGTTCAATTCCCATGGGGGGCCAGTATGCTAAATAACGAGAGAGAGAGAGAGAGAGAGAGAGAGAGAAAGTATGTATCAATCTGACCAATAGTATTACTATAAATCAGAGGTGAGACAGTGGGGGTTGGCAAGATCATCACAGAGAATGTTCAGTTCCTAAGACAACACAGAGGAAATTATTGTATACAGTCGATAAGAAGACTCAGTTCGGGGGCTGCCCTACGTCATTTACAGTTAGTGAGTGCATACATTAAAAAAAATATATATCTATATCATACTGGCCCCCCGTGGGAATCGAACCAACAACCCTGGTGTTGCAAGCGCCATGCTCTACCAACTGAGCTACACGGGGGCCTCATAATCCTCTCTTGAACACATCTGATTCTGCATCAGACAGAAATTTTCAAAACTGGATGGTCAGCACTGTAGTCACTGGAAACAATCTTCAGATCAGCAGTTCATGATCCTAGCAGCATCACTTTAGGAGTGTCCTTTTTGCTGCTGCCACCACCATGCTTCACCATAGGGATGGTATTGGCCAGGTGATGAGCGGTGCCTGGTTTCCTCCAGACGTGACGCTTGGCATTCAGGCCAAAGAGTTCAATCTTGATTTCATCATACCAGAGAAGGTTGTTTCTCATGATCTGAGAGTCCTTTAGGTGCCTTTTGGCAAACTCCAAGTGGGCTGTCATGTGGCTTTTACTGAGGAGTGGCTTCCGTCTGGCCACTCTACCATAAAGGCCTGATTGGTGGAGTGCTGCAGAGAGGGTTGTCCTTCTGGAAGGTTCTCCGATCTGCACAGAGGAACTCTGGACCTCTATCAGAGTGACCATCAGGTTCTTGGTCACCTCCCTGACCAAGGCCCTTCTCCCCCATTTGCTCAGTTAGGCCGGGCGGCAGCTCTAGGAAGAGTCTTGGTGGTTCAGTGCATGTCAGATCAAAAACCAAGCCATGATGTCAAAGGAATTGTCCGTAGAGCTTCGAGACAGGATTGTGTCGAGGCACAGATTTGGAGAAGGGTACCAAAAAGATTCTGTAGCGTTGAAGGACACAGTGGCCTCCATCATTCTTAAATGGAAGAAGTTTGGGACCACCAAGACTCTTCCTAGAGCTTATGTAAATGTTATATTACAGTTTTTATTTTTAACAAATTAGCAAAATAATCTAAAACCCTGTTTTTGCTTTGTCATTATAGGGTATTGTGTAGATTGATGAGGAAAAAAACTATTTAATTAATTTTAGAATAAGGCGGTAACCTAAAAAAATGTGGAAAAGGTCAAGGGGTCTGAATACCTTCTGGGCGGCAGGTAGCTTAGTGGTTAAGAGTGTTGTGCCAGTAACCGAAAGGTCGCTGGTTCTAATCCCCGAGCCGATTAGGTGAAAAATCTGTCGATGTGCCCTTGAGCAAGGTACTTAACCCTAATTGCTCCTGTAAGTCGCTCTGGATAAGAGCGTCTGCTAAATGACTAAAAAAAAAAAAAAAAGGCACTGTAGACAGGTGTGTACCTTTCCAAATCATGTCCAATCAATTTAATTTACCACAGGTGGACTCCAATGAAGTTGTAGAAACATCTAAAGGATGATCAATGGAAACAGGATGCACCTGAGCTCAATTTCGAGTCTCATAACAAAGGGTCTGAATACTTATGTAAATAAGGTATTTCTGTTTTTTATTTTTAATAAATTTGAAAAAATGTTTAAAAACCTGTTTTCGCTTCGTCATTTATGGGTATTCTGTATATAGATTGATGAGGACAATTAATTTAATCAATTTTAGAATAAGGCCGTAATGTTACAAAATGTTGAAGAAGTGAAGGTGTCTGAATACTTTCCGAATGCACTGTATGGCCAATGGCTAAGGGCTGTTCTTATGCATGACGCTTAGACGTGGTATATTGGCCATATACCACAACCCCCCGAGGTGCCTTATTGCTATTATAAACTGGTTACCAACGTAATTAGAGCAGCAAAAATAAATGTTTTGTCATAACCGTGGTATACGGACTGATATACCACGGCTGTCACCCAATCAGCATTCAGGCCTCGAACCACCTAGTTTATAATTACAAATAATTAGGAGACTGCAATTGACTGCAAGAAGCCCAAACAGATATGATGTTTGACTAAAACATAATCATTTCAAACCTTGCTTGCATTTATATATGATCACGCGTATCTCTATTATTCATGGGAATACTTGGGAACAGATTTCTTAAATAAAATCACTTGGAACTCATTTCCTGGTGCTTTTATGTCCAACAATAATAAAAAAAATGTTGTTTTTTTTTGCTCAGAAAACTTGGGGGGCCAAATTAAACCACCCGCAGGCCGCCAGTTAGGGATCCCTGCCCTAGCGCTTTTGAGCATGTTTATATGGAGAGTTACAGTCTAAGAGGTATCAGACTAGGCCTCTGGCACCCTGAGCCTACTAATACCCCAAATAGCCTTGTTCAGAGCAGGTTTAAACCTTCCCAAAACAGCCATCATATCAGTGACACTTCTATAAGCTCATTGACTGTTCCCAAACACATCAGTGACACTGAACATGATGACTCAAGTAAACCTAGTCAGGGCGGAGCCTTGTCAAACGACAAGCCTGACCAATCTGAAGATGAGAAGTTAGGTCCACATGGTTTCAACCCTTCCACCGGAAGCACTAGTCCCCCAACAACCACATACAGTGGGGAAAAAAAGTATTTAGTCAGCCACCAATTGTGCATGTTCTCCCACTTAAAAAGATGAGAGAGGCCTGTAATTTTCATCATAGGTACACGTCAACTATGACAGACAAATTGAGGGAAAAAAATCCAGATAATCACATTGTAGGATTTTTTATGAATTTATTTGCAAATTATGGTGGAAAATAAGTATTTGGTCACCTACAAACAAGCAAGATTTCTGGCTCTCACAGACCTGTAACTTCTTTTTTAAGAGGCTCCTCTGTCCTACACTCGTTACCTGTATTAATGGCACCTGTTTGAACTTGTTATCAGTATAAAATACACCTGTCCACAACCTCAAACAGTCACACTCCAAACTCCACTATGGCCAAGACCAAAGAGCTGTCAAAGGACACCAGAAACAAAATTGTAGACCTGCACCAGGCTGGGAAGACTGAATCTGCAATAGGTAAGCAGCTTGGTTTGATTAAATCTACTGTGGGAGCAATTATTAGGAAATGGAAGACATACAAGACCACTGATAATCTCCCTCGATCTGGGGCTCCACGCAAGATCTCACCCCGTGGGGTCAAAATGATCACAAGAACGGTGAGCAGAAATTCCAGAACCACACGGGGGGACCTAGTGAATGACCTGCAGAGAGCTGGGACCAAAGTAACAAAGCCTACCATCAGTAACACACTACGCCGCCAGGGACTCAAATCCTGCAGTGCCAGACGTGTCCCCCTGCTTAAGCCAGTACATGTCCAGGCCCGTCTGAAGTTTGCTAGAGTGCATTTGGATGATCCAGAAGAGGATTGGGAGAATGTAATATGGTCAGATGAAACCAAAATAGAACTTTTTGGTAAAAACTCAACTCGTCGTGTTTGGAGGACAAAGAATGCTGAGTTGCATCCAAAGAACACCATACCTACTGTGAAGCACGGGGGTGGAAACATCATGCTTTGGGGCTGTTTTTCTGCAAAGGGACCAGGACGACTGATCCGTGTAAAGGAAAGAATGAATGGGGCCATGTATCGTGAGATTTTGAGTGAAAACCTCCTTCCATCAGCAAGGGCATTGAAGATGAAACGTGGCTGGGTCTTTCAGCATGACAATGATCCCAAACACACCGCCCGGGCAACGAAGGAGTGGCTTCGTAAGAAGCATTTCAAGGTCCTGGAGTGGCCTAGCCAGTCTCCAGATCTCAACCCCATAGAAAATCTTTGGAGGGAGTTGAAAGTCCGTGTTGCCCAGTGACAGCCCCAAAACATCACTGCTCTAGAGGAGATCTGCATGGAGGAATGGGCCAAAATACCAGCAACAGTGTGTGAAAACCTTGTGAAGACTTACAGAAAACGTTTGACCTGTGTCATTGCCAACAAAGGGTATATAACAAAGTATTGAGAAACTTTTGTTATTGACCAAATACTTATTTTCCACCATAATTTGCAAATAAATTCATTAAAAATCCTACAATGTGATTTTCTGGAGAAAAAAAATCTCATTTTGTCTGTCATAGTTGACGTGTACCTATGATGAAAATTACAGGCCTCTCTCATCTTTTTAAGTGGGAGAACTTGCACAATTGGTGGCTGACTAAATACTTTTTTTCCTCACTGTATCCACCCAGTGGTAACACTTCTCAGAGTGCAACTGCCCACACCAGCATTACATTTGAGTAATGTATCCAATGTAAGTACACTTTCCCTCAATAAAGTAGCTATCAGCAAAGTCAGAGCTAGTAAGGGTGTGTAAGTCAAGTGCAAGTGTTGGTTCAGGATTATTTATTTATTTATTATTTAAATAACCAAACGGATCCTCTATCAGTTCAAGTGATGCAGGTAATGGTGGTGATAAAATACCAGTGAAATAAAATGAAAATGAAGGTGGTAAATTCCTAATGTTAGATGAGGTTATACTTTATTGCTCATAATGCATTGTTGACCCAGGTTACTTCCACTCCTGAGATGACTGGCTTCATCCCTGTGCCCTGCTATGGTCTGATTTTGAATACATGGTTAAATCCTGAGCCCTTGGGAAATCTTTGGTTTCAGGGATTAGAAATGCTAAAAATAAATGTTACATGGGCACTATTGTTTTTATTTCACTACAGTGGTCAGGGCTTCATCAAAATGTGATAATTCAAAGATTGTCTTTTGAGTTCGTGACCTCAAGTGGTGAACGTATGGAAATACTTTCGAACCAGTCAGACCTAACCCAACAGGACAGAGTGCAGTAGTACTGAACTCTGCAGGCCAGGAGCCCAGTGAAGCTGCTCTTTCACTGCTGGTATGGAGTGGAGCTGATCTCATGATAATAATAATATGCCATTTGGCAGACGCTTTTATCCAAAACAACTTACAGTCATGCATGCATACATTTTTGTGTATGGGTGGTCCCGGGGATCGAACCCACTACCCTGGCGTTACAAGCGCCGTGCTCTACCAGCTGAGCTACAGAGGACCACATCACCATCTATCTGGCCCCATATTTGAAGCAGGTTCATATGTTTGATTTGCTTATGTTTTATTTTGAATCTATATAGTTATTGTCAGGCTTGGCTGTCAAAATGGTTCTGGTTGAGCGGGCCTATTGTTATATTGGTAAATGTTCAAAAATTGTACAACTACAAACGCTGTAGTTTAATGCATTCACGTTCATGACGCCAGGTGGCGACAAAGTCGTTTTGCAAAGTCCAAACACTTTTAAATAGTGACGTCTAACCTGCGCCGGAAGTGTAATTCGTAAACGCTGATGTGTTACCTTCATTGAGATCTCGTTACAGTTGAACTTCAAGCCTGTGGTTGGTATAACAGTCCATCTAAATTGCTCGAATACTGTACAAGTCGATGTCAAAAAAGGACCTACTACGCGTACGTGAAGGGAACAGCAGCACAGGGTTAAGGAACTAATGGCGGTAGGTGGATCTTTCACCTGCGTATGTTTCAGACAGGTTGGGCAGACAAGTTGACTACATAGGATAACGAGCCTACTAAGCGTTATAACACCACAGCAACTAACTCACCTTCAGTTATGTGTACCTATTGGCTAATTCATTTGATAGAATGATAAACTAATGTGTATCAAAGCCAATTAATTAGCTTGAGCCAACGTTAGTTAACAAACCCTACACAGCCTGTGTCCATATTGATGCTAGTAAGTTAATTGCTGGTAAGCTTTCTTATTTCTGAAGTCCATGCAATGTTGACTACACTAACAGCCCACCTTTCTAATGCACACAGCCCAAAGGTAAGGTCGGCACTAAAGGCAAGAAGCAAATCTATGAGGAGAATGAGGAGACACTCAAGTTCTACACCAGAGTAATCTTGGGCGCTAACGTAAGACATCATCTTCCTTGTCAATGTTACTTTTTGAATGGAAATTGTGACTAGTACAGCACCTGACACTTCTTTCTCTCCTAGGCGATATACACTGCGTTAAACCTCTTGGTCTTCTATAGCTCTTCAACGTTTTGGACATGGGTGAGTTCATTCTGTGTATGTTATTGACATTGATGGCTCCTCTACTGTTGAGCAGTGAAACTGGGACGATTGCGGATTACTAACGCTCTCTACTTTTTTATTTTCTCCCTCTCTCTCGTTCCTCCCTTCTTGGTCTCTCCCCCACGGTCTCATTCCCCCTGTCTCTCTCTTCTTCCTTCCTCCATCTCATTCTCCCACCCCTGTAGTTTGCAATGGTGTTTGCCCTGGCAGTGTATGTGGGCAGTTACCGCTCCATGACTGCCATGGCCAAAGCAGTGTTTGGTGAGGATGGGAGTCTGCTGGACGGAGGAATAGATCTGAACATGGAGCAGGGGATGGCAGAGTGAGTGCTCACACTGCAGGAGTGTGTTTGTTTCTGTGAACATGAGTGTGCGAACATACAGTATGTGTGTGAGAGAATTGGTGAGTATCACAGCATGTTCAAAATGCATGTAACAATGGTGCCCTTATCTCCCTTCAAGGGTATATTTCTCAAAGCTATAATGGTAGTGTGGTGCGTTATGATGGATTCTTTGTCATTATAGGCATCTGAAGGATGTTATCCTGCTAACTGCCATAGTACAAGTGCTCAGCACCATCTCCTCCTACTTCTGGTACCTTTGGCTACTGGTAAGAGTTTATCCCATACTTGCTGTACTCGCTCTCTTTGGTTGTTTATTTTCCCTTTATCATGGCCATTATTGATCTCTTAATCAATCTGTGTGTGTGTCAGGCCCCGGCCCGTGCAATGTTCCTGCTGTGGGTCAACTTCCTAAGCCCCTGGTTTTCGGCCGAGAACTCTGGTGCCGCCCCAGAGGAGGTGAATGAGAAGAAGCAGAGACGACAGGAGCGCAGACAGATGAAGAGATTCTAACTTGGCAGACTGCCGCAGTATTTCTATACACAGAATGAATCTAAATACAGACAGCCAGGAACTCTACAGTTAAGTTATTCAGGAGGAGCTTTTGATGTGTGCTCAGACGTCCAGGTATGGATAAAGAACTGAACCGGACCCTGGGGGTTATCTGGTTTTCCTCTCGCTCCCTATCCCTTCATCCTTCTTTCTTCCTCGCCCCTCTATCCTTATCCCTCTTTCTTTACATCTGGAGAGGAAATCGTCCTTGTTGGGCAGATGACATCATCATCACCAATACATGTTGTCATATACCTTGGCCTGTAATTTGTGTTTACATCCAATTGTTCATAATCTAGGTCTATGTATCACATCAATTTCATATGAACTAGTGAAAAGGATGTGGTGATTTTACCCTATGGCAGGCCTTTTATTTTAGACACTGCTCATCAGATCTCACTCTCATTGCCCAATTCAAAATAGCCACTAGCAACTACCACCTAGGTGCTAATCTAGACCAAGGGGGAACTATTACCTTACTTTTACAGCTATTTATTTCAGATCTACATGAAGTGCCTAGGGTTAGGGGCTAGGTGTTGATTTGAAATTGGGCCTATGTGACGAAGGTTGAAATTAAATCTGATTCTGCTTTGTCCGCAATGCACAGTTTAAAGGCAATGTTCTCGCGGAGACTACATTCACTGTTAATGCTGCATATGTCGGCTCAATCGGAAATGACTTGCACTGAACAAAAATATCAACGCAACATATAAAGTGTTGGTCCCATGTTTCATGAGCTGAAATAAAAGATCCCAGAAATGTTCCATACGCACAAAAAGCTTATTTCTCTCAAATGTTGTGCTCAAATTTGTTTACATCCCTGTTAGTGAGCATTTCTCCTTTGCCAAGATAATCCATCGACCTTACAGGTATGGCATATCAAGAAGCTGATTAAACAGCAGGATCATTACCCAGGTGCACCTTGTGCTGGGGACAATAAAAGGCCACTCTAAAATTTGTCACACAACACAACGCCACAGATGTTTCAGATTTTGAGAGAGCATGCAATTGGCATGCTGACTGTAGGAATGTCCACCAGAGCTGCTGCCAGAGAATTTAATGTTCATTTCTCTACCATAATACGCCTCCAACGTCATTTTAGAGAATTTGGCAGTACGTCCAACCGGACACACAACCGCAGACCACGTGTATGGCTTTGTGTGTGCGAGCGGTTTGCTGATGTCAACGTTGTGAACAGAGTGCCCCATGGTGGCGGTGGGGTTATGGTATGGGCAGGCATAAGCTATGGACAATGAACACAATTGCATTTTATCGATGGCAATTTGAATGCATAGAGATACCGTGACGAGATCCTGAGGCCCATTGTCATGCCATTCATCCACTGCCATCACCTCATGTTTCAGTATGATAATGCACAGGCCTATGTCGCAAGGATCTGTACACAATTTCTGGAAGCTGAAAATGTCCCAGTTCTTCCATGGCCTGCATACTCACCAGACATGTCACCCATTGAGCATATTTGGGATGCTCTGGATCGACGTGTACAATGGCGTGTTCCAGTTTCCGCCAATATCCAGCAACTTTGCACAGCCATTGCAGAGTAGTGGGACAACATTCCACAGGCCTCAATCAACAGCCTGATAAACTCTTTGCGAAGGAGATGTGTCACGCTGCATGAGACAAATGGTGGTCACACCAGATACTGACTAGTTTTCTGATCCACGCCCCTACTTGTTTTTTTTTTTTTACGGTATCTGTGACCAACAGATGCATATCTGTATTCCCAGTCATGTGGAATCCATAGATTAGGGCCTAATGATTTCCTCATATGAACTGCAACTCAGTAAAATCTTTGAAATTGTTGCATGTTGCGTTTATATTTTTGTTCAGTATAAATGGCGCATTGTCTAAATCCGCGATCAGATTGTATCTCGGCCTTAATCATCATTATAGCTCCCATCCTTCATAATGCTGAAAAATGATTTGATTACAAAAAATAACAATCCTCAGATTCTCAAGTATCATATACATACATTTAACATTTCAAATGCATTTATTCACAACATAAATAAGCAATAGGAAATATACAGTGCCTTCAGAAAGTATTCAGACCTTTTGACTTTTTCCATGTTTTTGTTGTTACAGCCTGAATTTAAAGTTGATTAAATTGAGATTTTGTCACTGTCCTACACATGATACCCCACCCATAATGTCAAAATGGAATTATGTTTTTTGAAATTTTTACAAATTAATAAAAAAATTATTGAGTTAAGTATTCAAGCCCTTTGTTATGGCAAGCCTAAATCATTTGAAGTCATAAGTTGAATGGACTCATTCTGTGTACAATAATAGTGTTTAACATGATTTTAGAATGACTACCTTGCATCTCTACCCCACACATACAATTATATGTAAGGTCCCCCAGTCAAGCAGTGAATTTCACACACAGATTAAACCACAAAGACCAGGGAGGTTTTCCAATGCCTCGCAAAGGGCGGCTATTGGTAGATGGGCAAATGTATTTGTGTTTTTTTTTTAAAGCAGACATTGAATATCCCTATGAGCATGGTGAAGATATTAATTACACTTTGGATGGTGTATAAATACACCCAGTCACTACAAAGATACAGGCGTCCTTCCTAGCTCAGTTGCCGGAGAGGAAGGAAACTGCTCAGGGATTTCATCTGGGGCCAAGATTGACTTTAAAACAGTTCGAGTTTAATGGCTGTGATAGGAGAAAATGGATGATGGATCAACAATATTGTAGTTACTCCACAATACTAACCTAATTGAGTGAAAAGAAGGAAGCCTGTACAGAATAAAAATATTCCAAAATATTAAAGTAATAATGCAAAAAATGTGGCAGCGCAATTAACTTTTTGTCCTAAATAAATTCAATGTGTTATGTTTGGGAATGGAATGTCGCTAAGCACAGGCAAAATCCTAGAGGAAAACCTGGTTCCGTCTGCTTTCTACCAGACACTGGGAGATGAATTCACCTTTCACAGGATAATAATCTAAAACACAACGCCAAATCTACACTGGAGTAGTTTACCAAGAAGACCGTGAATGTTCCTGAGTGGCCGAGTTAGTTTTGACTTAAATCTACTTGAAAATCTATGGCAGTATCTGGAAATGGTTGTTGAATGTCCAGCAATTATCAACAACCAATTTGACAGAGCTTGAAGAATTTTTAAAAGAACAATGGGCAAATGTTGCGTAATCCAGGTGTGGAAAGCTCTTAGAGACTTACCCAGAAATACTCACAGCTGTAATCGCTGCCAAAGGTGCTTCTACAAAGTATTGATCCAGGGGCATGAATACTTATGTAAATTAGATATTTCTGTATTTCATTTTCAATACATTTGCAAAAATGTCTAAAAATATGTTTTCAAATCAAATCAAAATGTATTGGCCACATGCGCCGAATACAACAGGTGCAGACATTACAGTGAAATGCTTACTTACAGCCCTTAACCAACAGTGCATTTATTTTTTTAATAAAAAAGTAAAATAAAACAAAAAAGTGTTGAGAAAAAAAGAGCAGAAGTAAAATAAAATAACAGTAGGGAGGCTATATATATACAGGGGGGTACCGGTGCAGAGTCAATGTACGGGGGCACCGGCTAGTTGAGGTAGTTGAAGTAATATGTACATGTGGGTAGAGTTAAAGTGACTGCATAAATAATTAACAGAGTAGCAGCAGCGTAAAAATATGTGGTGGGGGTGGGGGGGCAGTGCAAATAGTCCGGGTAGCCATGATTAGCTGTTCAGGAGTGTTATGGCCTGGGGGTAGAAGCTGTTGACAAGTCTTTTGGACCTAGACTTTGTAATTATGGGGTATTGTGTGTAGATGGATGAGGGGGAACATATATATTTATTCCATTTTGAATTCAGGCTGTAACACAACAGATGTGGAATAAGTCAAGGGGTATGAATACTTTCTAAAGTCACTTTAGTAGTATACCATCTTGGTGTGAAATCAGTCGTTTGTTCTGTTTCTTTCTCCATATCTTCCAACCGAATGACCCAGGCTGTGTCATCACTCCCTTTTGCGGATGTGATCGAACTGTCGCCTCAGATCCGCAAAGGGGAGTGATGGAGGGTAGATTGTAGAAAACAGCTTCCTGTAGCTAATGCATCCCCAGTGAGTTATTGCCTGAATTCCCCACTGTGTCATTGACAAGCATAGACAAGGTGCTAGGAATGGGACTAAGACCTATGACTGCTGCTCTGGCTTTGCCAAAATCATCTTTGAATAATACACAAATGAAATGGAAGTATATATTGATCCACTGGTAGTTAGTTGGCAGCAATTTGTGTGATCAATATGCCTATACAATGTAAGCATGTCAAAGCAGGGGTAACATGGTCGTTGATCGCTTCAGAAATGTCTGCCTTTTTACTAACAGCCAACAACTATGTAAGCCTAGATACTGTTGCTACAAAGTCTTAATGTACATATGATTAAATTGATTTCAGTATGAAAACAATAACCTGTCTTAGGTCTCATTTTATGTCTGTTTTTTCTTAATGATTTAACAAGTACAACTAGATTTGATCTGTTATTTCATTGTAGAGAGCAAACATCTGTGTCCAAAAGTCGAAGTATTGTTTGTGTTTTCAATAAATGTATATTAAAGTAACCTTTTCATAATTTAGAATCAGAAAAAAAGTATTGTAAAACTGATAATGTTCAAGTAAAAAACAAATCGGGGGACTTTTATTTGGAAAATGATCGGTATGGTCACGTGACCTTAAAGGCCGTTGCTACATCCATTTTTGGACTCTTAAATGAATGATATGTACCCATTGATTCTTGAAGAATATAACTTATAAATGCCTCATGAGCTTAATTCAACTGCCGTACCACAGAACCCAAAATATAAGCTTGTTTAACTCCAATGTACTTGTTTTACTCCAAAGCAATTGTAAAGGAACACTATATAGCCTCAACACATGGTTAAAACTAGAATGTTGATATCATGGATGGTAAGTCATTTACATTTACATTTACGTCATTTAGCAGACGCTCATATCCAGAGCGTCCTTGCTTCCTTAGCGCTGTCTATGAATTTGAGAGTGGTTACATTTCTCCAGCCCCATCCCTCAGCTTTTTACCGAAACGGGTGCCCTCTGTTATTGTTTCAAAGGCAGATTGCCGCTTGCATCACAATGCTTCCAATTCAAAAAGAGTGTACACATTTTTGCACAATCCCTGTATTTACAGTCGTGGTCAAAAGTTTTGAGAATGACACAAATACTAATTTTCACAAAGTCTGCTGCCTCAGTTTTGATGATGGTAATTTGCATATACTCCATAATGTCATGAAGAGTGATCAGATGAATTGCAATTAATTGCAAAGTCCCTATTTGCCATGAAAATGAACTTAATCCCCAAAAATCATTTCCACTGCATTTCAGCCCTGCCACAAAAGGACCAGCTGCCATCATGTCAGTGATTCTCTCGTTAACACAGGTGAGTGTTGACGAGGACAAGGCTGGAGATCACTCTGTCATGCTGATTGAGTTAGAATAACAGACTGGAAGCTTTAAAAGGAGGGTGGTGCTTGAAATCATTGTTCTTCCTCTGTTAACCATGGGGTTGCTTCTCAGCCAAGCGAGTGGGCTCACGCACAATTTTGCCTAAGAACACAGCCATGAATAAAGAATGGTACCAACACATCCTCTGAGAGCAACTTCTCCCAACCATCCAAGAACAGTTTGGTGACGACCAATGCCTTTTCCAGCATGATGGAGCACCTTGCCATAAGGCAAAAGTGATAACTAAGTGGCTCGGGGAACAAAACATCGACATTTTGGGTCCATGGCCAGGAAACTCCCCAGACCTTAATCCCATTGAGAACTTGTGGTCGATCCTCAAGAGGTGGGTGGACAAACAAAAACCCACAAATTCTGACAAACTCCAAGCATTAATTATGCAAGAATGGGCTGCCATCAGTCAGGATGTGGCCCATAAGTTAATTGACAGCATGCCATGCCAGGGCAGTCTTGGAAAAAGAAGGGTCAACACTGCAAATACTGGAGCGCAACTTTCACTGGGGACAGGGGACATGTCCCCCCCCACATTCTGAAATTGCATTTTTGTACCCCCCCCCAGTTTTATCATTGGAATGTGACACAAAACAAGGCAACTGTGTGCTTTAGGGCCATGCGGACGCCTCCAAGCTGTCGGGTAGGCTGTTTGGAGTGTTTATCTGACTGGAGAAAAAATAATAAATAAATAAAATAAATAAAAATGATGCCCCCCCCCCCACTTCTAAAACCAAAGTTGCACCCCTGGATACATCTGTCGGCCGTTAAGTAGCCTATTAATTTCTGTGCAGGCTACTGTAGCCTACCATTTGAAACAATAAATATGTTGAAATGATGATATCACTGGAGTCATTGCAAATCAATTTTTGCCACTTGTGTAGCCTACCTGGAGCTGGCAAACGTATTTAATAAATAGCCTACAACTTCAGTTTATTGTTGTTGTAGACCTCAGTAGCCTATTCCAGCAGGCTATTGGGCAACATAAGCACTTCTTACCTTGAAATCGCCTCGCTATTCATGTTAAATAAATGAGTCTGTCAATTTACATCATGCCTAGGCTACTGTAGGCTATAGGCTACCTGCATCTAGCTAACCAAACCATGGTAAAGTTGAATTACAGTCATAAACCCAGATTTTAGTAGGCCTAGCCAATGCCTATTGAAATGACAAGTCAATCTTGCAAATTGGCCATTTATAATGGTTTGTAGTCTTAACATCAGGCATACAATAATGGCACAATTGCCAGAAAATAGCCTAACGTTCTTTTGAAGGTTGTCCAAGTGTTTCTTGCACAGAGATTTTGAGATCCTCTGTCCAACTTTCATCCCTCAAACATATTTACAATGAAACGAGTTAATTCAACATCCATTGATGGAAAACGATCTGGCGAGTTTAAAATAAGGGCAATTATCATTTATCGTGCAATGGAAAACCGATTTTTTCTTCTTTCATCGTTACAAGTTACGTCGATATTCTTGCTTAATTTGCTCTAACTATGGGGGATTTATTATTTTTATAATTGATGGGATGACTAACTTAGAAAGAATGCATTCTAGACTGGGCTGATGTAGGTTGTGTCACCTGGCAAGCTGTGATTGATGTGAAGAGCTATTTTAGGGGGTAAAATGAGATAAGGATTTGTGTCTCCAAATACTAGACAATACTGGTTCTTTGTGATCTGTGAACCATCCTTGGACGTAGGAATGGTGTCTAGGGGAGCTGGCTCTTCTCACTATGACAGGTTGTTATGATAAACGTATGCCTGGAAACAGGGATGCGCTAAGAGGCGGGGGACTAGCCTGTGCGCCAACGGATTGGCTGAGTAAGTCTAAACCACGCTCAAGTCTCTACTCTGATTGGCCAGCAGAGAGGTGGGAAACTCTCTCTGTCAGAGTGTTTGAGGAAGAACCTAAAACAATGGATTTAGTTCTCTGAATGCCCTGCGAGGTATTTCAAGGAGCCCATATATATACGAAACATCATATTTACCATTGAAGGTTTTTGCATTAATTAAAATAACTAGTATATCTTAGAAGTCATGTTGACCTCTTTTGTTCCTAATGCCAGATTTGAATTGACGCAACTTTGACAATTGGTGACTTCCGACGTGATCTGGTAGAAGGGACTTCGCTGGGTATTGTCCGGCCCATTTGGTCACCTCTTTCATTGGACTGTGTGTTTCACAAAAAGTCCGGACTACTACAAAGGTAAGCAGATACCTATTGTTAAATAACTAAAGATCTGCACATTGGCTTTATCCAAATTAATTTTGTGAAACAACTGTCTGATGTAAGTGAACTAAATTATGAAACTATTATGAGTAGATAAGCACAATATTGTGACAAACAAACCTTTGGTGAATGTGATGTTAAACCATGGTACCAGAGAGTATTTGTTCTACCGGCAAGGTCCGTACTGTGGATACGGCTAGGTTCGTAATTGCGACAATACGGCTAAGGTTCGGAGATACAGGGAATAATTGACTTAAGTAATTGCTATCGGCAAGGTTCGTAACTACGTGGATACGGCTAGGTTCGTAGAATTACACCGGCAAGGTCCGTAACTACGAGGATACGGCTAGGTTCGGGAAATTTTAGATAAATACTAGCGACTGGCAAGGTCCATAACTTCGAGGATATGGCTAGGTTCAGCAGAGTATTTTTAAAGATAGTAGAGGAGACTGTGTGCCCAAATAGAAGAGGCTGTGTGCCCAAATAGATTGTGTGTGGAGTGTAGGTGTGTCATTTATGACTGTGTGACATATTTGACTGTGTGATAGGGTTATGACTGTATATTGTGAGTGAGTGCGATAACTGTGTACTATTTTTGCTGTGTGATAACTGTATACTACGTTTAACTGTGTGCCATTTTTGGCTGTGAATACAAAGAATATTTTGAAACAGTAAATAATGAGAATTACAATTAGGAAATAAAGTTTAAAGTGTGCAAACCTTAACAAAAGACACCCATATGAGGTACTATAAAAAGTTAGACAGTGCGAGTGTTGTCGTATGCATGAGAGTGTGAATGATAAACCTGTATACCTTGATAGAAAACTAATTGGGAATCAAAAGATGTCTGTGACTGTCCAAACTGTATAATTTGGGAATAACTGTTGGATTTGTGGTTACTCAAACCGTATAATCCGTCAGTGACAATCGAAAACATAAAATGTAAAGTGATGAATGGGAGTGTGACTAAACTGAAACGTTTGAACTGATATAATTGAATTGTAACGTTTGACGTTTGATATAGCAGAACTGGTTTTAAATAAGTAAATTGAAGTAATATGGTTTAGCGCTTGATTTGATATAACAACCATTGGTTAAATAATTGAAACACTTGGGTTTATTCATTTGATTTACCATTTGATGTGTGGCGCTTGATTTGATATAACAACCATTGGTTAAATAATTGAAACACTTGGGTTTATTCGTTCGATTTACCATTTGATGTGTGGCGCTTGATTTGATATAACAACCATTGGTTAAATAATTGAAACACTTGGGTTTATTCGTTCGATTTACCATTTGATGTGTGGCGTTTAATTTGACGTATCAACCATTGGTTAAATAATTGAAACACTTTGGATTATTTGTTTTGATTTACCATTTGATGTGTGGCACTGTAAGAATACTGCTTTCAAATAATTAAGGCTGAAATAATCTGGCACCGAGTTTAACTAATTAGGTGGGAATGATTTGATTTAAATAAATAGACTAAAGTACCTTAATTAACGGCAGAATATTGAAAACACTAAAACAAGAAACACAGCTCCTCAGAGGACACGGAAGGTAGAGTTGCGAGGGGAGGGGCTGGAGAGAGCGAAAGTGTGGCTTTTGGAGCCAGGAAAGACTGGGAGTTGGCTGGGAACGCCACACGGGGTGATTATTTGAGAGGTGCATGTGGGTTTCTGACGAGAGATGTTCTAAACTTGCTCACCCGAACGTAGACGTACGTCATGGGTGAGAAAGTAGAGAACATTTACATTTGCATTTTTGGTAATTTGGCGGACGCTCTTGTCCAGAGCGATTTATGGGAGCAATTGGGGTTGAGTGCCTTGCTCGAGGGCACATCGGCAGATTTTTCGCCTGGTCGGCTCGGGGATTGGAACCGGCGACCTCTCGGTTGTTGGAGCGGCGCTATTGGTCACTAAGCTGCCTGCCGCCCCATATGAGTTTAAGGTTGTGGCGTTGTTGGATCATGTGATGGTGGAATAAACTGACCATAACTAATGTTGTTTTAGACGTAATGTATAATATAGTACAAAGCAAATAGAGGGTTCAATTGAACTAATTATCATGGTAGAGCTAAGGTAGTACAGTGAGGGAACTTCATTTTGTGTCAGAGGGTAAGATGAGAAATCATTAATGGTGCTATTGGTGGAAATCTATTTATCATTTCAAGGCATGGAGTAACAATCTGCATTTATGAGTGTAAATTCCACTGCTGATGTGTTGATTGAATGGGTACGATGGAGTATTTGGTTTGGTAATGTTGAATGGACTATTTGTAGCGTGTTTTGGGGTTAAATAGAAAGACTCACTTATTCAATAGGGAATGGGTGGAGAGAGAGAGAGTTTTTACGTGTATTAATAGTTGCATAAGATAGCTTTAGTAGTATTCTAGATAGGTCTATGAAAATATGTTACAAGTACGAATGACATTATTTCCTAAGAAGGAAGATTGTAGGGAAGTTTCCCGCGCCTCTCCCATAATGTAGGAAGGAGCAGGAGAGGGGGAGGAGATGTAAGAGACAGTACATAGTTCAGATGGTAGGAATGTCATTAAGTGTATGCTGATCAACGATAGCAAGTATTTGTTTTATTAATTAGGGCCTAATCAGAGAGAACAGTTAAAGAAATTGAATAGCGAACTGAAATGGGTTAGCGGGAAAATACAAAATAGTTGGACAATTTTAAAACGATAATTTATTTTCGTTACGGGGATGCAAGTATGCATTGGCTGTTGCACTGGGGGAATAGCGCCAGCCTGTGGTGGGTTCTGGATTGGTGAAACAGGGGGGACAGGAACAATAGAAGGGGAGACAGATTTTCCTAGGGGGTTGAACAAATAATTGATAATGGATCATTTGAGATGAGATCACATGTAGCAGAGATAGGGTAATCAATTAAATAATCATTGTATACTCGAGGAATTTTGAGTGGTTTAATGGATTAGTTATGAGGAATTAGATTGATACAAACAATTATTTATGGGTTAAGACTGGGGATATCTGTATCATGTTTTGTGTATACTACCATCTTTAGATTATAACGAGGAGAAAGAGATTAGCTCATCTCAGTTAGGCAGTATTTAGGTCATAAAAGTGAGCTACCAAAATTAAGTGAGGCCTGGCTATTTGTGGTTGTTGTTTTTCAAATTGGGTTAAAATGGGTTCACAGAGCCAGAGGCTGTACAGAGAAAGGTGGAGCCCCCATGTTGCCCTAGTGAAAGAACATTCAGAGGAATGGTTATCACTAGGTAAATGGATAAAACAGGGGAAAAACATTACTGACTGGCAGAATACACCAAATGGGGATCAGTATGGCCACTCCACTGGGAGATATAGAATAAAGTAGAATGGGAGAGCAAAAACCCAGCCCAGTGTCCATCTGGAGATAAGTTTTAACGGATGACAGGAAGAGATTTTCTTAACTCAGGAACAGGAGGCTGAGTTAGCAGCAATTCCGTTCAAATTATGGTCACAAGGACCAGCCGATGTAGGACTAATTAAGGGGGTAGCTCCAGTACAAGTGATTCCTCGATCCGATAATAGACCATACCAAAAGCAATACCCTATGAAACCAGAAGCAATAAAAGGGATAACACCTACATTTGAGCATTTACTTAAGGGAGGGGTGATAATTCCTGGAGATGAGGCACAATGCAACTCTCCAGTATTTCCTGTTAAAAAGGCGGCACCTAGCGCCGACTGGAGGATGGTCATGGACTTGCAGGGGGTTAATAGAAATATAATTCCCAGAGCTCCATGTGTACCAGATCCACATACATTGCTGAACCAATTGAAACCAGAGAACTCCTATTTTACAGTGATAGATTTAGCTAATGCTTTCTTTAGTATCCCAGTTCATCCGGATAGTCAGGGGTGGTTTGGCTTTACTTTTCAGGGAAGGAAATGGACTTACGCTAGGATGCCTCAAGGCTACTCGGAAAGTCTTACAATCTTTGTCCAGGCTATAACTAGGAATTTGGGAAAGTTTGAACCTGGGGAAGGAAGCCAAAAATGTTAGTTTATGTAGATGATATTCTATTGGCTAATCCCACTCAGGAGGGATGTAAGAGGGATACAATCCAATTGTTAACCTTCCTGGCAGAACAGGGACACAAAGTGAGCAAAAAGAAACTTCAACTTTGGCAGAGCGAGGTAATTTACCTAGGACACACTATAACTCAGGAGGGGCGAATGTTAAACTCATCCAGGAAAACTGCTGTACTTGAAGCGCCAAAACCGTTAAACAAAAAACAAATGATGAGCTTTTTGGTAATGATAAACTGCTGTAAAGCTTGGGTACTCCATTATGTACTGCATGCGGGTAAATTAAGTGATCTTATCTATGGGAAGGCAATGGCAGCCCATGGTAAAATCATTTGGAACTCTAAGGAGGCATACATACATCAGGGATGTTATCCAAATGGTAGAGAGTAAAGAGGGATATGACATTGGTCGTGATTTAAAGATGATGAGTTTTTTTTTTGGTGGGCTATTAGATATAACTGGGTTAATCATGAACATAGAGGTTTTTATTCTTTGCTGCTAGACAGAAGACTTAGGTGACCTAAATATGGACTTGTCATGTCCAACAATCAGTCTTCAGGTCAAGCCCGGGAGAGCCTGGGTAGAACAGAGTTTGAACTAAACATAAGTGTTTTTACAAGATAAGAGATTGATGATTGGATTACTAATTGATTCTGAACTGGATGAAAGTCGAATTTAGCTGCCATAAAAGACAAAGGAAGTGGGAGGAGCAATAAAGAAGCAAAAGACAATCTCAAAAATGAAAGGCATGGCAATTGGATGATAAATTACATAAGGAATTGTTTAGGAAGGTGGTAATATTGACACATGGGCAAATCATGTGTCAAAAAAGGGGGAGTGATAGGATTAAATAATAATGATAGGATTAAATAATAAATATATATATAAAAAAAAAAAAAAAATAGAAATTGAGAGCTGAACATGTATGTGTGAAGATAGTTTATTAACCACACCCGTATGTCAGAGGTTTTGTGCCCCACAGGTGAACTAAAGGAGAAGGTGACCCACTCTATCTCACCAGGAGACTGGGTGAGCATCCAGTCCCTAAAAAAAGAAAAACTGGAAGCAGGCCTGTTGGGGAAGGGCCCTATCAAGTCCTATTAGATCCACCTGGGTGCATGTCACACACTGCAAAAAGGTAAACCCAGTTACACCTGACGAACAAACACAGAGTTAGGAGAAAGAACCGATCACCACTAGGGCTCGGGGGTTGGCTCCTTAACGAAGATTCCCTTACCCTGTCTGATCATCCCTGTGTGAGTTCGGTAGAAGGTGAAGCAATGGGTTGGCGTCTGACATGTTCTCAGGGCGAGGGTGGGGATTCACAGGTCTCCTGACGGTAGGTAGCTGTCTGATTGTGGGGGCCATATTCCTAACACACTCAGACCCTCCTGATCAGCCAGAAGTAGTAGTTAACCTAACACAAGTTGATAAAATAATACCTGAGCACAGTCTACGAAGGCATAGGAGACAGCTAGACGTAGGGAAAGGGGAAGTACTAGGGACTTTAGGGAAGGACATCACCATATGTATGTCACCATGTACATCCTGGGACTATGTAGTTGCTCATACCGAGCGGGGGGGGGGGGGGATATGTAAATCTCCATACACAGTTTAGGGACAGGTGTAGTATTGTGAAAGTAGGGAATTACCAGAAATGGCAGTGCGACCCATAGAAGGGTAGGTACTGTCTGAAAGTCTGAAGTACGCAAAAACAGGTTTATCCTCCATGCAAGCCACCTGGGAATGTGGTGAAAGAGTCTTGTAGTAACTTGAACTATCTGTATCCCCCGATAACAAAGTCATTCCGACCTAGGTTGCCTACGTTTGAAGTCTTAGGGGATTCTAATTGTTTTTCTAGGACTAGTAAGATAGGATACAGAGTAGGGCATCTTAGCTCCTGCTCCTACACAGAGAATATCACAACTAAAAGAGACCATGACTAATCTCTCCTCTTTGTTGCAGCCAGAGGATTTTAGGAACCAAAACCAGGCCCATGCTGACATCTGATGGTTGTGTGGTGATAACTGATTGTGAATTCACCTACATATGTAAACAATCAAACGTGTCAGAGACTGGTGAGTTGTCACGTAGAAAGTGGGACCTCCTCCCGGGATCCTTTGATGAAAGGATATATATATTGATGGGATAGGAGTACCTCGAAGGGGTTCCAGAACAATTCAAAGCTAGGAATCAGATCGCAGCTGAGTTTGAATCAAGTCTTTTTTGGTGGTCAACAATTAATAAAAACGTAGATTGGATGAATTATATTTACTATAACCAGCAAAGATTTATAAACCACACTCGTGATGCAATAAAGGGATTAGCTGAACAGTCAGCGGCAACTAGCTCAATGACATGGCAGAATAGAATAGCTTTAGATATGCTTTTGGCTGAGCGGGGCGGAGTTTGTGTTCTGTTTGGATATATGTGCTGTATTTTCATCCTCAAACAATATAGCACCGGACGGGTCCGTGACAAAAGAGCTTCAGGGGAGTAACTACGCTGACGAACGAACTGGCTGAGAACTCTGGTATTGATAGCTCCATAAACGGTTGGTTTGATAACATATTTGATAAATGGAAAACTATTGTTGTAACTATTCTGGGTGAAGTTATAGCTTCTATGGGTATACTTGTTCTTTGTGGATGTTGTCTTATTTCCTGTGTCTGAGGTTTGGTGAGAAAGGAGATGGGGAAGGTGGTTTCCCAACAGATGGTGAGATACGGCCCAATCCTGGACTCCAACCTAGGAATGGAGGATATGACCTACCAGGCTTGGTGGAGTGACACTAGAGGGTGTCTAAAGGGGGCCAAAATTTACTTCTCTGTTTTTGTTTTATGTTTTAATAATCTTATGTTTTGTGTTCTATTAATCCCGTGTTTTATGCTTTATTAATCAAGTTAACCATGTGAATATTTGTCTTTCCTTATGTGATGGTTTGAAGTTCTTTGATGACTGGTAACAATTTGCAAGTTGGGTGTAGATGGACTGAGGGTTTTTATTTTTTAGTATCATCATAGCCTATTAATAAAAGTGTGATTATTTTTGTTTGTATTGTATTTTAATGAATGACACCCTGTGTTTTCTTATTTTTTGAATCACACCCTAGTGGGTGTGAAAAGGGGGATTATGGGGGATTTATTATTTTTATAATTGATGGGATGACTAACTTAGAAAGAATGCATTCTAGACTGGGCTGATGTAGGTTGTGTCACCTGGCAAGCTGTGATTGATGTGAAGAGCTGTTTTAGGGGGTAAAATGAGATAAGGATTTGTGTCTCCAAATACTAGACAATACTAGTTCTTTGTGATCTGTGAACCATCCTTGGACGTAGGAATGGTGTCTAGGGGAGCTGGCTCTTCTCACTATGACAGGTTGTTATGATAAACGTATGCCTGGAAACAGGGATGCGCTAAGAGGCGGGGGACTAGCCTGTGCGCCAACGGATTGGCTGAGTAAGTCTAAACCACGCTCAAGTCTCTACTCTGATTGGCCAGCAGAGAGGTGGGAAACTCTCTCTGTCAGAGTATTTGAGGAAGAACCTAAAACAATGGATTTAGTTCTCTGAATGCCCTGCGAGGTATTTCAAGGAGCCCGTATATACGAAACATCATATTTACCATTGAAGGTTTTTGCATTAATTAAAATAACTAGTATATCTTAGAAGTCGTGTTGACCTCTTTTGTTCCTAATGCCAGATTTGAATTGACGCAACTTTGACAATAACGTTATGGGGAAAGGGTTTATTGGCTAAATGTGGCAACTCTTCTCTTGCTGCTTAAAAATTGGGCTAGTTTCAGTCTTTGTGTGCGGGTTTTAGTAGTCGTTGCTCACATTTTAGCTAGACCTGGCAACCCTGAGTGTGTCCCCTGAACTTCAGCCATCCGGAAGTGAATAAATGATCTCATTGCAAGCCCAGTTGCTAAGCTGCAAGTGTAGACTGTGGTCGCAAGCAACATGAAGTCAACAACAAGGATTGAAGGAGCCAGACAGAATCAGATTAGTACTTGTTATTAGCTAGCTATTGATTCCGGTCTTAACCATTCTCTTTTCACCAATCATAGCTAGAGATATTCTACTGGCAATTAGCTTAAAATGCAGGTATGTTCTGTATTATATTTTGCCCTGCCCAGGACAAGCAATCTAATTAGCTAGCCACTGTACAGTAGCTAGCTAATTGAGCTGTTGTTAACGTTAGCAAGTTATGCTAGTAGCTAACTAATAAAGTTCAACCAAACGGTTTAACCATCGAAATGGCGTTTGCTAGCTAGCTAGCTAACAGTTATTAGAATTTGCATGACTTTGCATTTGCCTAAATTGCAGCCCGAAATGAATTGGTACTTTGTTTTGTTTAAGCTAGCTAACAGTACATAGCCAGCTAGCTAACTAAGTTAGCGAACCAGCTAGCTAACGCCAACAGCGTAGATTCGACTATCTAGCTCGTAATAATTAGCTGGTTTAAACAGTTTCTATTTTGTTTGCATCCTCCCTCAGCTCCAAGAGAAGCCGACAGGGGACATGAAGCGGAGAAGTTGACATTTTATCTGTCTCTTCTGCCACCGTCAACAATTTGTCATACACATTCTTTTCCCTTTTGTTCATTCATTGGAGAGAAGCTAAAAGTTTCATCATACAGTCAACACACCTGAAGCAGCTAGCTCTGTGTGAATAATAACACTGTTGAGTGTTGGACGCCCAAGAATCACCATGGCTGTGGCCAACACCACCAAAACATCATGGAGATTACGTGAGTAGAGCCTCCATTTCACTCACCCTTTCAAGACCCAAATTCAAGCCCCTAATCTTATTGGTTTCATGGACCAAGAGATTAATCCTGGTGTGTTGTGCATCATTTTCTGTTCCAGAGGAGATTGTAGCCCACTCCAGTAATGTGGCGTGTCTGGCCCTGGGGAAGAACTCAGGCCGTCTGCTAGCCACTGGGGGAGAGGACTGCCGAGTCAACATCTGGGCAGTCAGCAAACCCAACTGCATCATGGTACAGACCTTTAGGGAAGAAGTGTGTGTGTGTGTGTACAGTTTGATCTCTGCTTATTTCTGGTGGATGCTGCCTGTCACTAAAACATGTATTTCCACCTCTCTCTCTCACCTTCTCATCCCCTCTCCCTTTCTCTTCTCCTCTCCCGTTTGCTTTCCCTGTCTTTCTCACAGAGTCTGACAGGCCATAATAACCCAGTGGAGTGTGTAAAGTTTAATAACTCTGAGGAGCAGGTGGTGGCTGGCTCACAGTCTGGATCACTGCGCGTATGGGACCTGGAGGCTGCAAAGAGTGAGACTGCATTTCTCCTATATTGTGTGTGTATGGGGAGGTTAGGCGTGTGGGATGTGGAGATGTATTTCTACTAGAGTCAACTAGACCTAGGCTACCAGTTGTTCTGAGAATGCCATAACCATGTTTTGCTATTTTATCCCAGTCCTAAGAACTTTAATGGGACACAAGGCCAATATCTGCAGCTTGGACTTCCACCCGTTTGGGGAATACCTGGCATCAGGCTCCATGGACACCAACATCAAGGTGTGTATGTGTGCTGCATGAGTGAGCGTTGTTAAGAACTCTACTATGTATGTGGATTGTTATGTGATATCTGTGTTTAAACAGACTTTTTCTCTTTCAGCTGTGGGATGTACGGAGAAAGGGCTGTGTGTTCAGGTACAAGGTAAGACTTGCACCCGTGTGTAATTCATACCCAACTGAAGACCACCAAGGTTAATTATTGGCTAAAGCCTTTTTGTGGTTAGAAAGCGCTGTATATTATTGACCCAGCCCCCTTAGTTTGGCAGGGATCCTGTTTAAAGGAGCAGCTTTTGTCTCTCTGGCCCGTCCCTCCCAGCCTCCCCTCTTACCGACCTTCTCACTCTGTTAGCGGCCTGCTGTCTGGTCAGTGGCTGATTATCTTGTTAGCCGTGGGAGTGGGTCTGCTAATCAGCACCAATGCTGTGTGTTTATGTCTGGCAGTAGGACTAAGCCAGGGATTACAGTGAGACGGCAAACACTGACTTGTCTGCCATGGCCTGGGGAGGAGGGGCTGGGGACAGACTACAAAGGGAAGCACAGCCGCGAGCTGCCCAGTGACACAAGCCTACCAGACGAGCTAAACCACTTCTATGCTCGCTTCGAGGCAAGCAACACTGAGGCATGCATGAGAGCACCAGCTGTTCCGGATGACTGTGTGATCACGCTCTCCGTGGCCGATGTGAGTAAGACTTTTAAGCAGGTCAACATTCACAAGGCCGCAGGGCCAGACGGATTACCAGGACGTGTACTCCGAGCATGTGCTGACCAACTGGCAAGTGTCTTCACTGACATTTTCAACATGTCCCTGACTGAGTCTGTAATACCAACATGTTTCAAGCAGACCACCATAGTCCCCGTGCCCAAGAACTCTAAGATAACCTGCCTAAATGACTACCGACCCGTAGCACTGATGTCTGTAGCCATGAAGTGCTTTGAAAGACTGGTCATGGCTCACATCAACAGCATAATCCCAGAAACCCTAGACCCACTCCAATTTGCATACCGCCCCAACAGATCCACAGATGATGCAATCTCTATCGCACCCACACTGCCCTTTCCCACCTGGACAAGAGGAACACCTACGTGAGAATGCTATTCATTGACTACAGCTCAGCATTCAACACCATAGTGCCCTCTAAGCTCATCACTAAGCTAAGGATCCTGGGACTAAACACCTCCCTCTGCAACTGGATCCTGGACTTCCTGACGGGCCGCCCCCAGGTGGTAAGGGTAGGTAACAACACATCTGCCACACTGATCCTCAACACGGGGGCCCCTCAGGGGTGCGTGCTCAGTCCCCTCCTGTACTCTCTGTTCACCCATGACTGCATGGCCAGGCACGACTCCAACACCATCATTAAGTTTGCCGACGACACAACAGTGGTAGGCCTGATCACCGACAACGATGAGACAGCCTATAGGGAGGAGGTCAGAGATCTGGCCGTGTGGTGCCAGGACAACAACCTCTCCCTCAACGTGACCAAGACAAAGGAGATGATTGTGGACTACAGGAAAAAAAAGAGGACTGAGCACGCCCCCATTCTCATCGACGGGGCTGTAGTGGAACAGGTTGAGAGCTTCAAGTTCCTTGGTGTCCACATCACCAACGAACTATCATGGTCCAAACACACCAAGACAGTCGTGAAGAGGGCACGACAAAGCCTATTCCCCCTCAGGAGACTAAAAAGATTTGGCATGGGTCCTCAGATCCTCAAAAAATTCTACAGCTGCACCATCGAGAGCATCCTGACTGGTTGCATCACCGCCTGGTATGGCAACTGCTTGGCCTCTGACCGCAAGGCACTACAGAGGGTAGTGCGTACGGCCCAGTACATCACTGGGGCAAAGCTCCCTGCCATCCAGGACCTCTATACCAGGCGGTGTCAGAGGAAGGCCCTCAAAATTGTCAAAGACTCCAGCCACCCTAGTCATAGACTGTTCTCTCTGCTACCGCACGGCAAGCGGTACCGGAGTGCCAAGTCTAGGTCCAAAAGACTTCTCAACAGCTTCTACCCCCAAGCCATAAGACTCCTGAACAGCTAATCATGGCTACCCGGACTATTTGCACTGCCCCCCCACCCCATCCTTTTTACGCTGCTGCTACTCTGTTAAGTATTTATGCATAGTCACTTTAACTCTACCCACATGTACATATTACCTCAACTACCTCAACTAGCCGGTGCCCCCGCACATTGACTCTGCAACGGTACCCCCCTGTATATATAGCCTCCCTACTGTCACTTTATTTTACTGTATATATAGCCTCCCTACTGTCACTTTATTTTACTTCTGCTCTTTTTTTCTCAACACTTTTTTTGTTGTTGTTTATTCTTACTTTTTTTGTTTAAAATAAATGCACTGTTGGTTAAGGGCTGTAAGTAAGCATTTCACTGCAATGTCTGCACCTGTTGTATTCGGCGCATGTGACCAATAAAATTTGATTTGATTTGTCTGGATAGGAGTAGGGGGGCTGTGTGTGTTTATCAATTTCATATGCAATCTGTGTGTGTTTGTGCAGGGTCACACTCAGGCAGTAAGGTGCCTGGCTTTCAGTCCAGATGGGAAATGGTTGGCCTCTGCTAGTGATGACAGCACCATCAAGGTATGAACCCACCTACACATTGTCAGAAGCTTGCTTTCACATGTTTCTCATCTCACATGACTGTGGTCAGTTTGTGAAGTAGGGCGCTCCAACTTTGTTCCTGGAAAGCTACTGTCCTGTAGGTTTTCACTCTAACCCTAATCTAGCGCATCTGATTCTAATAATTAGCTGGTTGATAAACTGAATCAGGTTAGTTACAACTGGGTCTGGAGCGAAAACCTACAGGAGGGTAGCTCTCCAAGAACAGGGTTGCAGAGCCCTATTGTAAACTCTCAACCTTATGTTCAGAGGGGTTCACTACAAAGCACGATTAATGTGTTAGCCAGCTAACTTGCTTAAATATTCTGAAATAACTTTTTTGAAAAATAAGCTTGAAATGGGCATGGCCTAATTGATTCAACAACCAAAAACACATATCTAAGTTTAACTTTCTTAATGAACCAGAAAATCAGTAGTTATTTCTGGTTGGTTATCAAAGTCAGCTGGCTAACTCATTGATCCTGCTTTGTAGTATACCCCTCTGCATAGAAGTTCTCCTTCTATAGGCACAGATCTGGGATCAGCTTACCTGATTCTTAAGGGCAACATCATAATATTCCTAGCTGTGCCAGTCAGGAACTCATATTGCCCTCTGACCTTTGACCTGTGTGTCCTAGCTGTGGGACCTGACTGCAGGGAAGATGATCACAGAGTTTACAGCACACACCGCAGCCATCAACATCATCCAGTTCCACCCCAACGAGTATCTGCTAGCGTCAGGCAGCTCTGACAGGTATGGTATCCACACACACACTCGGGGGGTGAAATATGGTAAATAAATACATATGAGGTAACTGTACTTACGGAGGCTTCAACTCTATTACTAAAGCGGAATGCCTTCAGGATGGCTGTGTTTTCCACTGGCTTCATCACAGCTCTATCTGTGTGTGTATGTCTGTTCCCTACAGGACCATCAAACTGTGGGATCTGGAAAAGTTCAAGATGATTGGCTCTTCAGAGGGAGAGATGGGACCAGTCAGGTAAGGGCTACCTTCACTAAGTGTAGTTGGTGGGACGCCACGATATTAGAAGTTCAGATGCAACTAACACTCTATACTGTACATAAACTATCCCTACATCCTTTTTCCTCTCCCCCATTTCTCTCTCCAGGTGTCTGGCCTTTAACCTGGATGGCTGCTGTCTGTACAGTGGAGCTGTGGACTCTCTGCGTATCTATGGCTGGGAGCCCGACCGCTGCTTTGACGTGGTGCCAGTGGGCTGGGGCAAGGTGGCAGACCTGGCTATCTGCAACCACCAGCTGGTGTGTGAGCATGACATTTACTTTTTAAATGTTTTACATTTGAGTAATTTAGCAGACACTTATCCAGAACGACTTACAGTTAGTGTATTCATCTTAAGATGGCTAGGTGAGACAACCACATTTCAGTCATTGTAATTACAGTTAGTGTTTATTATTATTATTATTTTTTGTGGGGGTGGAGTTACTATTTTAATGTTACTGTTACTGTGTTACATAGTAATACCAATGGATGCTCTCTCTCCAAGATTGGCGTGTCGTACAATCTGACGAATGTTTCGTCCTACGTGGTGGATCTCACGCGGGTGAGGAAGTCTGGCTCTGTGATCCAAGGCGTAATCCAGGACGACCAGCCGCTCACAGAGCCCTCCCCGAAAGGATCCACGCTGCGACGCAACTACGACCGACCCCTGACCACCTGCAGCACACAGAGGTACTGCCCACTTCTAAATGCCGCTATACCTACTTTCTATGGAGCGAATCCTAACCCTAACGTGAGTTGGGCACACTTAACTCAGATTAAGCCCTATATGCTACAGAATCTGTTTCAACAAAATCACATATGAGCTGATTCAAATCATAGTGGTTCAAATCATGTGGTCCTCTGTAGCTGAGTTGGTAGAGAATGGGGCTTGCAATGCCAGGTGGCTTCCATTCCCGGGTCCACCCATATATAAAATGTATGCACGCTGCTAAATGGCATATGTTATAGCAAATACAGCATCCATTGGTTTCCGTTGTATCAATAAGCAGACTATTTGATGTGTGGTTTTGGGGTGTGCTCTTCCAGGGTAAAGCAGAGTTCTGAGTCAGACCGGCGCAGTCCAGAGGGGGAGAGGAGGAGCCCCAGCAGTGAGGACGAGAAGGAGTCCTCCGCCGAGATCCGTAACCCTGAGGACTACAAGGAGATCTTCCAGCCAAAGAGCGCCATCTGTAGTCTCATATTACGTCTTACGTTTGATTGCTATCTATTCAGTGTTCACACTAACAGCAGAATGCATGTATTACTACATGAACATCTAGCAGTGTCTTAATCACGCTTGAATTTCATACTAAAAGTCTCCTTGTTTCCCCCTTCCAGCTCGCACCCCCCCAAAGAGTGAGCCATTCCCTGCGCCTTTAGAAGATGGTGAGTACCTTCTACCAAGCTGTTAGTATGAGCAGTATTACATGTGTTTGTGATAAAACTATCACATTGATCTGTTGTGTATGAGATGTTGCTGTCCGAAGTTTCATATTCAAGTTCTTTTTTTAGGTGTATTTTGTTATTCATGTATTATATAGAAGTACAGAATGGGAGACATGTAATGGAGATGGGTACAGAAAGGAAGGGCACAGACAGTCAGTCGAGCCGGGGCTCGAACCACCGTCGTCAAGGGGCATGTGGGGTCCGCTTTACCAGACTGCGCCACTCATATTCAAGTTCTCTCTCCCTCTTTTTCTCAGAGAGTTTTGTGGTGAGGGCTAACCAAGGGCTGGTGGAGCTCATGACTCCTATGATTGACAGACAGCAGGTTTGTGCTGTACTGTTGTATGTGTGACTCATTTGTGTTTTTGTAATGCTTGAGTGTGTATGTGGGATTGTCTCTGTCAGTGTGTGAGTTTCTCTATGTAAATAAGTTAGATTTGTTTCTTGTGTGTGTCACTGCAGCCCGGCCTGTTGAAGAACCTTCCAGTGGCCTCGTCCACTCCGGTCCTGAGGGTGGAGCCTACCGTGGTCGCCACGGCGCCCCGTCCCATCCCTGTGGTAACCGCACGATCTCCGACCTCTAACCACCCCCCTGCACCCCACCCAGCCCCCCCACCGGTCGTTGCTATGGCGAAGGCCAAACCCCAGCCTAGCGTCATCCTCTCCACCAGGAATGAACCAATAGGACTCAACGTGGGAGATTTCCTGCCTGTGAGTGTGTATATACATGCATAACACACACACACACAATCTTGTTTGTTTCATTTCCCATGGAGAAATTTATCTCAAGACACAATTTGTATGGTTAAAATCAAATGTATTTATAAATAATTAAAACATATTTTCTTATCTTAGTTGTAATACTACTAAAAAATAAATAATATTCAACAGTCCATTCACAGTAGAGGCCCTCATTCTTCACTCACCCAAGTCTTTCTCCTCTGCTCCTGCTGGCTCTCTCTGATGTCACTGATCAGTCTGCCTAGGGTTTCCCTCACACCCACACTGTATAAGTGAACCCTGCGCTCCACCTCCATGTGCCAGTTGGCCATGCAGAGTTGCTCCAGCTCAGGCAGGTGCTGGCTGTGCTAGCGGATAATCGCTATGTTTCTGAGCTCGTACCTCCAGTACTGCTCGCACTCCCAGAAACTCAGGCTGGCCGCCTGCACAGGCTGAGGAGGGGTACAATTTAAATAAAGTCATAAGTACATACAAAAATCAGATTTTTGATTTAATAAGATCCAGTATAGATGGTAAGGTACCTCTACCTACCATACTGTGTGAGGAGTGTACCCAGGAAGATGGTGATGCTCCTGTGTCATCCATGGTATAGACTGGTCAAATTGCTGTTGCCAGAAGCTGATTTCTGAGAAATCTATCAATCTTAGATAGCAGATGCTAGTCGCATGTGTTGTCTTTTGAATGTATAATTTATTTCTTTATTTAACTAGGCAAGTCAATTAAGAACAAATTCTTGGTTGCCACCAAAACTGAGTTGGCACCTAACAACCAAAGATTGCTATACATTCAATTGTGATATAAGATTTGAATGTATTCTTATGGTTTAGAATTGTCATGGAACTGTTTCAAATCAACACATTTGTTTGAGGTCATCAAATTTAAAATGAAAGTGTTTTTGCCATCTAGAATCGTCATGGCAATGGAATTTAGTATATAAGTTAATGTTTTTATTACACTCATATAGCAGTCAATACAAACTGAAATCCATGAGCACACAACTTATTAATACAATACACATAGAAGTAGCTAAAGAACATACAAGTAAACAGAATCAGGAAGCCAGAATAATGACTGAAGCGAAGTCCGGAAGTCGGCATGGGAGCTGAAGCAGCTTCTTTTGGTAGCATCGAGCGGTGGGAGGCAGAATCACGGTCACAGGGATGGAGCAGCATGACGGTCACAGCCAGGGGGGAATAGTGGGTCAGGAGACGGGTCCGGAATGATTCAGGAGAGCACCTTGCCGTCCTCACAGCTATCCCGTAGCCTAGCCACTTGACTTTGTAGGTAGAAAGACCGCTAGCTAGCTACTCCTTCGCTGCCAACGGGTAGCACCCACCTGGATGATGCCCCGGCAGCTGCTGGTGGCGCCAGTAGATCAGAGTGGAATGATAGTCCTCCTATTATTAGCCTCTGACATCACCGAACACCTCTGCCATCTCCACTGTCTTTAACTTCGGACTTCTTCTCCACTACAAGCCCCATAAGATAAACTGGGTATAGAATGAAATGGAACACAAATAGTATTTTAATGCATATCTGATACTGATCAACATGTAAAATCAGCTCAACATTGAACCCCACCATAGTGGTACAGTTTAAATTCCCTCAGAAATGCTCCAATCACCCAGTTATATTGTGGTACGCATCAAAAATTACAAAAACAAGATGGTGAGCTTTTTAAATATTTAACACGTGCACAGAAATGGAATTGACCCCTACCTTTATGTAGGTTTAGATATGATTGAACAGGTGTGTGTATTTACCAGGTTATGTAAGTTTGTATCTCTCTCTGTCCTAGCCTGCTCGTAACAACCGGCCCAGTGTGCTGGGTGATGACGAGGCTCTGGCCCAGATCAGAAAGGGCCATGACACCATGTGTGTGATGCTCACCAGCCGACACAAGAACCTGGACACCATCAGAGCTGTGTGGGGCAGCGGGGACGTCAAGGTATGACACTTAACAGACAACGTTAACACAACATTCACACACCGTCAACATTGCGCAACACCCCATGCTCAAGGTTCAGACAATGTTCATGCAATATTAACATCACTTGAAATAAATAATTACAGTGAGGGGAAAAAACTATTTGATCCCCTGCTGATTTTGTACGTTTGCCCACTGACAAAGACATGATCAGTCTATAATTTTAATGGTAGGTTTATTTGAACAGTAAGAGACAGAATAACAACAACAAAATCCAGAAAAACGCATGTCAAAAATGTTATAAATTGATTAGCATTTTAATGAGGGAAATAAGTATTTGACCCCCTCTCAATCAGAAAGATTTCTGGCTCCCAGGTGTCTTTTATACAGGTAACGAGCTGAGATTAGGAGCACACTCTTAAAGGGAGTGCTCCTAATCTCAGTTTGTTACCTGTATAAAAGACACCTGTCCACAGAAGCAATCAATCAATCAGATTCCAAACTCTCCACCGTGGCCAAGACCAAAGAGCTCTCTAAGGATGTCAGGGACAAGATTGTAGACCTACACAAGGCTGGAATGGGCTACAAGACCATCGCCAAGCAGCTTGGTGAGAAGGTGACAACAGTTGGTGCGATTATTCGCAAATGGAAGAAACACAAAATAACTGTCAATCTCCCTCGGCCTGGGGCTCCATGCAAGTTCTCACCTCGTGGAGTTGCAATGATCATGAGAACGGTGAGGAATCAGCCCAGAACTACACGGCAGGATCTTGTCAATGATCTCAAGGCAGCTGGGACCACAGTCACCAAGAAAACAATTGGTACACACTACGCCGTGAAGTACTGAAATCCTGCAGCGCCCGCAAGGTCCCCCTGCTCAAGAAAGCACATATACAGGCCCGTCAGAAGTTTGCCAATGAACATCTGAATGATTCAGAGGAGAACTGGGTGAAAGTGTTGTGGTCAGATGAGACCAAAATCGAGTCTTTGGCATCAACTCAACTCGCCGTGTTTGGAAGAGGAGGAATGCTGCCTATGACCCCAAGAACACCATCCCCACCGTCAAACATGGAGGTGGAAACATTATGCTTTGGGGGTGTTTTTCTGCTAAGGGGACAGGATAACTTCACCGCATCAAAGGGACGATGGACGGGGCCATGTACCGTCAAATCTTGGGTGAGAACCTCCTTCCCTCAGCCAGGGCATTGAAAATGGGTCTTGGATGGGTATTCCAGCATGACAATGACCCAAAACACACGGCCAAGGCAACAAAGGAGTGGCTCAAGAAGAAGCACATTAAGGTCCTGGAGTGGCCTAGCCAGTCTCCAGACCTTAATCCCATAGAAAATCTGTGGAGGGAGCTGAAGGTTCGAGTTGCCAAACGTCAGGCTCGAAACCTTAATGACTTGGAGAAGATCTGCAAAGAGGAGTGGGACAAAATCCCTCCTGAGATGTGTGCAAACCTGGTGGCCAACTACAAGAAACGTCTGACCTCTGTGATTGCCAACAAGGGTTTTGCCACCAAGTACTAAGTCATGTTTTGCAGAGGGGTCAAATACTTATTTCCCTCATTGAAATGCAAATCAATTTATAACATTTTTGACATGCGTTCTTTCTGGATTTTGTTGTTATTCTGTCTCACTGTTCAAATAAACCTACCATTAAAATTACAGACTGATCATGTCTTTGTCAGTGGGCAAACGTACAAAATCAGCAGGGGATCAAATGCTTTTTTCCCTTACTGTACTTTACTTTCAATGTTAAACTCAGACATCCTTCAACTGACAGACAATCAGTTTTTGATTGATCAGCTGTTTGTGGCGTCAAGTATGGAGAGATGTTACTGGTTGCCTTTAGGTGTTTTTTGAGTGATTGAGTATTGTGTTTGGTTGCTGCTCTCTCTTCAGACCTCCTTGGACTCGGCTGTCTCGATGAAGGATCTCTCTATCGTCGTGGACATCCTCAACATCGTTAACCTCAAACCGTGAGTGGATGTTGAAACGCACGTCCACACACAAACGATTACAGATCTTATTTGGCTAAGGAGGCCACACGCATACTCTCACTGTCTCTCTTGGTGTTGGTATGAGTACCATGACTGTCCTCTTAAGTCATTTGACCTGTCCCCCAGGTCGCTATGGAAACTGGACCTGTGTACCGCTATCCTGCCCCAGATTGAAGAGCTGCTGCAAAGCAAGTATGAGAGGTGAGACAGCAGAGATGAGTGATAACAAATCTGTGTGTGTATTTTTATAAATGTGTATTAACCTTCTCTCTCCGTGTGGTCAGTTATATGCAGACGGGTTGCATGTCTCTGAAGCTGATCCTGAAGCGTTTCTGGCCTCTCATCTCAGACACCCTGACAGCGCCCCCCTCTGTCGGAGTGGATATAACACGGGAGGAACGGTGAGTTTCGGCCCCATTTAAATCCTAAACTGGCTTGTACTTTTAACCATCTAACTGTAGTGTGTTAATGCAATGGTCACTAATCCTGGAGAGTTAAACTATGCAGCCCATCACTAAAGAATCATTGTTCTTAAGGGTTCTAGCTCCGTATTCATCCAGTATTGCTTTGGATGGCCTTATTGCTTTAAGAAAGACTCAGATACATTTGGATAGAGTTCATACTCTGCCACAGTGAGACAGGCCATTTCCATTGCAGACTGTGATTAATGGTTTATTTGTGATTGAGCCCAGCCACCAGAAGTGCAAGGCATGCTACAAGCAGCTGAAGAACCTCAGCAACGTGGTGAAGAACAAGGCCGACCAGGTGGGTCGCCACGGCAGCGCCTTCAAAGAGCTGCAACTGCTCATGGCCCCACTGGACTACTGACAGTCGACTATGCAATTGGAGACACGCACAGATCCACAGACCCAAAATGGCTGAGCACTGTGCTGTGAGGACTCAAGTCCGACTGACTGATGGCTGCATTCTCTCATCTACCGGAGTGGTAAATCAAGGGACAATCACAGATTCACACTGCGTGTGGATGGACTGAAGCAGTGGACTCAGAGACTGAGCGGGATATGAGTCCTGTGTCCAGAAGGGGTCCATGTTAGAACTCATGGAGTAGCTGTGTGCTCAGGACGTAGCTCTCCTATTTAAACACTGGGCACTTATGATTCCTTAATCTGTGTGAGAGTATGTGTTTGTGTGAGAAATGATGTCCTCTGTGACCTTGACTTTCCCACAGATGAGGACACACACTTTTCATAATTCCTCCACGCACGCAAACACCTATGGCACACAGACCTGACTAGGGCCGGGTTTCAATCCATTTGTGGGTTATAGGCATTGCCTTTAAAAGCCGCAATGTTCACGCGGAGATCCTATTCACAGGAAAGGCTGCATATGTCGGCTCAATCGGAAATTGCCTATAACCTGCCATCGGATTGAAACCCAGCACGTGTTCAGGTGACTGAAGCACTGATGGGTGTACGGTGTGATTTCTATTTAAATATTCTCTCAATCTTTTTCTACATTCTGTACCTGAGATGTCGACCCTAGATGCACTCTTTGAAAGTATTGTTAACACTAAAAGAACATGTTTTTTCAAAAAAAGTATTGTTTAAAAAGGAAGGAGTCTAGCTTTAGGCATGTTTCTGGAGTTGATCAGCAACAAGACTTCCGGAATTGAAAGGAACAACGCTTGTTATGATGTGTGTAATTCCACTCCAACAGAGAGCAGCACTGTTCTAGCTGGTTGGGAAGGTACTGTTTGAAAGGTGCTAAATTAAACGAACAAGGCAGACTAGCCCATCCACCACTCCATAGTGTGAAATGTATAGGGCACAGGGTCATGTTTAAGGGTTCTTGTAGAATCAGTTGCAACCATAGTTATACGGTGATCACAACTTTGTATTGGTCCCATTGTGGCATCTGTGAGCACATGGGCAGCGCCATCTCCATTTTGAAGTAGTCCATTTTCTTCTGAGTTGGTAAACAAACTGAAAGGGTGCATACAGTCACCTGGAATGTGTTTAAACAGGTGTCAAGGTTGTCGATTTACTGCCATCTGCAGTTATGGAACGTTTGCTCACGAGTATAATTCATTGGCTGATCCCTCCTGATGACCTGGATGGAATTGTGATCCTTACTTAACCCATAGGAAGTCCCACCCAGTTGATTACTTCAAAATGTTGAAAGGCCTCAATGGCACCACAGATTATCTGGTCAATGTAATGGATACACTAGTGGCCGCTCTAACACATGAAACGTCTTAAACTGGAAGGCAGTCGGGAGGAGGCAAGATCAGGTGGGACCATTCTAGCCAATGAGAGGGCAGATACAGGCACAACGGCTTCCACAGTCAAAATTGGCTTTATCATAGTAATTCATGAAAACAAAAAATTGCTTTTTGGTTTTAATTTAAGGTTAGCTGTGTGGTTAAGGTTAGGTTTAAAATAAGAGAAATAGGCAGGGTTTATAACCAGGCACAACGCCGACTGTTTAAAAAATGTTTATTGCCGGGATGTCACGTGTCCCGAAACTACTATTTCGATCAAATAAGCCATTACATCTTTTTGTTAACCAAATTCGACTCCATACAAAAAAAATGCCACCTGCAAGAACTCAGTCCGGCTTTAAACTTCCTCTTCAAAGTTGTAATAGCAGAATACACAAGGTGCAATTTCGAAATTGGGTAGTGCATCATCAGTTCCTCTTTTCATGTTAGTCATTGCATACATTTACATTTTAGTAATTTAGCAGACACTCTTATCCAGAGTGATTTATAGGAGCGATTAAGGGCACCAACAGATTTCAGTCAGCTATGGGATTCGAACAAGCCACCTTTCAGTTACTGGCCCAACGCTCTTAACCGCTAGGCTACCTGCCACATACCTTAAAGAGCTATTGATAACTTATCAGATATGTCCAGATCAACTAGCCCATGTCAGCTAAAGTTTTTTTATTTAGGTTTTTTAGCCCATATAGTAAAATTAAATTGTCACTCAAACATCACATGAACACACCGACATGGCAAAATGTGTAGAATTGCAGGAAATAAGCTTTAAACCTGCAGAATTCTCAAAACCAACAAGAGGGGTGTGAACAGTTTGTCATGAACAGTGTTGGCTCAAATGCATTAAGGAGGAAAGAAATCCCACAAATTAACTTTTAAGAAGGCACACCTGTTAATTGAAATGCATTCCAGGTGACTACCTCATGAAGCTGGTTGAGAGAATGCCAAGAGTGTGCAAAGCTGTCATCGAGGCAAAGGGTGGCTATTTGAAGAATGTCAAATATAAAATATTTTGGTTTAACACTTTCTTGGTTACTACATGATTCCATATGTGTTATTTAATAGTTCTGATGTCTTCACTATTACTCTTCAATGTAAAAAATAAAGAAAAACACTTGAATGAGTAGGTGTGTCCAAACTTTTGACTGGTAGAGTATATAACCTCTAGAAAGCAGCATATTTCAAAAAACATCTGTTAGAGACCTGTGCTCTATAGAGACGGCATAAGAAGACGGTTGAGTTTCATTTGGTATTGAGTGTTTATTAAAAAGGGTGTACAAAAACAACACTGTAGAAACCTACGGCGGCAACAAGGACAAAAGCAAGCAACACGATGCAGCGTGTCCTCAATGATCCTCGGACATCCTGGTATTGGAGGGAACATTGGTTTAACATTGAAGAAACACTGTCGATTAGCTGATATGTACTGATCGATCAGCTGATCAAATGTACTAAGCATTCCTATTTACACTGGATGCATTTTCAAACGCAGTTCACAAGCTTATCACTCCCTCAGGGGCAGCAGTTTCTGCAGCTACATGTGTCTGTTCAGTGAGGTGATCCGTTGTCATTGGCAGCTTGTGGTCAGCCATAGGGAGTAGGATAAAGCGGTCCTGGATGCGGATCTAGGGTAAGTTTTGTGTCCCTATTGGATAACCTTAGGATTTGGGTAGAATAAACTGATCCTAGATCTGTGCCTCTGGGCAACTTCAACCGGCAGCATCCAATAACAGGAATGGCATTTCCTGTCTGGCAGGGAGTTTGAATCGTTCTAGCTTTATTCGCTTGGTACAAGAAACACGACAACATATCCAGGAACATTAACGTTTCCATGCAGTACTCTGTATTGCCCTGGAGAAATCTAATCTAAAACACAAACGGCTACACAGGAAGTTAAACGCTCTCCGCACTCACGTCTCTTATTGCTTGCATCCTATTGGGTAAAAGAAGCCCAGCTCTATATCTGTGGAGTACCCTGATTGGATGAGGGGGAGAAAGTGTGGAAGGAGACCGGGATGGAACCCTCGTAAAAAACACACAAAAAAACAACGGAGACTAAAGGAATTAAAAACATCTCAAACACACAGATATATACTGTATATGCATATTATCATAATCCGTAGCTGGAGCATTGTTAGAAAACACATCAAGAAGGTAACAGCCTCGTTTAAAGTGCATTTTTAACCAGAAATACTGTGATTGGAAGGTCTATACTGTTAGTGAATGATGGGACGAAGGGATTGGTTAGCACTAGGGGTGTGGGTGTGGCGTTATTGTGAGGGGTGGGGATAGCAAGTCCATTGGCCAATGGGAGAATAGATCACAGGCCCGGTTGAAGGGTCAAAGGTGAAGGAGTGAAAGGTGGGGTGGAGTTGTTCTGGGCTGTGAGGAGTAAAGGGTTTCTTTATGAGAGTTGTTTTTAGGACAGGGGCCTGTGTTACTCTCAGGTGCTCCTCCCCTTTGGCCCCTAGTCAGATGTGGAAGACAGACAGGTGTCCTGTAGTCACTTGCAGTCTGGTGTGTTCCTTGAGGGGTATAGACGAGGACACGTAGTTAAGATATAGGAGGCTGTACAACAGTCCTGGCTAAAATTAACACCTGTCCATTCCTTTCAGCTATCAGTAGTAATGAAGAAAAGGAGACCTGGAGGCCATTTCTAGAGCATTGGGACAGTCTTGGTATGCAGCATGAGGCGGCCTTCCATGGGGGTCAAAGTTTCTATCCCCCTCTTCATCCCTCTGCTGTTCAAATAGCTCAATAAATGAAATGTCATTCAGATCTGATAATTTGCCTAGTCCAGTTGCTCTCACCCATTGGCTGAGTGAGATCAGCAGAAGGAGAGAGGGCTGATAGCGGATAGGTTGTTCCCAAAGCAGAGAGTTTCTATTGGTGGGTCAAGGTGCTGGTTAACACCCTCCTGTTCAGAGGGCCCAATGGCTGACTGGGTCAGGGTCCGGGTTCATTCTGGATCCATTGGAGCCTTCAGACAGACAGTTTCAATCGTCCTGTAGGGGAAGAGTAATACTGTGAATCATGGGGAGTGGTGTCCCTGTGTTAATAACGGCTCACTACAACCAAGCCAGAGAGCAGCACAGATGGGGGAGAGGAAGAGGTGATGTATCCACAGATTCCACACACACACACCAAATCCATATAGACAAGACACACAAACACCATCACCATCATACAATATGCAGATCACACAAATAATTGCATTCAGACCATCAGTCACAGACAAAATCACAGACAGCCAGACAGCTACAGACAGACAGTCAGAAGTCAGACAGCCACAGAGTCACAGACAGATAGCCAGACAATCACAGACCTGTACGGACACCTTCACCCACACACACATGGATCTGCAGATAGACAAACAAAGCTTGCAGTCTCTCACACACAGACAGAGGGACAAGAGTCAAGACCCACACAAAAAGTTTACAATCGCACGACTTCCTGGGGTTAGAGGCGGGGTGTGTTAGATAGGTGGGCATTGACCAGGTGACACGGGTGGGCACTGGGCACCATGCCATGCTGAGCATTTACTTTCCATGCCAAGCGACCAATCAGCATAAACCCCACCTACCTGCCCACCGTCCCCCACCAATGGGCTGGCTCTGCCTAACAGCCTGTCTGCAAACCAACCAATCAGACCAGAGGATCAGGACACAGAGGAGTGTACGGATTCACACTGACCATTCACACCTCACTTGAGTTCACTTTGTTTGTGTATATATTTTTTATATCATCATAATGGTGGCATAAGGTGGTGTGTGTGTGTGTGTGTGTGTATGGGGGGGGGGGTGTGTACATGTTAGTGTTGTTGTATATTGATGGGTCCCAGGGTTCATGGTGACAGAGGACATTTCAAGAGAGGCATGTGTACCTGTTGAGACCTGGGACTAAGGGGTGTGTGTGTGTGTACATACATTTACCTGTTGAGAGCTGGGACTGAGACCTCCGTCGTGTGGTGGGGGTTTTGGAGGAGGCGGAGAGGGTGGAGCCGGCACTGCTGGCCCGGGAGATGGGGAGGGGCACGGGAGTCACCGGGGGAGAGTCCAGCTGCAGAAAGGTCAAAGGTCAATTATAGAAATATCAATACCAAAGTTCAAGTTCCTCATTCAACCCCATTCCGCTAAGGATCCTGTCTAACTGGATTACGATTGTTTCTCTGCTTCTCTGTTTCGCTCTCATCTACTGCAGTCAGGGGTTAAAGCAAAATCCCATGACTGCAACTTAAGTCGATCTCAGATCGATTGTCTGGGGCCAAGTTAACCTCCCATTTCATGTAAGAAAGTAATGATTATTTCAACAAAATAATGTTGCAGAAATGCTACTCTTATCTGTTTCTAACAGAAACAATTTCAGAACAATCTGAGATGGTGGGTGTCAAAATCCTCTTTCTTGTTCTTTTTGAGGTGGAATGACCAGGAATGCTAATCTTATCTGTTTCCATCTACAGAAACGATGTCGGAACAATCTGAGATGGTGGGTGTCATGGCTTGCTAAAATGAAATGACCCAGAGGCGTTTTGGAGATAAACTTTTCAAACATCCTGAGCCTACTAGATATTTTTAGCTAGAAAGTGGGTTTCCTAAAACAACTGCTTTGTGTTCAGCTCTGCCTAACCCATTCCCGACCTGGATCATTAAGGGCAGAGGGACAGAATGAAATCTGATGCCCCAGATTGGCCTCAGTGATCTGGGGAAGGTTTGACGTAAGCCCTGGGCTGACCTAGCAAACGTGTGTGAGATTTCATGTGTGAGTGCATCCCTCACTCTCTCTCGAGGGATGTGTGTAGGTTACCTCCACGCTGTCATGGGTGGGCGAGGAGGAGGTGGAGGAGTTCTCCCATTGTCTCCTGGTGGCGTTGCCCAGCTCGATGGTCCGTACCCGCTGGGCAAACTTCAGAGAGCACACCGACTCACTCATGTTACTGACCAGGGGAGACACCTAGAGAAAATACCTTCTGATATTAGCCTAAAGGCTAGCATTGATGGCATCAAGCATTGATGGTTTTATTATAGGCTAATAAACAATTTAATTTGAAACCCCTTACCCCCCACCCCTCTCTCCCTCCCCAATCCCTCTCACACCCTCCTGTACCCCTCCCTCTCTCACCTGCACCATCATCAGGGTCTTGCTGTCCCCGCTCAGTGAGTCAGACAGCAGGTAGGTGAGCCGGGAGTTCCTGAAGGGCACGTGGGAGTGTCGGCTCCGCAGCGCATTGATGACGTCACCCAGGGCCGACAGGGACTTATTGATGCACTGGGCCTCTCGCAGGCGGCTGCCCTCTGCCCCGGATTTAGCAATCCGCTCTGAGCCAGCCAGGTCAACCAGGTTCAGCTTACCTAGCAGAGGTTGTACAGAGATAAAATCCTGAATGAGTGTGTGTGTGTATCTGTGTGTACCTTGCGTGCGATGTCCAGTACAGGAATTGTGTGTGTGTGTACCTTGCGTGCGGTGCCCGGTGGAGGAGTTGAAGCCTGCTACGGTGATGATGAGGAGGGCGTGAGAGCGGGAGCTGTGTTCATTCAGATTGGTGCAGGCCGTGGCCCTGTTCATGTGACCCAGCTCAAACACCTACACAGAGGGCACAGGCCAGGGGTTAGAGGTCAGGGGTCATAGGAAGTGAATAACTGCTCCGTCATATGCACATGGCAGAACACACAAACACACAGGAGCAGATTTCAATCATTAACACAAACTAATCTGTAGACTAGAGGCAAATCCCGGCTTGGGCACATTCCACTGGTTCAGGGAACACAAGAGCTCTGACAGACATTTCAGGATGAGAACTCAGCCTCAGGTCTAAGAACCGTGGGAGCCATCTTAATAACTGACGCATGGTTGTAAACAAAGCCCAATAACAGCTTTCTCTACACATCTGTATTTAATTGGAAAACACTACTGAAGGAAAAGTATTGCTTTGGGGTTTAGGCCAGGAATACCATTTGGCACTTTGTGACTGGTAAGTAACACCATATGAACAAAATGTGATTAATTGATTGATTGACACATTGATTGCAGATCAGAGCACACTTATGGACATCGGACACAAAGCTACCCTGTGGCAGGCATAGTATAAGTGGCAGTAGTTGAACGGTGGCCTCACCCTGTTGATGTCCTCAGGGCTCTGGACAGTGAACTCCGTGAGGCCCGGTACATAGAGATGACCGCTACCGTCTGGGTTCATCTTGATGTCCAGCTTCTCACCCTGGTTGTCCCCCAAAAGGTTCCTACAGAAAACAACAGCAACGCACTGTCACAAAGATGGTTCCCACTCAAAGAAAAAGACTGTCTTAAAATGATACACATACAGCACTACTTTGGGTGTATGGTGACGTTTGATATTTGTCCTATGATATCCCCCAACAACATTCGGCAGATAGGTGGATAACTAGATAGATACATAGATAGCTCAAATTAACAAAAACGATCAAGATAATCTGTAGTCGACTCCAACTAAGTGGGGCCAAAATGGCTTCTTTCATGCGCTATGATATTCCACCCCTCTTCTCGTGGTGCGTCCTGCCGTCATGCTTTGGCAGAAAGGACACACAGATGTTCAGAGATTATGCAACAGAGAGAGGGAGGGATAGAGGGAGGAGAGGAGCTCTTGTATTCAACAGATGAACCAAGGACATTATATATAATCCACTTTTATATAACTGCTGGCCCATGCACTCAAATTGCTTACACACATGCACACAGGAACTGTGTGAAAGACAGCTTAGGTCTAAATTACAATGAAATAACGCTTGAGCCGTGATCTAAAAAAGCCTTCTCATAAAGGTACGTATTGTAACTACAGTGGGGGAAAAAAGTATTTAGTCAGCCACCAATTGTGCAAGTTCTCCCACTTAAAAAGATGAGAGAGGCCTGTAATTTTCATCATAGGTACACGTCAACTATGACAGACAAATTGAGAATTTTTTTTCCAGAAAATCACATTGTAGGATTTTTTATGAATTTATTTGCCAATTATGGTGGAAAATAAGTATTTGGTCACCTACAAACAAGCCAGATTTCTGGCTCTCACAGACCTGTAACTTCTTCTTTAAGAGGCTCCTCTGTCCTCCACTCGTTACCTGTATTAATGGCACCTGTTTGAAATTGTTATCAGTATAAAAGACACCTGTCCACAACCTCAAACAGTCACACTCCAAACTCCACTATGGCCAAGACCAAAGAGCTGTCAAAGGACACCAGAAACAAAATTGTAGACCTGCACCAGGCTGGGAAGACTGAATCTGCAATAGGTAAGCAGCTTGGTTTGAAGAAATCAACTGTGGGAGCAATTATTAGGAAATGGAAGACATACAAGACCACTGATAATCTCCCTCGATCTGGGGCTCCATGCAAGATCTCACCCCGTGGGGTCAAAATGATCACAAGAACGGTGAGCAAAAATCCCAGAACCACACAGGGGGACCTAGTGAATGACTTGCAGAGAGCTGGGACCAAAGTAACAAAGCCTACCATCAGTAACACACTACGCCGCCAGGGACTCAAATCCTGCAGTGCGAGACGTGTCCCCCTGCTTAAGCCAGTACATGTCCAGGCCCGTCTGATGTTTGCTAGAGTGCATTTGGATGATCCAGAAGAGGATTGGGAGAATGTCATATGGTCAGATGAAACCAAAATAGAACTTTTTGGTAAAAACTCAACTCGTCATGTTTGGAGGACAAAGAATGCTGAGTTGCATCCAAAGAACACCATACCTACTGTGAAGCATGGGGGTGGAAACATCATGCTTTGGGGCTGTTTTTCTGCAAAGGGACCAGGACGACTGATCCGTGTAAAGGAAAGAATGAATGGGGCCATGTATCGTGAGATTTTGAGTGAAAACCTCCTTCCATCAGCAAGGGCATTGAAGATGAAACGTGGCTGGGTCTTTCAGCATGACAATGATCCCAAACACACCGCCCGGGCAACGAAGGAGTGGCTTCGTAAGAAGCATTTCAAGGTCCTGGAGTGGCCTAGCCAGTCTCCAGATCTCAACCCCATAGAAAATCTTTGGAGGGAGTTGAAAGTCCGTGTTGCCCAGCGACAGCCCCAAAACATCACTGCTCTAGAGGAGATCTGCATGGAGGAATGGGCCAAAATACCAGCAACAGTGTGTGAAAACCTTGTGAAGACTTACAGAAAACGTTTGACCTGTGTCATTGCCAACAAAGGGTATATAACAAGGTATTGAGAAACTTTTGTTATTGACCAAATACTTATTTTCCACCATAATTTGCAAATAAATTCATTACAAATCCTACAATGTGATTTTCTGGAAAAAAAAATCTAATTTTGTCTGTCATAGTTGACGTGTAGCTATGATGAAAATTACAGGCCTCTCTCATCTTTTTTAAGTGGGAGAACTTGCACAATTGGTGGCTGACTAAATACTTTTTTCCCCCACTGTACTTCACCCTTGCTTCACCTCTGTCATTGTGTAACCTCTGAGGCAAGGCTGCACATGCACCTGCACTCAAATCCAAACCCACACACCCTGTCTGACCTTATACTGATGTGTGTGTGTGTGTGTGTGTGTGTGTCCTCACCGTAGGGTCTCGTTGTAGATCTCCACCATGCTAACAGTGATCTTGAAGTCCCAGTCGGGTGCTTTCTCAGTCACCTCAGAGAACAGCAGTCTGAGAGCCCTCTGGTTAATGCCCGGGTCCTTGGCCACACCCTAAAGAAAAGGACAGACAATACATTTGCTATTAACAATCACTACAACACATCTCTTAATTTCTATCTAACCTTAACTTATCTCTTTTAGCCATGAGAGAGGAGGAGAGAGAGTGAAAGTAAGTGTGTGTGTGTGTGTGTGTGTGTATATTAGCAGCGAGTACCTCCATGGTGTAGGTCTTTCCTGAGCCCGTCTGTCCGTAGGCGAAGATGCACACGTTAAAGCCATCAATACAGGACGTCACCAGGGACTGGACCTCCTGGAACACCTGGTTAGCCAATCAGAGAGGATGACAGCTGTTGTGATTGGTGACAGTAAACCCTTAGAATATATATAGACCGCAACATCCTTGTGGTATATCGCGATAATCTAAAGGGGCTTCCTCTCATGTCATTTCCTTCATCTGTGCTGATGAGAAACATCAGTTGCTTTTACCTGTGGTGCGTTTTCAGATCATTAAAGATGACGGCAAGGGAGCCACTTTAGACTATTGAGATGTACTCCAAGTCATGATGTTCTACTGACCTGTTCCTGTGTGGCCTGAGGGTGGAACACCTTGTCCAGTTCAAAGGTCATCAGTTTGCCTTTGTTGGAGAGGTAGAGAAGGGCGTCGTCGTCTGGGTCAAAGCTGACCATGTTTTCGGCAGAATCACGCTCCCCTCGGCACACCGGCCGCACCCGACAGAACACCCGGATGTTACCTGGGAAGAGCAGGCAAAGCAGACACATTACAATACTGTTTTGGGACAACAAATGCAAAGATACACTGCTTTTGAACAGAATCGATCTGTTATGTACACAGATGCACCTGTGGAATCTACTGGATGTATTAGCTATTATGAACGACTGATATCACACACACCTCTCAGTATGCACAGTCAAGGGGTCGTACCTTTGAGGCGCACCAGCTCGTTGTGGCACTTCTTCCTCAGGTTCATCTCTCTCTTGTACTTCCTCAGCAGCTCTTGGTTGGCACTGCTCACTTCGCCTATCACCTGGCAGATCTCCTGCTTGGCCTCGGTGATGGCCTTCTCCAGCATTAAGGGGAAGTCCTGCACCTGTCTCTTCAGACAGTTGTAGTCACAGGTGAGAGTACGCAGGGCTGGCTGCAGGGTCAAAAGGTTCATACGCACACCTGGGGACAGGGAGGGATACACATACACACACATTTTGTTACAACAGTGAATAATGACAAAAATAAAACAGAGCATACAAACATTACTGGGTCATATTCATTACGAAGGCCAACAAAATTGAATAAAACCTGAAGTTGTCTAGTAAGAAAATCACTTTTGTTTTTTGATGGAAAATGTTTCGCTTCGGTGTGCCCTAATGAATACCGCCCAGGACTGCGGTGTGCATTCGCGCAAATGCAAAAAGCACATAGTCCTGAACGTTCGGCTTACCCGCCAGGTTCTCATGCACGGCCTTCATCTCGCTTTCGGCCCTGATGAAGGCCTCCTCTATCACTCTGTTCTTCTCCTCCTCCAGGTTCTGCATTTCAGCCTCCAACTGGCCCTGGGCTCGCTCCATCTCCCCCTCGTACACCAGGATCTACAGGGGACAGAGAGAGAGTTGGAAATGGAGATTGGAGTAGATCTTGGGACCGTACCAACACACCACACTGGTCTGGATGGGGACTGGAGCGTGTTTTTTGGTCTACCTGGAGCTAAGGGATGAGAGCTAAAAGCTAGCATAAAAGCTAACGCTGGAACTCAGATCTAATAGCTACCAGGGAATTTGAGCTAAGGGCTTCAAATGTCCCATAACATCTAAAATCTGAAGCCTATAACTGACCGATGGAACTAATTAAAAGTTAGCTCCCAGCAAAACCATCGGGTTTGCTTCTTCTCAGCTACAGGATACATTAATGGGTTCACAATGTGTTGTGAACCATCATTACAGCTAAAAGCTAATCCAAAACAACCACACACTGCACCCCCAACACAAGACTGGAGGACCCTCGAACAGATTTAGGGTACAGTTTATACGTGTCACTACAGCACACAGGGTTTTGGTGGGGGGTTGAAACCACACAGATGGGCAGAGTTTGGGGAGCTGGTGCCTGAGACACAGGAAGTGATGTAGTGGAAAACAGGACGCACTATGAGGGGTCTAATGTGGCTATCAAGGGGGGCCAACCTTCGACAACCTGCAAATGACCTCGCCATTGCCCCTTCCGACGGCCTTGGAGAGCAGGCCGCAGATACGGCCGCGGTCTGCACGCAGCTGGAACCAAACGTAAGCGAAGAGAGAGGGGTTAACACGGACCATGCCTCTACAGGGGAGGGGATGGGACGAGGGTCAAACCAATCACCTCTACTGGGAGGGAAGGGTGTTTTTGTGAAGGACCGTACCGCCACAATCTACTACAAGGGGGTGAGTTGGATTGTACCAATGCTGGTACCAGGGGGAGGAACGAGGAGAACTTGAGAAATAACATGGGATTAGGAAGGGGCACAGAGGGTTACGCGTATGCGTGTGTGAGAGTAGTATGTGCATGTTGTTAAATGGTTGTGTGTGTCTGTGTACATGTGCATCTCCTTATGTGTGTACCTGAGCTCGGAGCTGGGTGCTGGTCCTCTGGGACTCGTGCAGCTGTGTCTCCAGCTCTCGGAGCAGCTGTCTCTGCAGTGATAGCTGCTCCTGCAGGGTGGCGCTCTTGGCCTGGGCCTCAGCTACGGCCTGCTGAGACTCTGACGACTCCACCTCCACTATCTCAGTCACATACTGGACGGATAGAGAATAGAGAGAGCGAGATAGGTGAGGTAGGAGGAGAGCGATAAAAGTAGGGAGCAGGAGAGAGAGATTGATATCGTAAGATCATCAGGGAACATAATTCAGCAGCAAATGCTCTCGTAACATCCCAGTCATTCATATAACTCAAAAACATTGAATAGGTGGTAAGCTACCAACATATAGCTTACCCATCCTACAATTTCAGATCTATGAGGGACCATTAAGTAGCATAGGAGCTAGCAAGGGGTTGTTTTTGAAATGGGACAGTTTTTGCGATTCCTCACCTTGACCTGATGGGGCTGGGTGGCCTGTCTGGCCAGCTCCTCCTCACAGTCCCTGAGCCGGACGCTCAGCTGCTGCTCCACCTCCCCCTGCTGACACTTGGACTCCTCCAATTGCCTCTGCATCTCCCCCGCGTGGCGCTTGGACTCCTCCAGCTGTCGGCTGAGCGTCTCCACCCGGCCGGCCTTCTCCAGGACCTGCTGCTCCAACTCAGCCAGCCTCCTCTCCCTTGGTCTGGCCTGGCTCTCCCAGCGAGACACCTCCCCACGCAGGGCCTCTGCATCCTATATAACACAACATAGTTATTTTTTACAATTATTTATTTGACCCCCTTTTTTCTCCCCAATGTCGTGGTATCCTATTGGTAGTTACAGTCTTGTCCCATCGCTGCAACTCCCGTACGGACTTGGGAGAGGCGAAGGTCGAGAGCCGTGCGTCCTCCGAAACACAACCCAACCGAGCCGCACTGCTTCTTGACACAATGCCCGCTTAACCCGGAAGCCAGCCGCACCAATGTCGGAGGAAACACCGTACACCTGACGACCGTGTCAGCGTGCAGTGCGCCCGGCCCGCCACATGAGTCGGACTGAGCTTGTTGTCATTGCAGGCAATCTCAACGCTGTGCGTTACAGGGAAGACATCCTCCTCTCTTATTTGGTGCCCTTCCTGCAGGCTCATCCTGACATGACCCTCCAGCATGACAATGCCACCAGCCATACTGCTCGTTCTGTGCGTGATATCCTGCAAGACAGGAATGTCAGTGTTCTGCCACGGCCAGCGAAGAGCCCGGATCTCAATCCCAATGAGCACGTCTGGGACCTGTTGGATCGGAGGATGAGGGCTAGGGCCATTCCCCCCAGAAATGTCCGGGAACTTGCAGGTGCCTTGGTGGAAGAGTGGGGTAACATCTCACAGCAAGAACTGGCAAATCTGGTTCATTCCATGAGGAGGAGATGCACTGCAGTACTTAATGCAGCTGGTGGCCACACCAGATACTGACTGTTACTTTTGATTTTGACCCCCGCTTTGTTCAGGGACACATTATTCCATTTATGTTAGTCACATGTCTGTGGAACTTGTTCAGTTTATGTCTCAGTTGTTGAATCTTGTTATGTTCATACAAATATTTACACGTTAAGTTTGCTGAAAATAAACACAGAGGACGTTTCTTTTTTTGCTGAGTTTCTAATAGACAGATAAAAAACAAACAGGGTTTTCACAGCCTCTGCCGCACTTGATTCTGCCCATCCCACACCCACACCCGTACCTGGCTGTGGGGGCAGTCAGTGGCTGTGCAGGCCGGTGGAGGAGCCTCCTGGAGCAGTGAGGTCTTGCATGCCTTCAGCTCCTGCTTCAGCCGCTCGTTCTCGACCACCAACAGCTCCAGGTGCTTCTCCAGGTCGGTCGCCCCCTACAGGACAGGAGGAACAGGCACATGTCAGTATCACACTCACAAAGGCACCACACAGAGGGATATAAATACACACAGGAATACATTACAATGTATTCACACACACAGCAATGCACAAGCACTTTTTCTCTGCCCCCCGGACACAAACATCAGGAGACACATACAGATGTACATACCATTGCACTTTGACTTGCCCCCTCTCCCTCACCTCCCCATCTCACCCTCTTACACACTCTCTCACTCACATGCAACACCTTAGAATACCTGTGAAGCAGAAGTGTGTCACGGTGCGATCTTACACCTGGAAGAAAAGGTGTCAGTTATCTTGAGCTCGTCTTTCCCAGGCTTGCCCAAGAATGTAGGCCAGCTGGGCTCTGCACTCATTCTCTCTTTCCATCCCTCCTCTCCCCTCACCAGTCTCTCTCCTCCTGAGTTTCCTCCATCCCTCCTCTCCCCTCCCCTCCCCTCACCAGTCTCTCTCCTCCTGAGTTTCCTCCATCCCTCCTCTCCCCTCCCCTCCCCTCACCAGTCTCTCTCCTCCTGAGTTTCCTCCATCCCTCCTCTCCCCTCCCCTCCCCTCACCAGTCTCTCTCCTCCTGAGTTTCCTCCATCCCTCCTCTCCCCTCCCCTCCCCAGTCTCTCTCCTCCTGAGTTTCCTCCATCCCTCCTCTCCCCTCCCCTCACCAGTCTCTCTCCTCCTGAGTTTCCTCCATCCCTCCTCTCCCCTCCCCTCCCCTCACCAGTCTCTCTCCTCCTGAGTTTCCTCCATTCCTCCTCTCCCCTCCCCTCCCCTCACCAGTCTCTCTCCTCCTGAGTTTCCTCCATCCCTCCTCTCCCCTCCCCTCCCCTCACCAGTCTCTCTCCTCCTGAGTTTCCTCCATCCCTCCTCTCCCCTCACCAGTCTCTCTCCTCCTGAGTTTCCTCCATTCCTCTCCCTCTACTCACCAGCTCCGAGCGCAGTCTCTCCACCTCCTGGGTCTGGTCTAGCAGCTTCTCCTCCAGCTCCCCCACCTGTGTGCGCAGCGCTGTGATGAGCTGCTCTCCTTCCTGAATGAGACGGTTGCTGTGCTGCTGCTGCTCCTGTGGCTCAGCCAGCCTCTGCACTGCCCTCACACCTGCAACACACACAGTGATAACACATATACGCGCACCAACAGAATTTAAAAACAGCCCCACAGTAGTGGATAATGCATGTTGACAGTCGGTCACAGCCGTGACACACAGCCCTCTTCTTGCTGACAGGCTGGTTTGTGTCAGTACTGTGAACACCGTCCTGACAGACACACACCATGACGAGACCATTTGGAGTCATTGATTTCACAGTAGTTACTGATGTATCAGTCACGACTCAGTCCTTTCTTTACAGCTGCAGTTCTCCTTCCTACTCCTCTATTACAGCTCTCCCTCTCTCTTTCTTCCTCCCTCTATCCCCTCCCTCCCTCCCTGTATCCATCCATCTCCCCCCGTTCCTCTCTCACCGTTGGGCAGTGCTGTGTGCGGCTCCTCCTTTAGAGTGCGTATGACGTTAGTCTTCTCCTGCAGACTCTGTTCGTGACTCTGCAGCTGCAGACGCCGGGAAGCTTCCTCGCGTCGCAGACGCGCCTGGAACTCACACACTTTCTCCTGCAGTGTCTAGACACGTGCACATGCACACATACACGGCAAAGGTCAAAGGTTAGAAGCCCGACAGGTCGTAAACGTCACAATTCCAAGGGAACGAGGATGTGTAAAGGAGGATTGGGCCGTTTATAACATCATCCATGGTCACAGGTCCGATCAAAACTGACCCATCCAGTCAGTCTATAGGTTAATTGATTTGAATTCAATCACTTTTTTGACAGCATCCCTTTTGATTTAAACATTTATTATACATGTTTGCCCATGGAAGAAGTGGTCAGAAAGTGTTTCTTTTTGGACATGAACGCCAAAACATTCAGGAGATAAAGGTACTCAAAGTTGACCCATTTTGCAGAACCCACCATAGCATGAGACAGACATCCATGTCTTCATCACTGGAAAAGATAAACGGTTGAGTTTGATATCATTTAAAACAAAACAAAAACGTTATAAAAAACGTTATAAAAACAACAACCTTAAACGTCATTTATCAACAAACGTGTAAACTCATGACACCCACCCTGTTTTCAAGAGTGTCTCAACCAATGGTGGGCACAACACAAAAACCTTATGTAAAATGGTCTCTAAGCTAAAACAAACAAATTGGAGTTAAGCGTTTTTAGACAATTGACTTGAAAGGTAAAAAACCTGACAACTTGTTTTCCAGACATTATAAAAAAGTTTGACAACCCTGTTCGCAAGCTTTTAAATTATATACATCTCAACCGATTATCTTTTCCAGTGATGAAGACATGGATGTCTCATGGTATGGTGGGGTACGCAAAATGGGTCAACTTTGAGCGCACCTTTATCTCTTGAATGTTTTGGCATTCAGGTCCAAAAAGTCACTTTCTGAGCACTTCTACAACGGCCAAATGTGTATGGAAGGTTTTGTTCAAATCAAGAGGTGCTGTCAAAAAGTGATTGAATTCAAATGGATATACCCCTATACCAGTGGTTTTCAAACATCTCTTATGGGACCCCCAGACATTTCACAATTTTGTTGAGGCCCCGAACTAGCTCATCTGCACTCACCTGCCAGTTTATTAAGTACACCACCCAGTTTACAAAAATGGATCGCTCCTACAGACAGTGAGTCACGTGGCTGTAACTTGCTTTATAAAGCAGGCAGACAGGCATCCAGTTACTGTTCGATTGAACATTAGAATGGGCAAAACGAGTGACCTAAGCGACTTTGAGTGTGGTATGGTCGCCGGATCCAGTATCTCAGAAACAGCCGCTGAAAAACATCCAGTCAGCGGCAGTCCTGTGGGCGAAAACGGCTTGTTGATAAGAGAAGTCGAAGGAGAATGACAAGAATCGTGCAAGCTAACAGGCGAGCCACAAACAGACAAATAACTGTGCAGTACAACAGTGGTGTGCAGAACAGCATCTCGGAACGCACAACTCGTCGATCCTTGTCACGGACGGGTGTGCCCTTGAGCAAGGCACTTAACCCTAATTGCTCCTGTAAGTCGCTCTGGATAAAAGCGTCTGCTAAATGACTTAAAAATAAATACAAAATAATGGGCTAATGCAGCAGACGACCACACCGGGTTCCACTACTATCCGCTAAGGCCAGGCTCCAGTGGTCACGCGATCACCAACACTGGACAATTGAGGAATGGAAAAATAGAGCCTGGTCCAACGAATCCCAGTTCCTGTTGTGTCATGCTGATGGCAGAGTCAGGATTTGGCGTAAGGAGCATGAGTCCATGGACCCATCCTGCCTGGTGTACTGGTGTGGGGAAAGTTTTCCGGGCACATGTTAGGTCAATTGTGCAACAATTGAATGCCACAGCATATCTGAACATTGTTGCTGACCAAACCCAATACAGCATCTTTGGGATGAGATGGAATGGGCTGTTTGCAGCATGAATGTACCGCCGTCCAATCTGCAGCAGCTGTGTGATGCCATCCCTGTAGAACATTTCTGACACCTTGTAGAATCCATGCCCTGAAGAATTCAGGCTGTTCTGGAGGCAAAGGGGGGTCCGACCCGGTACTAGATGGGGTGTATCTAATAAACTGGCCGGTGAGTGTAATTCACCTAATCAAGGGTTTGATGATTAGTTGAAGATTAAAATCAGGTGTGCTAGTTTTGAAATAGATCAAATACATTGAACTGCATCGGGTCCCCGAGAAGAGGTTTGAAAACCACTACACATAGACTCGGATGCAGAGATGAAACTGCTACTCTACCAACTGAAACCACCTACAGCCATACAAATCAGACTAAAGAAACTAAAACACTAAATACACACACAGAGACAGAGACACAGAGAGAGAGAGAGAGAGAGAGAGAGAGAGAGCGCGAGAGAGCGAGAGAGAGAGAGCGCGAGAGAGCGAGAGCTAGAGACTGTAGAGAAAGTGAAAGAGAGCGAATGAGGACATTACATAGGCAGATGTCCAGGAACAGGACCAGGTGACCTTCTGTGGATGAAAGGGGGATGGGGGGAGGAGAGAGGGATGAGAGGATGTACAGCAATGAAAGGTGTAGAGGGGTGGAGGAAGACAAAGAGAAATGGCAGATGAGATCAAGGAGAACCAGCACAACGATGAACCAAAGAGGAATATGGAGGAAATGCAACGATTTGTTGAAGAGACAGCTTTTTGTGTACGCGGGTAAGTTTGCACGTACGCGTCCAGTTAAAAGCCACGCGTCAAAAGGCACGGACAGCACTGTCAACTTTAATCTGCAAGACCTGTCGCTATGAGGCGCCAATGCCATCTTATGAAGTGCTGATGTGAGCTTTATGACTCAGCACTGGGGCTGTCAACGCAAGTCCAAATCCAAGTAACAGCGGCAGATTAGGAAACACTGGTCACGAGGCGCTGGGCAGAACAGTTTAGAATACCCACGCCAGAGGGGTATACTACAAAGCAAGATCAATGACTTAGCCAGCTCACTTTCCTAAATATTCTGAAATAACCTTTCATTTTATAGAAAGATAAGCTTGAAATAGGCATGTCTGATTGACCCAACAACCAAAAACACATCTTAGTTTATCTTTCCTAATGAACCAGAAAATCAGTACTTATTTCTGTTTGTTTATCCAAGTTAGCTGGCTAACTCATTGATCCTGGTTTGTAGTATACTCCTCTGTGCTGTGTTCAGTGGGGCACAACATTGTGGAACGTTCCAACGGAAATATACTATGTAGAACAGACATGCCTCTCAGTCATGTGATAAAATTAGGTCTGCTCTACATTTCTACATGCAACGTTCAGTCCGTTATACCCTCCTGAACAAAGATCTGTTTGTTTTATTACTATAAAGGTATGTGTTGTTGTAACAGTGTGTGCTCTACCCTGTGTTATTCCAAATGCTGACAAAGCAACACAATCCTGAACACACATGAAATGAAACCACAGGAGGGATACAATGCAGACACACAGGATTCTCTGTTCTGCAGAGTCCATACAGAGTGTACAGGATAATGACAGCTAGGCTGTGTGTGTGTGTGTGTGTATTTGCATTGGTGTGTGTTAAAAGCTCATTAAAACCTGATCGATAAATCGACTGAGTCCCACTTCCCAGGGCTATTACTGACCTGAAACCCCCCCCCGACCAGTTTAGCCAGTGAAACCAGGACAAACCATGTTGGGAAAACACCCACCAATATGAACGATACGCTAACCACATTGACCTAGTTAGTTGAGTATTAGTTGTGCGTGTGCAGTCATCTCACCTGTATGAGTAGCTGTTGGTTGTGGTTGTGCTGGCTGGTTTCTAATTGGTCAGTAGTGGTCAGAGCGGTGCGTTGTGGGAAAGTGGCTGCGGGTAGAGACAGGAAGGAGCAGTCCTCCTCACCATCACTCATCAAGAAGTCCACCGAGCTCGCTACGGACACACGGGAGGGATAAACAAAGTTAGGAAACACAAACATGGACTGTACACTCACAGTTAAACACAGTACACAAACAAGCCTCAGCCAAATGGGTTGATTAGGTTCTTATCCACTGTGGCAGAGACGATCCTGTATTCACTTGAGTCAGAAAACAGCCTCTATACCTCTTTATCCCTCTCCCCTTTTCCATCTTCTCCCGCTCTCTCCTTCCCTCTCTCTACCTCCATTTCTACCTGTGTCAGAGATAATTTGCTATTGCCCTTTCTTTTCCCCACTTACCTTTCTCCCCCCCCCCCCCCCCCCCCCCTACCCTTCTCCCCCCCCCTCTACTAACCATTATTCTCTCCTCTCCCATATTCTCCCTGCCCAACCTTCAAGGTTCGCACAGACAATCCCATGGAAACCAGCACAGCTAGATTAGCAGTGTGATAACACAGGAACCAGCAGGTGATGCATTAACTCCATACAGGCCTGTTTACCTGTGTGTATGCATGTGTATGGTCACCTGTATGGGGGCCCAGAGTCTTATCAACCTGAGGACAATCAGTGCACTGTACTACTACACTGGGTCTATTAAACACACAATCAACCCTACAATATTAACCTGTATTAACACACATGCTCACACTCAAACACAGACGTTTATTTCCTAATACACACGTAAGAGCAATTTAACTGAACAAACCGCCTTATACATACAATGGATCACAGACTAAGGCAAAACACACACCAAGAAAAATACACTTATTCAGGGAAGTAGTGCTTAAAGTATCCCCCACACAATCTACAAATAAATTATGTGTACACACTGCGCAAATCAGTTTAACACACAGAGACACACAGGCTGACTCGTACCTCTAAGGCTGGGAAAACAGCATGCATTCGGTAACTGATGAAACAGCAGATTAAGTCCCACAGCGGAGTCACACACGTACAAAACGTACACACAAACTCGCACACCATTAGGACACACATTGTTAAGTATTATACAACTGGACACGTAAACGCTACCATCCTCTCCTCCTCTCATTCTCCAACTTCCGTTCTCCGCTTCGCTAGCAACACTGTCCATTTCTCTCCCCTCTCTCTGCCTCTTTCTTTCTCAGACAGTCACTCTCTTGCTTTCTTTTCTGCACTAGCACAATCACAGTTCTGCTGCTCCATCGTCACCTTGAGCAGTCCTGCGAGAACATTAGCGCAGAGAAACACACACCCACAGACTGATGCACACACACACACACACACGAACACACACAATAGCTCCAGTGTTTGCACTCCTGGCCCCTGGGCTGTGGCTGTAAGGGGATCAGCTAGAAGCTCTGTACCTGCTAGAGACGCACTCCTTCAGCTGAGAGAGGTAGAGAAAGAGAGAGAAGCCTGGCATACACTAACTCCTCACCACATTCTCAGACCGCTGTCATACACGCTTCCTTTCCCCTCTCCAGTCAGACATAGGAATTCCTTCCCTTCTCCAATATTTCCTGTCTCTCCCAGTTTCACTGAGAGGCACAGCTCATGGGAATGTGTCACACACTCCTCTACTCTTAGTCCTGTCAGACAGGCAGCACACACACCTCTCCCATTCCCTCTCATGCTCCCTCCCTCCCTCCCTTTGTCATCCCAAAAATGCGGCCACACTGGTTTAGTCCCACCCCTGTGTGACAGTGGGACTCCCTTGCTGCCCAATGGTGTGGGCCTACAGAATCCACTCACCATCCAATGAGACGTCTTTCTTCCAGAGCTCCTGCAGACAGGGGGCGTGGCCAAGGTCCCAGGTCTTTCTTGTTCCGAACATGACCGCAGGGCTGAGCAAAGCACTGGGTCTCTGGACCGGCTAGAGAGAGACAGAAAAAGACAGAGATAGCGTGAGATAGAAAGACAGAGATACTGTACATTTACATTTTTGTCATTTAGCAGACGCTCTTATCCACAGTGACTTACAGTAGTGAGTGCATACATTTTCATAAAAAAAAAATCATACTGATCCCCCGTGGGAATTGAACCCACAACCCTGGTGTTGCAAGCGCCATGCTCTACCAACTGAGCTACATGGGATTACATACACAGAGAGAGAGACAAGAGCTTGTGGTCAATATTCCCTGTGTTATAATTTCATTGCTATTATTGATTTAATAGGTTCTTGCTTTGGCAATATAAGATAACGACTTGTCATGCCAAAAAAAGCTCATTGAAAGTTCAGCAGAAATGTAACTGAAAGAGAAAAAGACCGACAGTACGGTGTATGAGAGTGATAGGAGAGAGGAGAAAGAGAGCATTTGTGTGTGTGTGCGCATCTGTTTACACAGTGGGCGGTGGGAACAGCCTTCAGAGTTCATGATAAACACAGGAGAAATGAGAAAGAGAAGGACAACATTCCTGCATGACTGACAACCACACTCACAGCCGACACTGGGGTGTATTCATTAGTCGGACACCATTTACTCCAAACTGAAAATGTTTTGCAACTATTGGACAATTTCAGGTAGGTCCCTCCCCGTTTCATTCCGTTTGCTTGCGATAGGTTCAGCTTGGTTCCTAATGAATACACCCCTGGTACCAGTTACCTGTTTACTACAGCCACACGAATACTGATCTGGGCCCGGTTTCCCGATAGAACTTAAGCTTACGAGTGTTTTAACGATGCATCGTTCCTATAACGGCCAAATAACTCACACGCGTTTCCCAAAACACCACGTAGGGAGAACTTTCATAATGTGGGTCGTCAGAGCATGGGTCGATATTGATACGATTGAAAAAAATGCAGCACTGCTCTCGGATCAGCTTTCTCCATTCAAATCTGACCTTAACATTGGGAATTATTCCACAATACTGACGACGGATCAGCTCCTAGAGAGATATTATCACCTACAGCGCCTTCAGAAAGTATTCACACCCCTTGACCTTTTCCACATTTTGTTGTGTTACAGCCTGAATTTAAAATGGATTAAATTGAGATTGAGGTATTGTGTGTAGGCCAGTGACAAAACAATGTCAAAGTGGAATTATGTTTTTAGAAGTTTTTACAAATGAGTAAAGGTTTCCTTAACAAGTCACATAACTCACTGTGTGCAATATTTTTTTATGAATACCTCATCTCTGTACCCCACACATACAATTATCTGTGATGTCCCTCAGTCGAGCAGTGAATTTCAAACAGATTCAACCACAAAAGACCAGGGAGGTTTTCCAATGCCTCGCAAAGAAGGGAATCGATTGGTAGATGAGTAAAAATCTTAAAAGCAGACATTGAGTAAGTTTACATGCACACTAATAATTCGATATTAAACTGATTATAGTAGGCAGATTATGCAATATTCATGCAAACACCTTACTCTGTTTATATTAAATTGGCGTATGGTCAAAATCAAAGTAAGCATACAGTGGGGGAAAAAAGTATTTAGTCAGCCACCAATTGTGCAAGTTCTCCCACTTAAAAAGATGAGAGAGGCCTGTAATTTTCATCATAGGTACACGTCAACTATGACAGACAAAATGAGAAAAAGAAATCCAGAAAATCACATTTTAGGATTTTTAATGAATTTATTTGCAAATTATGGTGGAAAATAAGTCTTTGGTCAATAACAAAAGTTTCTCAATACTTTGTTATATACCCTTTGATGGCAATGACACAGGTCAAACGTTTTCTGTAAGTCTTCACAAGGTTTTCACACACTGTTGCTGGTATTTTGGCCCATTCCTCCATGCAGATCTCCTCTAGAGCAGTGATGTTTTGGGGCTGTCGCTGGGCAACACAGACTTTCAACTCCCTCCAAAGATTTTCTATGGGGTTGAGATCTGGAGACTGGCTAGGCCACTCCAGGACCTTGAAATGCTTCTTACGAAGCCACTCCTTCGTTGCCCGGGCGGTGTGTTTGGGATCATTGTCATGCTGAAAGACCCTTGCAGATGGAAGGAGGTTTTCACTCAAAATCTCACGATACATGGCCCCATTCATTCTTTCCTTTAGACGGATCAGTCGTCCTGGTCCCTTTGCAGATAAACAGCCCCAAAGCATGATGTTTCCACCCCCATGCTTCACAGTAGGTATGGTGTTCTTTGGATGCAACTCAGCATTCTTTGTCCTCCAAACACGACGAGTTGAGTTTTTACCAAAAAGTTATATTTTGGTTTCATCTGACCATATGACATTCTCCCAATCCTCTTCTGGATCATCCAAATGCACTCTAGCAAACTTCAGACGGGCCTGGACATGTACTAGCTTAAGCAGGGGGACACATCTGGCACTGCAGGATTTGAGTCCCTGGCAGCGTAGTGTGTTACTGATGGTAGGCTTTGTTACTTTGGTTCCAGCTCTCTGCAGGTCATTCACTAGGTCCCCCCGTGTGGTTCTGAGATTTTTGCTCACCGTTCTTGTGATCATTTTGACCCCACGGGGTGAGATCTTGCGTGGAGCCCCAGATCGAGGGAGATTATCAGTGGTCTTGTATGTCTTCCATTTCCTAATAATTGCTCCCACAGTTGATTTCTTCAAACCAAGCTGCTTACCTATTGCAGATTCAGTCTTCACAGCCTGGTGCAGGTCTACAATTTTGTTTCTGGTGTCCTTTGACAGCTCTTTGGTCTTGGCCATAGTGGAGTTTGGAGTGTGACTGTGAGGTGGTGGACAGGTGTCTTTTATACTGATAACAAGTTCAAACAGGTGCCATTAATACAGGTAACGAGTGGAGGACAGAGGAGCCTCTTAAAGAAGAAGTTACAGGTCTGTGAGAGCCAGAAATCTTGCTTGTTTGTAGGTGACCAAATACTTATTTTCCACCATAATTTGCAAATAAATTCATTAAAAATCCTACAATGTGATTTTCTGGATTTTTTTCTCAATTTGTCTGTCATAGTTGACGTGTACATTTGATGAAAATTACAGGCCTCTCATCTTTTTAAGTGGGAGAACTTGCACAATTGGTGGCTGACTAAATACTTTTTTTCCCCCACTGTATGCCAATTAAAACACCCTATTTTTCTGAGCAATCTTTCAAATTATTAGGACATGTAAACACCTTAATAGGCTTTCCAGCAGTGCATTTGATCTGTGCATGTGCTAGCACCAGCCGAGCGAGCCTCCCTCTTTAGCGTGACTGAAGTGTGTTCAGAACAACTGAATGTATACGTCTTAGAGGTAGTTTTCACATACAAACTTTATATGTCCGAACTCAGAACCAAACATGTTCGCTGTGGTATAACTTTTATTTTGATTGCCGATTTTCTGCCATCAGGTAGCCTGATTTCTGATGTGTCAATGTAAATAGGATTATTTGGGAAATCGTTCTTCTTGCAAAGCATGTAAACGTTTTAATCGAACTATTATATTATCTGACTATTCACAATAATCAAATGATTGTGTGCATGTAACCACACTCATTGAATATCTCTTTGAGCATAGTGACGTTATTACCCTTGAGATGGTATTTCAATTCACCCAGTCACTACAAAAATACGTCCTTCCCAATTCTGTTGCCGGAGAGGAAGGAAACCACTCAGGGATTTCACCATGAGGCCAATGGTGACTTTAAAACAGTTACAGAGTTTAATGACTGTGATAGGAGAAAACTGAGGATGGATCAACAACATTGTAGTTACTCCACAATACTAAACTAATTGACAGAGTGAAAAGACAGAAGCCTGTACAGAATAAAACTATTCCAAAACATGCATCCTGTTTGCAACAGGGCACTAAAGTAAAACTGCAAAAAATGCGGCAAAGCAATTCACTTTTTTTCCTGAATACAAAGTGTTGTATTGAATGAGCCCCAAGCATAACACATTACGGAGTATCACTCTTCATATTTTCAAGCATAGTGTTGGCTGCATCATGTTATGGGTATGCTTGTAATCGTTAAGGACTGTGGAGTTTTTCAGGATAAAAAAGAAACGGAATGGAGTTAAGCACAGGCTAAATCCTAGAGGAAAACCTGCTTCAGTCTGCTTTCCACTAGACACAGATTAATTCACCTTTCAGCAGGACAATAACCTACAACACAAGGCCAAATCTACACTGGAGTTGCAGTTTTGACTTAAATCTAATTGAAAATCTATGGCAAGACCTAAAAGTAGTTGTATAGCAATGATCAACAACCAATTTGACTAAAATGTAAAAATATACACCTGTTCTGAAAGGCCCCAGAGTCATGTGACAGATCATGTGACACTTAAATAAAGTCCACCTGTGTGCAATCTAACGAATTATGTGACTTCTGAAGGTAATTGGTTGCACCAGATCTTATTTAGGGGCTTCATAGCAAAGGGGGTGAATACATATGCACGCACCACTTTCCCATTACTTATTTTTTAGAATTTTTTGAAACAAGTTATTTTTTTCATTTCACTTCACCAATTTGGACTATTTTGTGCATGTCCATTACATCCAAATAAAAATCAATTCAAATTACAGGTTGCAATGCAACAAAATAGGAAAAACGCCAAGGGGGATGAATAGTTTTGCAAGGCACTGTACGACACTATTCAACTACAGTATACAGTGAGGGAAAAAAGTATTTGATCCCCTGCTGATTCTGTACGTTTGCCCACTGACAAAGAAATGATCAGTCTATAATTTTAATGGTAGGTTTATTTGAACAGTGAGAGACAGAATAACAACAACAAAATCCAGAAAAACGCATTTCAAAAATGTTATAAATTGATTTGCATTTTAATGAGGGAAATAAGTATTTGACCCCTCTGCAAAACATTACTTAGTACTTGGTGGCAAAGCCCTTGTTGGCAATCACAGAGGTCAGACGTTTCTTGTAGTTGGCCACCAGGTTTGCACACATCTCAGGAGGGATTTTGTCCCACTCCTCTTTGCAGATCTTCTCCAAGTCATTAAGTTTTCAAGGCTGACATTTGGCAACTCGAACCTTCAGCTCCCTCCACAGATTTTCTATGGGATTAAGGTCTGGAGACTGGCTAGGCCACTCAAGGACCTTAATGTGCTTCTTCTTGAGCCACTCCTTTGTTGCCTTGGCCGTGTGTTGGGTCCTCCAAACACGGCAGGTTAAGTTGATGCCAAAGAGCTTGATTTTGGTCTCATCTGACCACAACACTTTCACCCAGTTCTCCTCTGAATCATTCAGATGTTCATTGGCAAACTTCAGACGGGCCTGTATATGTGCTTTCTTGAGCAGGGGGACCTTGCGGGCGCTGCAGGATTTCAGTCCTTCACGACGTAGTGTGTTACCAATTTTTTTCTTGGTGACTATGGTCCCAGCTGCTTTGAGATCATTGACAAGATCCTCCCGTGTAGTTCTGGGCTGATTCCTCACCGTTCTCATGATCATTGCAACTCCACGAGGTGAATGGAGCCCCAGGCCGAGGGAGATTGACAGTTATTTTGTGTTTCTTCCATTTGTTGTTATTCTGTCTCTCACTGTTCAAATAAACCTACCATTAAAATTATAGACTGATCATTTCTTTGTCAGTGGGCAAACGTACAAAATCAGCAGGGGATCAAATACTTTTTTCCCCTCACTGTATAAATAAATAAATAAATAAATAAATAAATAAATAAATAAATCACTCCCCCACCACACACACAGGCCACATCAATTCATTACTCAACACTATTCAACTCTTTTCAATAGCGACACATTACAGAGTGGGATACAATACATGTGAATGCACCCAGTGTGCAAATATAGCAATGCCTGCACAAAGAACTGTGCAGAAACGTCAAACTCACACCTGATTGTGTGAGTGAATGTGACCACTGAAGAGTCATTGTCATGGATCATGTTGTCAGTCTGGTGCAACCCTTGTGTGTATGTGGTTGTACTGACCGTGACCCAGAGTTGACCGTTCTGTCGTAGACATGGTGGATCAGCAGGTCCAGTCCCGAGCCACTGTATTAGCTAGTCTAATCTCTCACAGCGGGAAGTTCTCCAAAGTACTGTACACACAGTTCCTTGTGTTCTATTGTACACAAAGTCTTCAGCAAGTGTGTGTGTTCATCAATGTTCTGTATGTTGTACTGTTTCCCACAGCAGAATATCCAGAACAGAGGTTTACCGTACAAAGGTCTTCAGAGTTCTTCAACAATGTGCTACAATAGCTACAGTACTATACTAAGTTCTGTCCTTGGACCATACAGGGTCTATCCAGAATCCAGAGCCCATGGTTGGATTTCAAGTCTAATGTCTCTTCCTTTCCTTTCTCATCTTATTTCCTTCATGTACACTGATGTGATGAAACTGGACAGCTAAAAGCAAACGCCTCATTTACTGAAGTGCTGCCACCTGTCTTCAGGTCAGACTATGGAGATGCACCAAATTAACTGGACCATACTCTGGGCCTCCATCTACCCTCCCATAGAGTGTGTATATCAGACTTTACCCTCAGTCTATACATAATCTAAGAACCAACCCTGTGTCCCTGAATGAAACCATACCCTGTGTGCGACTCCGGAGGGAATGCGGTCCTGTGTGTAGTAGTAGTAGTAGTCCTGGTCTTTGTCTCGATCTCGGTCCAGCCAGCGTTTGTTGATCAGAGATCCCATCCAGCCAATCATCCTGCCTGCACCTTAGCCGGCCTTGTGGCCGTCACCCTCCTTCTACAGCCAGAACAACAGACACACACTCTACCATGTGGCCACTCTTACACACGCCTATGTTTTCCAAATAACTACAAATGAAATAATACAACTTGAACACACCTGCAGCCCCTTCCCCAGGCCCGACGGCCATCATAACATCCTCACTCTACCACCTGAACACACACACACACACACACGCTTGGTATCCATAGAAAGACGTCAGTATCCGTAGAGACAGGCTGTAGCTGTTAACCAGCGGTATGGACAGGGTTAGACCTCGCCCACAAAGACACAGGAAACGCAGAATGGACGTTGCCATTAATTACGGATCTAAGATCAGGTTTATTAACTACCCAACCTAACCTTTACCATTAGGCTGATTAAATAATACCTGACCCTGGACCAGTGGTAAGAGGCAACCTCTACCTCATCCACCCATAATCCTTTAAACCCCACAACAGATGGCCTCCTTTATAAACACCTCATCTTCCTCTGAGGAGAAGGATCAAGTTGTCCCTAACCACAGACCTAGGATCAGATCTATCATCAGGGATCTATCTTCAAATCCTAGCTTTTAGCATTAGGTGGGAATCCAAAACTGACCTTGGAGCAAGAACGTCATCATACTCTTTGGGGAGACTGGGGTGGTCACTTTAGGGATTTTGTCCTCACTTGCCTCCCCTTGTCCATCCAACCAGCTGTTTCTCCCGCTATGACTGCAGAAGAAAGGTAGATGGCCTTTCGATCTCTGCTTCCTTCCCTCCCTCCCTCCATCACCTCATTTCCACTCTTTCTAATCTCTGTATTCACAGCACATAGGTTACAAAGCTCCAGTGAGATCAGACACCCCCTGTGGATTTTCCTAGGTAGTAGAAAAGGAGTCGGTAGAGGCAAGGTAATGTAATATCATCGTGTAGATCTGTGGTTAAAGGCAACTTTTACACTGAGCTTGTGATACATGAGGCGATACAGTATAGAGTTGTGGGTGCCTTTGTGGTTCCTGCAGTTCTCTGCCAACCCCATAGGGGGTGTTATGAGCACAAAGGGCTGGAAATAACGAGTAAAGTCATTCAGCTAATCTGGTTATTTATTGCTTCCAAGGTATTGTCCTCACAGAAACATACACACGCCTGATGCTTGTCAGGTTTCTAGGTTACCACAGTGACCACGCTCTCCATGGTTCTTTGAGCACAAGGCATGGTGTGTAGGATAAGTTTACACACTCCTGTCGGAACTCTGCCTTCTATAGTATCACCTGTCCCCTCTATGGACCAGGAAAATTGCAAAAAACGATATGGCCCTAGTACAGTGGGTGATATCAATGTGTTTGTGTGGGAGACTACTGTTGAGGAACAGGGGGAGGACAGGAGGGGCTGGCTAGCTGTGATCTACTGTGAGGAGCTACTGTTGCACTTTCTCTCTTCCCCCACCCCCCCGGTATTCACTCTCCTACTTTAGCTAGCGTTTAGCATTCTAATAGTTGATGACAGCACAGAGGAAGGGCTTTGCATAAAGCAGAGGATATGAAGAGACCGTATGTGAATCTCATTAGCCCAATTCCAGTTAAGACTCTCAGCTCTACCAGCTAACCTGCATTCCACTAGTGACTATAACCCTAAAACAACCACAATGGAAATAAGTTAGATGTTTTTGTGTTATCCCTGTCAAGTCTTTAAAATGTTTGTGCCTTAAGTAAGTACAGGGAATTCGGAAAGTATTCAGACCTTGACTTTTTCAACATTTTGTTACGTTACAGCCTTATTCTAAAATGGATTAAAATATTGTTTACCCCTCAATCTACACACAACACCCCATAATGACAAAGTAAAAACAAGTTAATACATTTTTGCAAATGTATTAAAAAGAAACACAGAAATACCTTATTTACATAAGTATTCAGACCCTTTGCAATGCGACTCGAAATTGAGCTCAGGTGCATCCTGTTTCCATTGATCATCCTTTAGATGTTTCTATAACTAGATTGGAGTCCACCTGTGGTAAATTCAATTGATTGGACACGATTTGGAAAGAAACACACCTGTCTATATAAAAAGGTACCACAGTTGACAGTTCATGTCAGAGCAAAAACCAAGCTATGAGGTCGAAGGAATTGTCCGTAGAGCTCCGAGACAAGATTGTGTCGAGGCACAGATCTGGAGAAGGGTACCCCAAAAAATCCTGCAGCATTGAAGTTCCCAAGAACACAGCGGCCTCCCGGCCAAACTGAGCAATCGGGGGAGAAGGGCCTTGGTCAGGGAGGTGACCAAGAACCCTATGGTCACTCTGACAGAGCTCTAGAGCTCCTCTGTGGAGATGAGAGAATCTTCCAGAAGGACAACCATCTCTGCAGCACTCCACCAATCAGGCCTTCGGGACAAGTCTCTGAATGTCCTTGAGTGGCCCAGCCAGAGCCCGGATTTGAACCCGATCGAACATCTCTGGAGAGACCGGAAAATATGTGCAGCGATGCTGCCGAACCAACCTGACAGAGCTTGAGAGGATCTGCAGAGAAGAATGGGAGAAAATCCCCAAATACAGGTGTGCCAAGTTTGTAGCTTCATACCCAAGAATAATCGAGGCTGTAATCACTGCCAAATGTGCTTCAACAATGTATTGAGTAAAGGGTCTGAATACTTATGTAAATGTGATATTTGAGTTTTCTTTGTACAAAAAAGTCTTAAAACCTGTTTTTGCTTTGTCATTATGGGTTATTGTGTGTGGATTGATGAGGAAAACAACTATATAAATCAATTTTAAAATAAGGCTGTAACGTAATTTTTGAAAGTCAAGGTGTCTGAATACTTTCCGAATGCACTGTAAGTACGTAAGTGAGAGATATATACAGTACAAGTCAAAAGTTTGAAACCCTACTCATTAAAGTTTTTTTTATTTTTATGTTTACTTTTTTTCTACATTGTAGAATAATAGTGAAGACATCAAAACTATGAAATAATACATACTGAATCATGTAGTAACCAAAAGTGTTAAACAAATCAAAATATATTTTATATTTGGGATTCTTCAAATAGCCACCCTATGCTTTAATAATAATAATAATAATAATAATAATAATAATGCTATGCTTTGATGACAGCTTTGCACTCTCTCAACCAGCTTCACCTGGAATGCTTTTCCAACAGTCTTGAAGGAGTTCCCACATATGCTGAGCACTTGTTGGCTGCTTTTCCTTCACTCTGCTGTCGAACTCATCCCAAACCATCTCCATTGGGTTGAGGTCGGGGGATTGTGGAGGCCAGGTCATCTGATGCAGCACTCCATCACTCTCCTTCTTAGTAAAATAGCCCTTACACAGCCTGGAGGTGTGTTAGGTCATTGTCCTGTTGAAAAACAAAATGATAGTCCCACTAAGTCCAAACCACATGGAATGGTGTATCGCTGCAGAATGTTGTGGTAGCCATAATGGTTAAGTGTGTCTTGAATTCAAAATAAATCACAGACAGTGTCACCAGCACCGCGTCTCACAAAGACAAGGTGGTTGAAACCAAAAATCTCAAAATTGGACTCCAGGCCAAAGGACACATTTCCACCGGTCTAATGTCCATTGCTCGTGTCTCTTGGCCCAAGCAGGTCTCTTCTTCTTATTGGTGTCATTTAGTAGTGATTTCTTTGCAGCAATTCGACCATGAAGGCCTGATTCACACAGTCCCCTCTGAACAGTTGACGTTGAGATGTGTCTGTGACTTGAACTCTGTGAAGCTTTTATTTGGACTGCAATTTCTGAGGCGGGTAACTATAATTAACTTATCCTCTGCAGCAGAGGTAACTCTGGGTCTCCCATTCCTGTGGTGGTCCTCATCAGAGCCAGTTTCATCATGGCGCTTGATGGTTTTTGCAACTGCACTTGAAGAAACTTTCAAAGTTCTTAATTTTCCGTATTGACTGACCTTCATGTCTTAAAGTAATGATGGACTGTTGTTTCTCTTTGCTGATTTGAACTGTTCTTGCCATAATATGGATTTGGTCTTTACCAAATAGGGTTATCTTCTGTATACCCCCCCCCTACCTTGTCACAACACAACTGGTTCGCTCAAACGCAGTTAGAAGGAAAGAAATTCCACAAATTAACTTTTAAGAAGGCTCTCTGGTCTTGGCCATTGTGGAGAGGTTGGAGTCTGTTTGATTGAGTGTGTGGACAGGTGTCTTTTATACAGGTAACGAGTTCAAACAGGTGCAGTTAATACAGGTAATGAGTGGAGAACAGGAGGGCTTCTTAAAGAAAAACTAACAGGTCTGTGAGAGCCGGAATTCTTACTGGTTGGTAGGTGATCAAATACTTATGTCATGCAATAAAATGCAAATTAATTACATAAAAATCAAATAATGTGATTTTCTGGATTTTTGTTTTAGATTCCGTCTCTCACAGTTGAAGTGTACCTATGATAACAATTACAGACCTCTACATGCTTTGTAAGTAGGAAAACCTGCAAAATCGGCAGTGTATCAAATACTTGTTCTCCCCACTGTATATACAGCTCTGGAAAAAATTAAGAGACCACTGAAAAAATATAAGTTTCTCTGGTTTTACTATTTATAGGTATTTGTTTGGGTGAAATTGACATTTTTGTTTTATTCTATAAACTACTGACAACATTTCATTTAGAGCATTTATTTACAGGAAATGACAACTGGTCAAAATAACAAAAAATACCTTGAATAATGCAAAGAAAATAAGTTCATGTTCATTTTTAAAACAACACAATACTAATGTTTTAACTAAGGAAGAGTTCAGAAACCAATATTTGGTGGAATAACCCTGATTTTCTAATCACAGCTTTCATGCGTCTTGGCATGCTCTCCACCAGTCTTTCACATTGATGTTGGGTGACTTTATGCCACTCCTGGCGCAAAAATGCAAGCAGCTCGGCTTTGTTTGATGGCTTGTGACCATCCATCTTCCTCTTGATCACATTCCAGAAGTTTTCAATGGGTTTCAGGTCTGGAGATTGGGCTGGCCATGACAGGGTCTGGATCTGTTGGTCCTCCATCCACACCTTGATTGACCTGGCTGTGTGGCATGGCGCATTGTCCTGCTGGAAAAACCAATCCTCAGAGTTGGGGAACAATGTCAGAGCAAAAGGAAGCAAGTTCTCTTCCAGGACAACCTTGTACGTGGCTTGATTCATGTGTCCTTCACAAAGACAAATCTGCCCGATTCCAGCATTGCTGAAGCACCCCCATATCGTCACGATCCTCCACCAAATTTCACAGTGGGTGCGAGACACTGTGGCTTGTAGGCCTCTCCAGGTCTCCGTCTAACCATTAGACGACCAGGTGTCGGGCAAAGCTGAAAATTAGACTCATCAGAGAAGATTAATTTACTCCAGTCCTCTACGGCCCAATCCTAATGGTCTTTTTCAAACCAGATCTGCAGCAGTGTGGACCTTGTGTGTGTGCGCCTGCATGTGTCTGTGTGTGTAAGCGTGTTCACACTAAAGGGTCTAATGCATGTGAATAAGTGTGCGTGTGTCTGTGAGACAAGTGTTCCGTTAGAAAAATGTGGCGCCGGACATTTGACCAGCAGCATTTTAATTTAAATCGGACGTTTGAGAAATTTACCGGATCCCTATGCATTGGGTGCGTAACCTGATTAGGGCGTCCACCCACGGTGCTCAGAATGACAGAAATCACATTTAGATTACATCCATCTTAACAGAACATGCAACTCGAGGACGCAATGGCGTTTTCATACCAAAAGCCAATGAACACTGAAGAGTTTATAACTGTCCACATTTACTTTTCCTTAGCCAACAAGATGAATAACGAACAGCAAAATCACTAGCCTACGTCAACCTACTATCCCCCATTGTAGAAACGTTTACCTATTCTATTGGTCAGCTTGTCATTCTGTGCAAGAAAGAAATAGAGTATTCCATACAGACTCTGGGACGATAGATCCCAAATTCATACAACCAGTAGGCCTAAGCTACATTAAAAATAAACATAAAAATGCAATGACCCTGATGCAACAGAACGTTTAGCTTAAAATGTTGACAAACTATTATTTTTTTCACATAAGCACAGCAATCCGCACATGGCAGTAGACTGCATGCGAATGTTCGTTCCACAATGCAATTAGCGGGAAAACACTTGCCAAAAGCGCACCGCACAAGTGGTTTCATGTGACAGAGATGAAAATATCCATTAGAAATGTAGAAAGAGGGGCAATCTAAAGATGCTAACTAGCATTGGCTTGCTAATATTACTGGGATTGAAGTTACTAGGATAGAAGTCTTTATAAAATCATTTTGGCTAGGCTACTTTGAAGGTATGGCATGCCTCATAATATAAAGTAAATTGTTCAGATTTCAAACAATTAAGTATACGTTTTCAAAATGCATACTGCCTCCAGCTCATTGCAAAGTGGCATGTGACGCGCTGAAGCCTTCCTACCATTGCATATGCACTTGAACGGCGAATGGGAAGCACACTTTAATTACCAGTTAAGAAAAAGAAAGTCTATGTATCCTTTTCTCAGTCTCATTGTGTGGCGAGGACTTTCAGTGTAACACAGCTACAGATCCATGCACTGTCTGAGCAGGCTCTACCTGGGACCATAAAGCCCTGTTTATTGGAACATTCCTGACCAAGGGGGGCAAGTAATGAAGGTTGAGTTTTAATAATAACAAAACACATTTTATTGAACTTTCACTGTCCTCTAAGGGGGGCTTTTACAGACCCAGTTATGAGGACTGAGTTTTAGTGCTCCCAGAGAGAGAGATGAGGGCTTTGTATCAATAACAAAGACCTCTTTAATTTACTAGCCTATAACATACATTATTTAAACACACAGGGCTATAGGGACTGGGGAGTCTCTGACAGCACAAGCTTCCTGTGGTCAGGCAGTATGTCACTGTCTAGCTTCTACTGTACAGGCAGATGGCCTGAAGCCCCCCTTGAAGTAGGGCTTAGCGATACGGCCTAAAAATCTAGATTTCTTAAAACTTATGGGCGATTCACGATATATATAAGGTTAATACACTGCATTTTAAACAGTCAGGAATAATCTAAATCAGGGCTTGTAAAATTATACCTAGGCTAAATATAAGCCTTCCACAACCATAAGTAATAATTTAATTATTTTATTAAAATAGTTGAACCTGCTTTTTTGCAATAATCACTGATCTGGCTTTCAAGTCTATGAAAATGACCTTTTTGTTACAAATTTAACCAGAACCATGCACAATGCACTAATAATGAGCAGGTTGACTTTTATTGTATTGAGTCTTGTCCTGGAGGCAGAACCGAGTGATTTCCCCTTAGATAGGCCAGCTGCAAAGTCAAAATTGGCTATTTTGTAAAGATTCATTTAAACAAAAATTAGCTTTTTGGTCTTAAAGGGATACTTTGGGATTTTGGCAATGAAGCCTTTTATCTACTTCCTCAGTCAGATGAACTCATGGATACCATTTGTATGTCTCTGCATCCAGTATGAAGGAAGTTGGCGGTAATTTTGCAAGCCAATGCTAACTAGAGTTAGCGCAATGACTGGAAGTCTATGTATCGACTAGCATGCTAGCAGTTACCCATAGACTTCCAGACATTGCGCTAACGCTAGTTAACAATTGCGCTAACATTAGTTAGCAACTTCCTTCAATCTGCATGCAGAGGTACTGTATAAAAATGGTATCCAATGGTTCATCGGACTCTGGGGGAGTAGATAAAGTGCTTCATTGCAGGTCAGCAATCAAGTTTTCAAGAAACTGCATCGTACTGGCTGTATTTCGAAAGTTAGTCTTGAAAACTTGATTGGTGACATGCAAAACATTTTGGGACTACATCAACAATGGACTAATGAAACAAATACCAATAGTTTTTGGGTGGAATTTCCTTTAACATACTGTAGGTCTCAAACAAATCGCTCAAGCCCACATGCTAGTGAGTAGCCAAATAATCTATTTGCTTGCTAACAAAGTAGAAAGGTTGAACTGTTATGAATACAACCTCCTGTCCATCTCCAACTGTTTGAACAACATAGCCTGTTCACTTTGTTTAGAGGTTGAAATCAAGTGGCCTACATGGATAAGAAGATGCTGGTTTCTCAGAATGAGAACTAGCCGCCAATTCCTTATATAAATGAGTCTTTTTATGCTCATTGCATATTTATAAAACACAGACTAGACAGCTACCACATAAGTCTGTAGTTGAAATGATGCTAGCGGACAAGGAGATAGACATAGCCTGAGACAGAAAAGATAGACATAGCCTACCAGACAGAGCGAGCGAGTGCAGGACTCTGACGGAAGGAATCTGCTTTCTGTTATAATGAGCACATCACAGAACCCTTCCTTCCAGGGTTAAATTCCCCCCTCTCCCTCCTCCTCCCACTAAACTGGGTCAAATCATTCAGTGGCAACTCAGCCACCATGCGTCAAATGTCAGAACCTGTCTGCTCAACATCACACAGCTCTGGGAGGTTCAGGGCTGTGTTTTTTACTACCAACACAAACATGGATCTGAATAAAACCTAATGCATCAGAATAAGATTGAGATCAATTCATCAGCACAACACCATATAGACTGGGATTACTAGATATGGGTAAACCCTTAACAAAGAGAGGGAAAAGGAGAGAATCCTACCATACAGGGACCACCAGTCAACAAGAGGGAAACAACACTATAACAGCCATTTCTCTCCTTCTTTTATTTCTCTCTGAATAACTATAGTGGCTACCTCTCATACCTCACTTAACATGCCCCCCCTCCTCTCTTCCCCCCTCTTTTTTCTCTCCCTCTCCATTCCCCCCCCCCCCATCCATCCATCCATCCATTCCTTTTTCTTTATCTTCATCAGTAGGGTACTCACCTCCCTCCCTGGAGTCTCTGTGTCCTGATCATCCCTGCATCGCTGTAGAGACCATCTTTACGCGGAGGAAACACACACACACACACACACTCGCCGATCAACACACACCCCAACGACGAGAGCTCACTGTCACCAGCCAGCCCCCCTTTCTCTCCCCCGTCTCTAACACACACACACACACTCTGCACCCTCTCGCCGTTCCTTAGTAACAGCAAAATCGGAGCCAGCATCATTTCCCTCCTGTAGCCACCCTCATTCCCCCCCTCCTCCCTTTCTCCTTCTCCCTCTCCATCTTCCAGTCCCCTCCCTCTCTTTTTTATCACTCCCCCTCCCTCTCCAGCGGAGGAATAAATATTTCAGCCACAAATGAAGCGTGGCTCTTCTCAGCTCTCCTCCCCCTGCCTGCAATATTTAACAGAGAACTGTGTGTGTGTTTGTGTATGTGCACGTATGCGTTTACGAAATACACCATTGCCTGTCTCCTCACATCCTTTATTAATTAAAAGGCAAAATGGCTCTTGTAACAAGGGCACACACACACCCTACTCTGTTATTGTTCCTAAGCCATACAGTGAAACTAAAAGTGTACACTGCGATATGCACACACAAAGAACATTTATGGTTTCCTATGGCTGCCACTGCTCAAAGGTATATTGATCCAAACAAGTAGTACTGTAAATTACACTGTGTGTGAGAGCTGCTTTACTGACAATTCACTAACACTCAAGCCAGAGCCCCTCCCTCACTAGAGGCTGTTGGGTAATGGAGTTTTCTGGACCAGGTCTGTGTGACTACTCATACTGAGGGAAACTGAGGTAAAGGCTGGTGTGTGTGTGTGTGTGTGTGTGTATATACAGAGAAACTAGCAGACACACACACACAGGTGTTCTCAGGGTAGTCGCTGTTCCTCAGGGAATTACAGATGAAACACACTACTACACCCTGGCTCAGGTACCCCGGCTTCATGAGCCACGAGAGCACAACGGTAAAACATGAACACAACATTTCCAGGGCATTATTCTAGTGTTATCAGAACACTCAAGTTCCTGGTGTAGTTTGTCCTTTACTATTAATCATATGGCAGATGTTGAAAGTAGAGGACATCAGATGCCTGCACAGTGACCATGCTCCCTCTGTGATAATGTTACTTAATAGAAATACCTTACCGTTCCCTCAAAGTCTTAGTTGTGTAACCAAAGCGTTGTTTGGGGATTTACAGGGGCAAATGTCAAAATGAGGGTGATCCAGAGAGAGGGCCCTTCCCTGACCAGGAGGGTGGGGAACGGGGTTGAGAGAGACTGGGTGGGGTGAGGTGAAGGTAGGGCTGGGCGGTATACTGTATTTTACAATATACTGGTATTGATGCACAGCGCGGTTTGTGTTTTTACTTTATCCGCTATAACGTATTTGAATGTTAAATGTGATATGCCGTGTGTAACGTCCATTTTAATAGTTTACTTCGCTACTTGAGTCATCCCTCTCCGCTCTCTCGCCCTCTACATGCTGCTTTCCACACAGACCTATCCCCGCCCTCTGTCACTCAAGGAGCACATTTGTTGTTCCTCGACCACGAGACACTTGTGTTCAGTCTGCATGGTCAATGCAGCACATGCAACAATGTTGATGACAACGCTGCTGCTTTCACTTTGCTTCTTAATACAAATCCACTAGCGTTCTATAATTACACTATTAGTTTGTGTTTCTTACATCTGCAAACAACTAGTTTGTCTTTTCTTAGGAAGTTGGGCCTAAATCGTGTTAGCCGCTAATGCTAATCGCTTGTTACCTGGCTGGCAGGCTAGCTAGCTAGCTAATAAATGTACTGAGTCAGAGCAAACGTAATTAGCTATACAGCCTGATAATACCAGTGATGGTGTAGACCTAAATCAGCATGTTGTTTGTGCAACAGTATCTTCTAAATCAAAGAGGAATACGCATGGATGTTAGCTACATGAAGTAGCTAAGAGAAAACATTTAATGTAGCCAAAGATTACAGGGTCCCCTAGGAAACAATTATCAACACCTTGGTTCCTACCCTGTCACAATAACTACTCCCTGGCATTTTCATTCGTTGTCAAACACTGTATTCAAAGTGCCCACTATATTATATTCTAACTATAGAATTAGAATAATCATTCGATTTCCATGATTCCAACAGTTCAACCAAGTGTTTTGCTCTAAATCGGAAGTCAAATCAGATTGTTTGCCCATATTTTGCAGCCCTACGTGGCAGTGTGGAAAGGATCTTAAATGAGTGCAGGAAATGTAGATCTTTTTGGGGGTTGAAGTTGAATTTAACAGTATAAAACAATCAGAATGGAGAAAGACCCATTGAAATCACTTAGAATGTACAGTGAGGGAAAAAAGTATTTGATATCCTGCTGATTTTGTACGTTTGCCCACTGACAAAGAAATGATCAGTCTATAATTTTAATGGTAGGTTTATTTGAACAGTGAGAGACAGAATAACAACAAAAAAATCCAGAAAAACGCATGTCAAAAATTTTAATGTGGGAAATAAGTATTTGACCCCCTCTCAATCAGAAAGGTTTCTGGCTCCCAGGTGTCTTTTATACAGGTAACGAGCTGAGATTAGGAGCACACTCTTAAAGGGAGTGCTCCTAATCTCAGCTTGTTACCTGTATAAAAGACACCTGTCCACAGAAGCAATCAATGAATCAGATTCCAAACTCTCCACCATGGCCAAGACCAAAAGAGCTCTCCAAGGATGTCAGGGACAAGATTGTAGACCTACACAAGGCTGGAATGGGCTACAAGACCATCGCCAAGCAGCTTGGTGAGAAGTTGACAACAGTTGGTGCGATTATTCGCAAATGGAAGAAACACAAAAGAACTGTCAATCTCCCTCTGCCTGGGGCTCCATGCAAGATCTCACCTCGTGGAGTTGCAATGATCATGAGAACGGTGAGTAATCAGCCCAGAACTACACGGGAGGATCTTGTCAATGATCTCAAGGCAGCTGGGACCATAGTCACCAAGAAAACAATTGGTAACACACTACGCCGTGAAGGACTGAAATCCTGCAGTGCCCGCAAGGTCCCCCTGCTCAAGAAAGCACATATACAGGGCCGTGAACATCTGTTTGCCAATGAACATCTGAATGATTCAGAGGAGAACTGGGTGAAAGTGTTGTGGTCAGATGAGACCAAAATCGAGCTCTTTGGCATCAACTCATCTCGCTGTGTTTGGAGGAGGAGGAATGCTGCCTATGACCCCAAGAAAACCATCCCCACCGTCAAAGGTGGAAACATTATGCTTTGGGGGTGTTTTTCTGCTAAGGGGACAGGACAACTTCACTGCATCAAAGGGACGATGGATGGGGCCATGTACCGTCAAATCTTGGGTGAGAACCTCCTTCCCTCAGCCAGGGCATTGAAAATGGGTCGTGGATGAGTATTCCAGCATGACAGTGACCCAAAACACACGGCCAAGGCAACAAAGGAGTGGCTCAAGAAGAAGCACATTAAGGTCCTGGAGTGGCCTAGCCAGTCTCCAGTCCTTAATCCCATAGAAAATCTGTGGAGGGAGCTGAAGGTTCGAGTTGCCAAACGTCAGCCTCAAAACCTTAATGACTTGGAGAAGATCTGCAAAGAGGAGTGGAACAAAATCCCTCCTGAGATGGCCAACTACAAGAAACGTCTGACCTCTGTGATTGCCAACAAGGGTTTTGCCACCAAGTACTAAGTCATGTTTTGTAGAGGGGTCAAATACTTATTTCCCTCATTAAAATGCAAATCAATTAATAACATTTTTGACATGCGTTTTTCTGGATTTTTTTGTTATTATTCTGTCTCTCACTGTTCAAATAAACCTACCATTAAAATTATAGACTGATCATGTCTTTGTCAGTGGGCAACCGTACAAAATCAGCAGGGGATCAAATGCTTTTTTCCCCTCACTGTATGTGTTACCACCCTAGGGTCACGCACTACTCATAAAGCAAATGTATAACTTTTATTATTCAAACAGTCATACCGTTAATGTATTTTTATTTTTATACCGTGATATTATATTTTGGCCATATCGCACAACCCTAGGTGAAGGTTATGATGTGTCATTGGACCGACAGCCAGAATTACAGCATTGTGAGGGATTAAAGCCCACTTGACCCCAAACACACAGAGCAGAGAGAGTGATGCTGTCCTCTGATTAACATGGTTACATAAACGGTGATCTGAATCCTTTCCCCCGGAATGCAGGGACACTCCGGCCCACTTTAGCATCAGCACGCATACTGCCATTACTAATTTCTCATACCACCAATACGTACAGTTGAAGTCGGAGGTTTACATACACCTTAGGCAAATACATTTAAACTCAGTTTTTCACAATTCCTGACATTTAATCCTAGTAAAATATTCCTTGTCTTAGGTCAGTTAGGATCACCACTTTATTTTAAGAAGGTTAAATGTCAGAATAATAGTAGAGAGAAAGATTTATTTCAGCTTTTATTTCTTTCATCACATACCCAGTGGGTCAGAAGTTTACATACACTCAATTAGTATTTGGTAGCATTGCCTTTAAATTGTTTAACTTGGGCCAAATGTTTCGGGTAGCCTTCCACAAGCTTCCCACAATAAGTTGGGTGACTTTTGGCCCATTCCTCCTGACAGAGCTGGTGTAACTGAGTCAGGTTTGTAGGCCTCCTTGCTCGTACACGCCTTTTCAGTTCTGCCCACACATTTTCTATAGGATTGAGGTCAGGGCTTTGAGATGGCCACTCCAATACCTTGACTTTTTGTCCTTAAGCCATTTTGCCACAACTTTGGAAGTATGCTTGGGGTCATTGTCCATTTGGAAGACGCATTTGCGACCAAGATTTAACTTTCTGACTGATGTCTTCAGATATTGCTTCAATATATACACATAATTTTCCTTCCTCATGATGCCATCTATTTTGTGAAGTGCACCAGTCCCTCCTGCAGCAAAGCACCCCCACAGCATGATGCTGCCACCCCCCGTGCTTCACGGTTGGGATGGTGTTCTTCAGCTTGCAAGCGACCCCCTTCATCCTCCAAACATAACGATGGTCATTATGGCCAAACAGCTCTATTTTTGTTTCATCAGACAAGAGGACATTTCTCCAGAAAGTACGATCTTTGTCACCATGTGCAGTTGCAAACCGTAGTCTGGCTTTTTTATGGCGTTTTTTGAGCAGTGGCTTCTTTCTTGCTGAGCGGCCTTTCAGGTTATGTCGATATAGGACTTGTTTTACTGTGGATATAGATACTTTTGTACCCGTTTCCTCCAGCATCTTCACAGGGTCCTTTGCTGTTGTTCTGGGATTGATTTGCACTTTTCGCACCAAAGTACGTTCATCTCTAGGAGACAGAACGCGTCTCCTTCCTGAGCGGTATGACGGCTGCGTGGTCCCATGGTGTTTATACTGGCATACTATTGTTTGTACAGATAAACGTGGTACCTTCAGGCCTTTAGCAATTGCTCCCAAGGATGAACCAGACTTGTGGAGGTCTACAATAGTTTTTCTGAGGTCTTGGCTGATTTCTTTGGATTTTCCCATGATGTCAAGCAAAGAGGCACTGTGTTTGAAGGTAGGCCTTGAAATACATCCACAGGTACACCTCCAATTGACTGAAATGTCAATTAGCTATGTCAATTAGCCTATCAGAAGCTTCTAAAGCCATGACATCATTTTCTGGAATTTTCCAAGCTGTTTAAAGGCAGTCAACTTAGTGCATGTAAACTTCTGACCCACTGGAATTGTGATACAGTGAATTATAAGTGAATAATCTGTCTGTAAACAATTGTTGTAAAAATTACTTGTGTCATGCACGAAGTAGATGTCCTAACCGACTTGCCAAAAGTTAACAAGAAATGTGTGGAGTGGTTGAAAAACAAGTTTTAAAACCTTAGTGTATGTAAACTTCCGACTTCAACTGTATATAGTCAGCAGGTTAGGAGGGGATTTGACTGGGCTTTTACCTCCAATGCTAATGTGGGATAATGAAAGCTAGCTACATCACAACTGTGCTATGGAACAGGTAGGTTAGAGAGGAAGGAGAAGGGAAAGAAGGAGAAGGGGGGGGGGTGAAATTAAGAAAGACAGGAGGGGGATACATTTTTTTCAGAATAAGGGAGAGAGGGAGAGAAAGAGGGAGGGAAAAGGAGAGAGATGGAGGGCAGGAAAATCTATTTGGCTATACACACCCAAGTGAGAGGTAGGAATGGGCTACGGTCATCACATTCAACACTAACGTGAAACTCTAGGACAGTTCACCATTGATTACCTTATCACCCATAAACTACCACCCACATTCTTTCATTAGCCCAGAAAGGTTAAGACTGCTGGAGCAGCGCTTAGATTCTCTCTCCATCTCAGTCACACAAGCACATAATTACTTAAAAATACTAAAACCAACATGGTGCTGCTTCTCATTAAAAAGGATTTCAACATAATCTGCAATCAAATTTTAAACTTTGGACTTCTGTACCTCTGTACCACAATATTTATGATTGGTACTTGATTAATTAGATTGGTGCCCTTATCTGTGTCTGTGAGACTGGCATGGGATTACCAACATACCGGTTGGCACATCTGGGCACACCACTCTCCCCTCCCTCCCGTTCTCATTAGCGTGCCCTCACCCCATCCCTCTCTGCTCCTTTCTCAAAACACCCTCTATCCCTCCTCTTACCTGCAATCGTTTTGTGCTGTCCGGCACATTCTCCAGGCTGCCTCCTCCGCATCCCAGCCTGCCCTGGCTGCAGCGCAGCTCCCCGTCACCTCTCAGTTTGTCTGTGCAGTTGCAGCCTGCAGCCTTCCTGTCTACAGCAGGAGCCCTCTGCCTCTTCTCCTGAGAGAGGGCTACAGTCAACCCTCTCTCCCTCTCCCTGGGCCCCACACCCCCTCCAAGACCTCCAGGCCCGGGGTCCCTTGCCCTGCCTCCCTCCCCCAGCAGAGGGCCCTTGTCCCCAGGCAGCGTGGCCCCATCTCCAGCCTCTTTGTCGCCGGGCTCCAAGGCCTTGTGTCGGCTCTTAAAGAGGCTGTGGATACTCAGTACCACCAGGGTGCACAGCACGTACATGATCCCCCCACGTGGAGACTGGCAGGTTGGTTCACTCCGTTCTCCCCCAAACAAGGTCCCCCTTGTTTGAACGGGACAGGAACTGTTGAAGTTCCACAGGTTGTTATGATCGCTTATAAGCTGTTATTGTTGAGGTCTAGGTGTGAATGGCAGTCAAGAGCTCCAGGCATATCTTCTGTGGTCCGAGTCCTTGCATAGTTGTCATCAGTTGGAGAGCTGAAGACTGAGTGTGAGAGATGGCAACAACTGTATCCACAACGAGAACAGTTCCAAAATTCTATCCTGTACTGTAGTGTCTGTACTGTACAATCTGTACCAAGTTCAAAGACGAAAAGACTACAAATATCCAGTCTCCTCTCCTCTTTTAGGGCATTCACCACAATACACAACCCCGGTGCTCCTCAGAGGGCGCGAGAGGCTCCAGTAGGGAGTCTCACTTTCTCTCCTCTGTGTGTGTGTTGATCCCCTGGACAATGGCTGTGCCCTAACGCTCATCAACTGTCCGATAATCCCCAAGTCTGTTCTCTGGTCAGCAGACGCAGACGGACGAGAGGCGAGTGAGTGTGATCCTCAGATACACACGGTCACACACTTTTATATCTCACCTGTGTCACCTCTGTCCCTGTGCCTCTCCTAGCCCCTCCCACTCCGAGACTACACACATCTTTGAAACACTCCCAAACACACCACCTTTACAGTTCCTCAGAACAACAATAAGATTTTGGACCCTGTCCTGTTGTAAAGGCGATTGCTGTCCCGCTGCCAAGCCGGTGGAGCTCAGGTAACCCAAACCTCCAGGAGAGAAGGCTGGCTCAGTCTCTCCAGGTAACTACAGACACTAGTAGATATTAAATCTACACCCAAAAGCAGGATCACAAGCAGATAACCCACTCAACCTTCACACATGCACCCAAACCTTTACAAAACACACACATGCACACATCCAAAACCTTTGCACAAACTTCGAACAGTGTAGGAATGTCTGTTGTTGATTCATCCTCTTCTGCCCTGATAATATAATGGTTTACAGTCCAGTCCAGGATGGTGTAAAGAAGATTCTCATTTAATGATCAACAGGTCCAAAGTAATGTCTCTCCCCTTTCCCTCTTCCTGCTGTGGACAGCCGGGGGACTGTCCCGTCCTCTCTGAAAAGTACCTGGACAGAGAGAGGGGCGATATCTACACCCCTTCCCTTGTTCAGTCGCTCTCCATCGCTCTCTCCACTCATGCACCGAGTTGACTGTCCTATCATGTGCTGTTCTGCAACTCTCCAGAAAGAGAGAAAGTATCTTCATCCACTCTCGCGCTCACCCTCCCTCCCGCTCTGTCCATCTGTTGCCGCGGGATAAGCGCTGGAATGGGACAGAGCCGGCCATGCGCTGGTGATGTAACACATAATACACTATTGATATGGATGGATGTAAAAAGAAAAACCAACGCTGAGAGTGGAAAGAGTAAAAAAAAAGCTTCCCACCTACATCTGTTTGGAGTTCCACCATATCAATTCAAACTGATCTCTGGGCTCTGAGGGGCGACCTCGTTAGTTGGCGTCCTGTATGCCTGACCATCTTCCTGGTACGTGACAGCCCTGCACGGAAACGCCATGGCAACCGTGCAGCTACGGAACCAGGCCACAATGTGAACTGACAGTGTCGATCACGGCGGTTGAATCGTGATGTGCGGTCCACGGCAGTCAGCGAGGTCACTTTGTACCCAGCGGTCCTGGTCATTCACAGTTCTGGTTTCCTGTTCTGTGACATACTGTAAACATGGAGTGGTTCTCTAGGCTAACTTGGTCCTATGGGGACAAAGGAGAAGTCTTCCACTTGAGTGGTCACTTTCAGGATCCTAACGAAGGGGACGGGAGGGGATGGGAAGGGACAGGGCACACACACACACACACACACACACTTTGGGAGGGGACCTCAGAAAGGAGGCGGGCCAGGATGAGCTATTACGCAATGAATAAGGCACTATGACTGAATGAATCCCAAACTGTTCAGCACAGTGACCCAATCCAGTTTTGTGAGCCACCAAGTCAACAGGGTAATCATTATTCTGTTTGTAAATCCGTGACACTCCATTTAGCATGATATATTATGTTAGGTCACATTATGAATGGAATAGCTGATATACATTATCATACGATTTATAGGACGTATTGTATCATAAATCTTACCCGGTCATACAATAGCATACGAATTGGATGATGTAACTTATGATACATCTTGGAGGATGTATAGTGTTATTCGTCTTTCTCTGAGACCAGGTTGCTTGTTGCGCCATAACAAAGGAGGATTATGGGGAGACTTTACGTTGGTGGTTAGGGGAACTAACGACTAAGGTTATGTTCATTTACGTAAAAAGGTAAGGGGAACTAAAATGACAAATGTCAGGGAAATTTACATAGCAGGTTAGCTGAATTGGGTTAAGTTTAGAATAAGGGTTAACTAAAATGCTACAGTTGTCCCCGACACGAACTCGCAACTTTTGGATCGCTAGACAGTCGCGGATTACGACGACCCATTCTCCTCGACAAGATAGGAATTAGACCAAATATTACAGCAAAATGTGTTCAACAAACCATTTGGGTAACACAATCCATGACAATACATGGCACGTGGCAGGCCAGCTGAGCAACCACATGAAATGACCTGACTAACAATAAAAGATTGCATAAGAATGTCACCACCATTTTAGACCTGTACCATCGGGCAGTATTGAATAGACCTGTCTACTCCACACACAGTAAACCCTTACAGAGTAAGGAAAGGCCACAGAGAGAGAGAGACTAGTAAACAAGGTCTGAGGTTCAATAGCAGGTTATGTGGCTGATAAGTTTGAATCGAACCATAAAGCTGATAAGGCCTAGGTGGAGTGATCAGATTTGTTTCCAGTGTATTAAAGAACCATAATCTCAGCCTACATTACAGAGACAAGTCAAAACAATTACAGTGGGACACCTGGTGTGGTGTTACACAGAGTCAACCAGGAAGTCAAACATTTACCCTTGGCCTAGAGGTGAGCGTGTGTGTGAAAGAGACAGTGAAAGAGAGAATGTGCTAAAGTGTGAGAATGTGCAAATGTGTGTGTGTGTGTGTGTGTGTGCGAGCGATCTCAGGTGTGTGAGTTGGTTCTGGAGCTGGATTTGTCATAATCATTGATTTAGGGGAAAACGTCGCCACAGATGGAAATCACTGGCCTATCTTTGACTTCGCCATCTCCAAAAGATTTGGCATCTTCCATCAATTGCGGCCACGAATCTGCCATAACAAAATAGTTAGAAAGAATAAGATGAAGTTCCGGTAATATAGATAACTATTGAAAGATGTTTGATATGAGTTTTTCTACATTGTAATGGACATGGTGCAACCTATGGTAGGTAAGCTGCTGGCAGGCTTCGGCTGCAGTACAGCAAAGCCAAGTCAGCCCGTGCTCAAGGTTCTCACAGGGGAAGTGAAATGATAGGCTACAATGACTTTGCTCATGACCATACACGTGGCAAATGACAATGACAAATTACTTGTTGGATGCATTAATTTTGCTGTTTGTTTTTCAGACTATTTTGTGCCGAATAGAAATTAATAGTAAATCATGTACTGTCATTTTGGAGTCACTATTCTTGTAAATAAGAATATAATACGTTTCTAAACAGTTTCTAAATGTGGATGCTACCATGATTACGGATAGTCCTGAATAATGATGAGTGAGCAAGTTAGACGCACAAATACCATACCACCCAGACATGCAAATGCATCCAACAAGTTTGTAGCGTCACAAGTTTGATGTAATCATTGCGTGCTAGGAATATGGGACCAAATACTACATTTTGACTACATTAATACACATAAGTGAATTTGCCCCAATACTTTTGGTTCCCTAAAATGGAGGGGACTATGCACAAATAATGCTGTAATTTCTAAACGGTTCACCCGATATGAATGTAAATACCCTCAAATTAAAGCTGACAGTCTGCACTTTAACCTCAAAGTCATTGTATAATTTCAAATCCAAAGTGCTGAAGTACAGAGCCAAAACAACAAAATTGTCACTGTCCCAATGCTTTTGGAGCGCAATGTATATATATTTTTTTTTATACAGACTAGTTAAAAGCAAAAGGTGAACATTTTCAAATTATCAAATGGTTTATGATAATTTTCTGATAAAAATAGTGTAGGTGCGAAAACATAGTTAAAGTTATTTGCGCCATTAGCTCAGGCGACCAAGTGGACACAAGGCTGTTTGGCTCACCTCAGTCGTGAAGAGGAATAACTTTGTAGCTGTTTCTGATTAATAAACAATGCCATGCTGGTGGGTGGTAACGTTCAAATAAAACCCAGCCCTGAAATAAAACGTAGGCTGAAAATTATTTGTACGTCATTTCATAGGAAAATCCACCGCATTCACACGGATTTGTCACTTCAAGCACAAATGTATCATACTTTGACTAAAACGATGACTTTTTGACTTAAATCATTGTGCAACATCATGGGTAAGCTCTGGCCGTCGTCATTCAGCTTGAAAAAGTGGATTTCTACTGGTGTGGGCGTTTAAGCAGCTTACAGGAGAAATGTGCCACACTTCACTTTAGGGCTTTAGTTAAAGCCTTTACCTCGGTCACAAATATGGTATTAGAGTCTGAATTAGGGATGGACATATTCGAATATCTGAACGGACGTTAGTATTAGATTACTTGTGAGTATTCATTTTTGGAGAATAAAAAAAATGATAGGTCTACTTTAACAATGAAAAATATCCATGTGACATTGTTACTTACAAGGATATACCATGACATTACAAATTCTTCATTTAATAAAAAAAAACTTTTGAATGTAGTTTTTATGACATGCACCCCATAAAATGACAGCCTTCACACCTGTCTGTAGCTTGTTGTTTTTGTCGGCCAATCAAAGCAGCACTATAGTCAAAGGCTCAATGTGTAGGAAGTGAGGTGAGTTCAACGCAATTCAAGATGGAATTATGGAATTAAAGTAAGCCGAGTTAAATGAGAAGGAGTATGCTACAACAAGCAACCAACAGGTAGGATGTTGTTTAACAATCTCTGAATGGGGTTGGGCAGACCCCGCAGCGTGTAGCCTGCAATTAGCCTAGGTAGCTAGCTAGCTTCTCTAGGCTACGCCAGTCAAGACAGGCACTGTTATATGGGATGATAAATAACATTGTGGCTGCTACAAGTTAGCTAGTCTTGGCTGTAGCTGAGTTGGCTACTGCATCTCTCTTCCTCCCGTCAGCTCCCACACACCAACCCCACCCCCTGCTCCAGCAATAGGGTGGCAGGGTCTCTCCCTCGCACAGCAGTGCTCAGGTTAAAAACAGTGCCAAAAAAATATCCCGATATCCGAAAACATTTCATGATACTATTGGAATAGTGGAATTATTTAAAACGTCCATCCATCCCTAGTCTGAGTCAGAGAGAGGTGGGAGAGAGAGAGAGAGACAAACAGGCAGGCAGTGTTCAGTCAGTAGAAAGCCTCAATCTTATAAACTCTTCGACTATCCCACAATGCACTGCACACACCCTTTTCATCTTTCTCAACTGGGCTATTTCAGAGCTAAATTACAGTGTGACAGCAGGGAGGGACAGGCACACACACGCACTTAATAACAGGTTAGAGGGTGGACCATCCCTGCCACGGTGTGGCCAACACACCACTGACGTCCCTCCGCTAAGGATGAGGATGGGTGGAGAGGCAGCCAGACAGCCAGAGGGTGGAGAGAGAAATAGGACAGAGGGAGGCTGTTGAGTAACGGTGAAGGGGGAGAAAGGGGTAGGGAGAGTGACAGAAGGAGGAAAGAAGAGTGCCAAAATCCCACAAGACAGAACCCTGAGGTTCTACCTCCTCCCCCTCTTCCGGTCTCTGATCCCTCCCTGGTTTGCCCTTAAAATGTTTTACTCTCAGCACATTGATCGACTTAGACAAACACGCGTGTGGAAAACCGACTTGCCCTTGCAGCCTTTCTCAACATCTGTGACACACATGTTCCTTCCTCTCATGGCTGTTCACACACCAAGACGACTCCCACTCAAACAAACTGGCGATTAACACACAGGCCAGACTTAACTGCATATACACTACCGTTCAAAAGTTTGGAGTCACTTAGAAATTGAGCAAGAGGACAAATACATTAGAGTGTCTAGTTTGAGAAACAGGCACCTCACAGGTCCTCAACTGGCAGCTTCATTAAATAGTACCCACAAAACACCAGTCTCAACGTCAACAGTGAAGAGGCAGCTCCGGGATGCTGACCTAGGCAGAGTTGCAAAGTACGTGGAAGAACTGTATATCAACCTAGCTAGCTAACGACATTATGTTTTTCTGTGTTGGCTCACTTGTGTAACTCGCTATAGCGAAACATATCAACTAATAGGCTATCCAAGAAAGTGGTTGCTAGATTAGTCAGGATAAATGTATCATTTACATCCATCTATCCACCTGATGATTCATGGCTAAATCGGTAATGTTACACTGTTTCCTGCATTAGGGAAGAGTGTGTGCCTATACTGTTACATGCAGAAGGAATTGTGGAAAGTTGGAGGAACGCAAGCTGCAGATTTTCAGCGGATTCTACACAGTCCCATACGAGAAGCAGCAAGCTTTGATTCGCTCAGGCTTGGAGCAGGTGAGACCCAAAATGACTGAATAGCCATATTATTGTACACTCATTGAAAGTTGAAGCAGATAATACACTAGTAGAAGTTGCAATCCTGCTGTGCTGGTCTAAAGAGTGTGTGACCATTACTCATGTAGTGTAAGCTAGACAAGGATATTCAAGCAGATTGTCTATCATCACTGTTATTGTTAGCTATGGGTTAATGGACCTGTATAGATGTTATTGTTTTAGCTTATTTTTCTTTCTTCTTATTATATTATTAATGCTAGGCTAGTTAGGGACATGTAGAGCTACTTTATACATTCAGTAAGGTGGGTATAGAGAATTATACAGGCATCAGTTTATTTTTGTAGCTTAATGAGATACAGTATTAGTGCCTGACTAGAACATGAATCCGGGTCTTTGTGACTGTCAAAAGTGGGATGGTGCCCTGATGAGATCATCAAAACTGTCAAGGCTCTTGGTGTAACGTGGTGTTTGACAGACACAGGGACTGAGGTCCTGGTCAGGCAGCAATGATACAATGTTGCAAACCTGGAGAATGTGTGTGTGTGTGTGTGTGTGTGTGTGTGTATCTGTGTGGTCTAAGCCCAGGAATGAGCAGGGGGATTATAATAACAATAATAATAACAATAGGAGACAGTGGGGAGAGTCAGAAGGATCAGACATTTCACTGACTGACTGATATGATACAACGTTGCAAACCTGGAGAACTGTTGCAAACCTGTGTGTGTTTACAATCCACCACAAAGTGAAGCGGAGAAGGCAGCTTTCAATACACCTTAAAACCGGGAGGCCAGAGACTGACTGTCTGCAAGAAGACATTCATGTCAGTATATCAATTGACAAACAGCCGTCTACAGGTATGATTAGGCTATGCATTGTCTAAATGTCTTACTTAAATCTGTATATGCTGATCAGAAAACTCTGATCCCAATAAGTGCATCCACACATGATACTTACATGTGAGCTGAATATGTCTCTTCTGTCTACATTGGCTCCTCTGTATCCCCTTGCTATTCAGTTTAACTTAAGTTAATGTATGTGCTTTCAATGGACTGCATCCACAATGGAGCCCTGGCCACCTCGATGAGCTGGACTACACATCACCTCACTGATGTGGTCAAACCCGGGTACTTTACAAAAATACATTTTAAAAATAGCTCTCCTCTTGCTCTCTGTCTTTTAGAAGGGTTCCTTCTATTTTTCATCCTATAGCTTGTTTTCAATCTTTTTAACTCTTTCGACCCCAATAAAAATGTTAGAATGCTGCTGTAGATTACTGAGAATTTTCAAGATAAAGCTAATTTTCTCACACATTTCAAACAGACACAGCTCAAAAACAAAGAACAAATAACAATTACACGTTACCTTATTTTTAAAGAGCACAACCTCTTCTTTAATGACACCACATTCATGTCAATAAGAAAAACTTATTGTCAACAATTGCATAAAGACACTATCAAAAAACTATTAACACAACAAAAAACCCTAGAGTATTTAAATTGTAGTAAATTTGACTAAATTACTCACTCAATGTACCAAGTATAACATTATACTTTTAAATATTATTACATTATTAAAATGTGACCCACGGACAATATTCAAAAGTAGGCTATTTACTTCTGTAATAATGTAAAAATGCAAACTATTCAGAGACTATTTCAAAATGTAGATAACCTCTCAATAAAACTTAGTACAGACTAGGTCTGACAAAATGTAGAAATAGTAGCCTACTTTGACAACAATTGAGTAAACTGGATGTTGTGGCGGACAGCTTGGTGTTAAACACCAGATCTGAAGAAATAAAAAACATACTCGTACCACTTTTAAAAACGACTCCAAATCCCCATGCCACTCAACTTTAGGCCCAGACTGTGTGGTACAAGTGTGAATGGTGGGACTTGGGGCAGATGCACTCCATGGAAACGTAGGCTCCCCTCTCGGCTGTGCTCTCCTTCTGCTTCCTCCTCCTCTCCATGTTCTTCTTCCCTCCACATCTCTATCCCTCCTATCATCTCTAAACTCCTCTTCCTCCCCGCCTTCTGCTGCTGAGCCCTGACTCTCCACATCACTTCCCTCGCTTTCACTGACCTTGAGGAACCGACTAACAGAGGGAGAGAGAGGAGCAGAGCAACAAATAGGATACAATTGTGGTCAGGAACATCATCTCTCTCCCTCTCACACTTTCTCTCTTCCTTACTCTCTTTTTCTCAACCATACACATACACTCTTCCTAATAATCACTTCTTAGGGGTTTCCATAATAAATTGTGATAGTTACATGCCTCCAATTCCACCCACCCACCGATACACAGTAAACAGTATCATCATAATGCTATACAGCACTTTCAATCAATCAAAATTATTTTATGAAGCCCTTAGTGACCAGATTGTTTCTCAGTTCATGGTATACATATGTATGCCAGACTGATGGATAAGCAGACAGGATAGAGTACACAAAAATACATTCATGAATAGATGGGTCAGATTATAACCATAAAAGGCTATGTAGGGTACACACACTTCAAGACCCAAGGTCAGATTACTTTTCATAGATGGTAAGAAGTCAAAGTATGTGGCACAACGGTATACAGATTCAACACATCAATTATTGTTTATTTATTTTGGTTTTTGAAAGTAAAAGATTACACTGTGCAATATAGCCAAACAGGTTTAGAATAATTCTTCATCTAATTTGATGGGCATAGTTAGCTGGTTGTCTTTGTAGGGAGGGAGACGATCAAGTGACAGCATCACGAGCGAAGCACAATGTTGCCTCCAATTCTCATTTTCTTGCCTGACAGACTAACTACAGAGTTCGCCAATGTTAGTTGATTAGTTACGAAGCTGGGACAGTTTCCAAATTAATTGCATCGGTAGAAACAGGACAAAACAAGCAACTTGTTAGCTGGCTATGTAAATAAATAACACCGCAACTCAGTTTCATATGAGCTCCACTGCGCGGGCATCTACCCTAACACGACAGCTAAACTGTCAAATAATAGGAAAATGAGGCAATGTGTAGCCTATGAATATCTGTACCTAGCAAAACATGCCAAACCATGACCTAAGCCCAACAGATACACGCAAATTACTCTAATTTCCATTTCGGTGGCTAGTTAGCCGTTTGACTGTGGCTAGCTAGTGAAAGTGACATCTGAGGTTGACGCTTCGCTAGCGGAGCCCAATTTTACCAACACACAACTTTTCTTGCCTGACAGACTAGCTAGCTAGCTAGCTATAGCAAGCAGCTTGGGCCGTTTCCATATGAATTACATCGGTAGAAACAAAACAACCAATTAGTTAGCTGACGATATACCGCTATACACTGCAACTATTTCCATGAGCAATCATTCAAGCTCCTGCACCACCGCTGATGTGCTCGCCTGTACCAACCAAGTGATCATGACAGGATTTGCTAATCTGAGAGCTATTCCCCAAGTTTCACAGCATCAAACTTCAACACCAAACATACATCTGCTGTTTACTTAGCTATTTCACTCACCTCATAATTACATTTTTACATTTACATTTTAGTCATTTAGCAGACGCTCTTATCCAGAGCGACTTACAGTTAGCGCATACATTATTTTATCGAACCCACAACCCTGTCGTTGCAAACGCCATGCTCTACCAACTGAGCTACATCCCCTGCCGGCCATTCCCTCCCCTACCCTGGACGACGCTGGGCTAATTGTGCGCCGCCCCATGGGTCTCCCGGTCGCGGCCGGCTACGATTTATCGTAAGAAAACCAAGGCCATTCGCGGACGCTATATTAATTTAAAGAAATGCCGTTGACGGCCACTATGGGTTCTAAATGGTTAAATAGTGAGCCAACATGTTTTCAGTACTTATTTCAATGACTCACTCGTCGCTCTGCAGCAGACATATAGTGAGCAATATGTTTGAAACATCAAATCGCAATACATTTCGAATCGTGAGAATCGTAATACATATCGTATTGGCACCCAAGTATCGCATCATGAGTAGTGATGGGGGAATATATCGTTTCATATCGCAATATTATTTTGGTCGATATTATAGCGATACTTTGACTACAAGTACCGATTTGTTTTAGTTTTTTAAACAAATACTAGGTCAGCTGTACCTGCAGGTCATGGCTAGAAGGGGTATAACTTTTGTCAAATTAACGTCAAAAGTTGCATTTTTGGGCATTCTGGCTAACCCTAACCCTATTCTGCGCGTTGCCATACCTCCAAAATCATGTCGTTGACCCTTGGAGGTCTGGAGAATTTTGTATTAACATACTTCAACATATTTAGATTGGGTTTTAAGCTGCGATTTCCCGGCCATCAACACGCACTGTTGCACCTACGACACTAATCTAGTTAGTACTATTGGAGCTCCCCCCAAGCAAGGCATTTTTTTGACAGGTTGCGTGGCGTCACTGATTTAGCCATCTTTGTACCATGGACTTCCTCAGGCTTCCCATTTTAGGGAAGCCTGGTTCGTGACGAGGCTAACCCTAAGCCTTTTCCTAACCTGCTACGTTAATTCTCCTAACCTGTAGTGTAAATTCTGCATACCTGTTACCAAAAGTCAAATCTGACAAAAGCTGAATCCCATCTAGTCAAAACCGTACCTGCGCTAACACTACTGTATTTTTCATCCTATAGCTTGTTCTCCATCTTTTTAAATAGTGAGCCAACATGTTTTCAGCACTTATTTCCATGACTGATCCACATGAAAATGCTCATGCTCTCGTCTCTCTGCAGCAGACATAGTGAGCAATATGTTTGGAACATCAAATTGCAATATCGAATCACAATACATATAGAATCCTGAGAATCGCAATACATATCGTATCATGATAATATCGTATCTTGAGTAGTAATGGGGGAGAAAAAAAGAGATCGCTTCATATTGCAATATTATTTTGAAAGATACTTTGACTCCAAGTATCGCTAAAATAAATAAAATAAAAATGTTTACATTTTTTGTTGCTAGGTAGCGTTAGCGCCGCTAGTCGGCTGTACCTGCACCAAAAATCCAGTGCTTTTCATCCTATAGCTTGTTCGCCATCTTTTTAAATAGTGAGCCAACGTGTTTTCTTCCACTTTTATTTCCATGACTGATCAAAACTAAAATTATCATGCTCTCTCGTCTAGTGAGCAATATGTTTGGAACATCAAATCACAATACATATTGAATTGTGAGAATCACAATACATATCGTATCGTGAGGTCCCTGGCAATTCCCAGCCCCAACACACCTCCCGTCTCCTCACCTCAGAAGAGAGCCCGTCTCTCCACACTTTCACGCTTGCTACCCTACTGTTAGCGATGCCTCGTGGCAAGGCCAGGCAAGTCTAATCACATCAAAGCTCTGAATACAACAGGTGTAGACTTTACAGTGAAGCCCTTCCCAATGATGCAGTTAAATTATATACTGAACAAAAATAGACGCAACAATCAACAATTACAGTTCATATAAGGAAATCAGTCAATTTAAATACATTCATTAGGCCCTAATCTATGGATTTCACATGACTGGGCAGGGGAGCAGCCATGGGTGGGCCTGGGAGGGCATAGGCCCACCCACTGGGGAGCCAGGCCCAGCCAATCAGAATGAGTTTTTCCCCACAAAAAGGGCTTTATTACAGAGAGAAATGCTCCTCAGTTTCATCAGCTGTCCAGGTGGCTGGTCTCAGACGATCCCGCAGGTGAAGAAGCCGGATGTGGTGGTCCTGGGCTGGCGTGGTTACAAATGTTCTGCGGTTTTGAAGCAGGTTGGAAGTATTGCCAAATTCTCTAGAACGATGTTGGAGGCGGCTTATGATAGAGAAATTAATATTCAATTCTCTGGCAACAGCTTGAGACATCTGTGGCATTGTGTTGCGTGACAAAACTGTACATTTTAGAGTGGCTATTTATTGTCCCCAGCACAAGGTGCACCTGTGTAATGATCATGATGTTTAATCAGCTTCTTGATATGCCATACCTGTCAGGTGGATATATTATCTTGGCAAAGGAGAAATGCTCAATAACAGGGATGTAAACAAAATTGGAGAGAAATAACCTTTTTGTGCGTATGGAAAAATTCTGGGATCTTTTATTTCAGCTCATGAAACATGGGACCAACACTTTACATGTTGCGTTTATATTTTTGTTCAGTATGATAAAATAGTAAAATAGTAACACAAGAGGATTAAAATGCACAAGAATGGAGCTATAAACAAGGAGTACCAGTACCAGATCACTGTGCAGGGGTACGACGTATTTGAGGTAGCTTTACTGAACAAAAATATAAAGCGACTAGGCAACAGGATATATAATAAGAGTAAAAAAGTAAGAGTAGTAAAAATAAGAGAAGCAGCAGCATATGATGTGTAAAAGTGTGTGTGTGTATGTTGTGTCGGTATGCGTGTCTCGTGTGTGTGCGTATGTAGTATATGTGAATGTGTGTGGGTTTTGTGTCAGTGTAGTGTGATTGAATGTGTATACAGTGCAGGGGAGTAGAACTCATTTTGCACGGGGGCCGCATTCGGTCTTCAACGAGGCTGCAATGAAAATGGGTCATATTTGCATGCTGTCAAAATGAGCAAAAAAAGTCATCCATCTATCGTTTTAGGAATTTGAGACGCTCCTTGTCATCTTAAAGTATATTGAATTTGTATCCCCCCCCCCCCCCCCCAAAAAAAAAAGAGAGCATTTGGAGGGTATTCAGACCCCTTGACTTTTTCCACATTTTGTTACGTTACAGCCTTATTCTAAAATGAATTACATTTTTTTTTCTCCCCCTCATCAACTCAACACACAATACCCCATAATGACAAAGCAAAAACAAAAGGTATTAAAAATAAAAAAACTGAAATATTACATTTACATAAGTGTTCAGACCCTTTAATCAGTACTTTGTTGAAGCATCTTTGGCAGCAATTACAGCCTCAAGTCCTCTTCGGTATGACGCTACAAGCTTGGCACACTTGTATTTGGGGAGTTTCTCCCATTCTTCTCTGCAGATCCTCTCAAGCTCTGTCAGGTTGGAAGGGGAGTGTCGCTGCACAGCTATTTTCAGGTCTCTCCAGAGATGTTCGATCGGTTTCAAGTCCGGGCTCTGGCTGGGCCACTCAACGATATTCAGAAACTTGTCCCGAAGCCACTACTGCATTGTCTTGGCTGTGTGCTTAGGGTTGTTGTACTGTTGGAAGGTGAACCTTCACCCCAGTCTGAGGTCCTGAGCTCTCTGGAGCAGATTTTCATCAAGGATCTCTCTGTACTTTGCTCCTTTCATCTTTCCCTTGATCCGGACAAGTCTCCCAGTTCCTGCCGCTGAAAAACATCACCACAGCATGATGCTGCCACCATCATGCTTCACCGTAGGGATGGTGCCAGGTTTCCTCCAGATGTGACGCTTGTCATGTGCCTTTTACCATAAAGGCCTGATTGGTGGCGTGCTGCAGAGATGGTTGTCCTTCTGGAAGGTTCTCCCATCTCCACAGAGGAACTCTGGAGCTCTGTCAGAGTGACCATAGGGTTCTTGGTCACCTCCCTGAACAAGGCCCTTCTCCCCAGATTGCTCAGTTTGGCCAGCTCTAGGAAGAGTCTTGGTGGTTCCAAACGTCTTCCATTTAAGAATGATGGAGGCCACTGTGTTCTTGGGGACCTTCAAGGCAGCAGACATTTTTTGGGACCCTTCCTCAGATCTGTGCCTCGACACAATCCTGTCTCGGAGCTCTACGGAACAATTCCTTCGACCTCAAGGCTTGGTTTTTGCTCTGACATGCATTGTCAACTGTGGGACCTTATATAGACAGGTGTGTGCCTTTACAAATCATGTCCAATCAATTGAATTTACCACAGCTGGATTCCAACTTGTAGAAACATCAAGGATGATCAATGGAAACAGGATGTACCGGAGCTCAATTTCGAGACTCATAACAAAGGGTCTGAATACTTATGTAAATAAGGTATGCTTTTTATTTTTAATACATTTGCAAAAATGTATTTATTTAATCAATTTTAGAATAAGGCTGTAACATAACAAAATGTGGTAAAAGTCAAGGGATCTGAATACTTTCCGAAGGCACTGTGTGTGTGTGTGTATATTATATATATATATATATATATATATATATATACACACATACACACAGTGGGGAGAACAAGTATTTGATACACTGCCGATTTTGCAGGTTTTCCTACTTACAAAGCATGTAGAGGTCTGTAATTTATATCATAGGTACACTTCAACTGTGAGAGACGGAATCTAAAATAAAAATCCAGAAAATCACATTGTATGATTTTTAAGTAATTAATTTGCATTTTATTGCATGACATAAGTATTTGATCACCTACCAACCAGTAAGAATTCTGGCTCTCACAGACCTGTTAGTTTTTCTTTAAGAAGCCCTCCTGTTCTCCACTCATTACCTGTATTAACTGCACCTGTTTGAACTCGTTACCTGTATAAAAGACACCTGTCCACACACTCAATCAAACAGACTCCAACCTCCCCACAATGGCCAAGACCAGAGAGCTGTGTAAGGACATCAGGGATAAAATTGTAGACCTGCACAAGGCTGGGATTGAGAAGGCAACAACTGTTGGCGCAATTATTAGAAAATGGAAGAAAATCAAGATGACGGTCAATCACCCTCGGTCTGGAGCTCCATGCAAGATCTCACCTCGTGGGGCATCAATGATCATGAGGAAGGTGAGGGATCAGCCCAGAACTACATGGCAGGACCTGGTCAATGACCTGAAGAGAGCTGGGACCACAGTCTCAAAGAAAACCATTAGTAACAGACTACGCCGTCATGGATTAAAATCCTGCAGCGCACGCAAGGTCCCCCTGCTCAAGCCAGCGCATGTCCAGGCCCGTCTGAAGTTTGCCAATGACCATCTGGATGATCCAGAGGAGGAATGGGAGAAGGTCATGTGGTCTGATGAGACAAAAATAGAGCTTTTTGGTCTAAACTCCACTCGCCGTGTTTGGGGGAAGAAGAAGGATGAGTACAACCCCAAGAACACCATCCCAACCGTGAAGCATGGAGGTGGAAACATCATTCTTTGGCGATGCTTTTCTGCAAAGTGGACAGGACGACTGCACCGTATTGAGGGGAGGATGGATGGGACCATGTATTGCGAGATCTTGGCCAACAACCTCCTTCCCTCAGTAAGAGCATTGAAGATGGGTCGTGGCTGGGTCTTCCAGCATGACAACGACCCGAAACACACAGCCAGGGCAACTAAGGAGTGGCTCCGTAAGAAGCATCTCAAGGTCCTGGAGTGGCCTAGCCAGTCTCCAGACCTGAACCTAATAGAACATCTTTGGAGGGAGCTGAAAGTCCGTATTGCACAGCGACCGCCCCGCAACCTGAATGATCTGGAGAAGGTCTGTATGGAGGAGTGGGCCAAAATCCCTGCTGCAGTGTGTGCAAACCTGGTCAAGACCTACAGGAAACGTATGATCTCTGTAATTGCAAACAAAGGTTTCTGTACCAAATACTAAGTTCTGCTTTTCTGATGTATCAAATACTTATGTCATGCAATAAAATGCAAATTAATTACTTAAAAATCATACAATGTGATTTTCTGGATTTTTGTTTTAGATTCCGTCTCTCACAGTTGAAGTGTACCTATGATAAAAATTACAGACCTCTACATGCTTTGTAAGTAGGAAAACCCGCAAAATCGGCAGTGTATCAAATACTTGTTCTCCCCACTGTGTGTGTATATATATATATATATATATATATATATATATATATATATATATATATATATATATATATATATATATATATAGAGAGAGAGAGAGATTTTAACCCAACACCTCATATAGTGTAATGTTCTAACCCACGCTCACACTTAAAATAGCCTAGTCATTTTCTTAATGCATCTTTTAGCCATTAACATGCAAATGAAGGTAGGCAGTAATCCGCTGTGGGCAACATGGCATGATCATTTCCTAATATAACGTCTACCCCTCTTTCACACAGTTTAATTGGGCCAGATTAGCTACAGCTGAACTAAGGCTCTGCTGTCGTTTCCACATCTTCTCTTGTTCAGAATCTAATCAGATTTAAAAGTTGTGTTGAAATGACCATGAGACCATGTTACAGAGAGAGTGTGGTCTTTGTGTGGGAGCAAGACGATAGGATGAAGTTGTCCGACTCCCTAGATCAGGAGTGTCAAATTAATTTTGACACAGGGGCCGCATTCGGTCTTCAATGAGGTCCAGAGGGCCATCTGTGTGACAGACATTGCAGCAAACACCACCTACTGGCTATTTGGTTTTGTACACGTTCTACAATAATCTGCTTCCAATCAGAGCTGTTACATAATGCCTGAATGCATTGAGAAGTCACAACATGCCATCCTTTATATGATGAAAGGGAAAAAGTGGTTCACATGGCCCACTCCCTAACCTCATCATCTCCACTACTGCAGCCAAACAAGTGAAATCATCCAGGACTTATTTGATCCAAACAAATAGTATCCCCATGCGTGAGCTCACGCACGTTTGTGCAAACAGACAAGGCACGTTTAGAGTCACTCACCACCTTCCGGAGACACTTGAAACCCCACCTCTTTTTTTCTTTTTTATAAATTATTGTAAAGTGGTTGTCCCACTGGCTATCATAAGGTGAATGCACCAATGTGTAAGTCGCTCTGGATAAGAGCGTCTGCTAAATGACGAAAATGTAAATGTTAATGTAATTGAAACAGATTTCCCCATACATTGTCTTTGGCAAATATTTACGGAATACATTGTCTGATGTGTAGCTAGTAGCTGCACACACACACACACACACACACACACACACACACACACTTGGAGCTACATAATCACTCTGCATGACATGTAATTTTCCACCAGTAGTCTCTTATTCTCTTTACAGCCTGTGACTCAACCAGCCCATCCTTCGGAAACCACACAGACTGACTGTGTGCGAGTGCTCTCTGTCGCTACACCCTCCCAGCCCAGACTGGTGTCTTGTCCAACTATACCTTGCAGTGGAACATGATCTAGGGGGGGGCAGAATTGTGTCTCCATCGCCATGGAAGTCCAACATAGGAACTGTCTAAGCAGTTCCCACAATAACAGTCCGAACAGATACAGAGACCTAGCAGACATGCCCTGACCTTTATCTTCCCTCCCATCAACATTCCCAACAACATGAAATTGAGTTAAAGCGGTCTAATTTTTCTCAGCTATGCAGGTCTAACAGAGAGGGGTAGGGTCAGTGTGTTCTGCTCGTGACTCCTGCCTCTGGAATGCCATACCAGTAATGACGCGAGGAGAGGTTCTGTAGGGAACATGCAGAACAAACTGGAATGTCCCTGTACTCTGTGTACTCTGTGTGTGCTCTAGCAGTAGATCTTATACAAACACAGCCCCCTCTGGTGCAGTAACAACTGGGAGGGCTTTTTCCAAAAGTGGTCCTGTCAAAATATGTCACCCCCACATTGACTGGGCTATTCATTTTCAAACAGTAAGAGGGGAGGGATGTTACCCACATGTACAGCTATTCCTGAAGCAGGACTTGTAACAATGAACAACAGGCTCTCTATTACCCATGGTTAGAAAATGTGCTCCAATGTCAAAATCAAGACCACTGTCCCTGAAACAATTTCCTTGTCTTGTCAACAAAACAAAAAAAGTAGGATAACTCATAAATCAACTATTCTACTTTTAGATCATACATCCGTTCTTTGGCACGGTCTGTAAAGCCGACTAGACACACCCTGAGATTAACCACATAACTGCCTCCATGTGTTCCCCCTCTCTCCAAGGGCTCCTGTTCAGGATGCTTGTGTACAAAAATGGAAACCAAACCATGAAATTGAAACTGACACGCTGCTTTTAAAATGTACCCAAGCCAAGGTGAAATATCTTGTGTTGTCTACTCTAGCCAGCCTGCCTCTCTCTGGCACGGCTGCCTCTCTCTGGCAGGGGCACACACACACACCCCCTTTCACCATCCCAAAGGTCAGCACTTAAATAAAAACGCTGAGAATTTTTTTGGGGGGACAGAAGAGATAAAAAAAATTTACACGAATGGAAACAGCTGGAATGGTGTGAACACAGTTGTTTTCAGTGAATTGGATGTGCTCGGTTGCCATTTTCTGTAAGCATCGGAAACAAAACAAAGCAATTTGATAAATGTGGCTTTGGGCTGTAGCCTAGGACGCCTCGCCAAGTAGCCTAACATCGATAGTCAATTTCACTAATTGAGCCGCATCACCACGCTGCCAAATCAGTGTGCAACTCGCGGTTTGACAATATTGTTAATACAAACCAACATTATTTTGACAAGGCAACTACAACTTACTTTGTAAACGCAAAAGTGTGTGCAAATGTTACAAACAATTTACTATGAAATGGAAAGCAAACAATTTGCTAAAGAAAAATTGAAAAATTGTGCAAGTGCAACGTTAGCAACTCTTACCTCTCCGTCCAACACGCGAAACCTCTCCTTGTTATTTTATCCGTACATTTCCCGAATTAACAAAATAAATCAACCTCACATCAAGTGTCTGAATTAAAAAAACGTTTGCACAGTCCAACCGTTGAACTAGCCTATCCAGAATTCAGTGGAGCAAATATTTCCGTGGAGATACGTTTTTCTTTTTTTGCCGCGGTGGAAAGTCAAGTCTCCTCGAGATTTGGAGTGGAATTCACCAGCTGACTGTGACGTAGGCTAGACATATTGCTGCATTCAAAACAACTGGGAACTGGGACTCTCTGACTTCAGTGCGTTCAAGACAACAATGTACTCAGGAAAAAACGAGATCAGACTGGGAAAAATCGTTTTGATGTCGGAATTCCAAGTCGGAAACTTGGCCATCTTTCGAGAGCTTCGACTTTCCCAATGACCGAAGTAATGATTTGATCTAGGTTATTTTCGAGTTCCCAGTTGTCTTGAAAGCACCAAAAGAGCGATACTTTTGACAGATGTTTCTCTCTTTGTATTGTTGCTTGACCACTGAGCAATCTCTCGCTCAACTGTTTTGAGTAAATATATTAAAACCGTTATACTCGTTTATCCAAGAAAATACTTGAAGAAGCGAAATGCAGTTACAGTATATGCGAACTAACCTAACATAGCAGGCGTAAAAGAAACGCCTAAAACTAGATCCCAAATACTGGTCTTGACAGAAAAAAAAGGGGGGTACAAACTGTTATCTTCTGCACTGTTCAACCAATCCAGTAAACGTGGAGGCGGAGTTAAGATGGAGTATCGCCTTGTTAATGTCCAAAAGCGGAAGTCGTATCAAACGCTCTCTTTCCATTTCCCCTGAAAACCAGAACATCCGGTTGTTGGGTACTCGGCAAGGGATATTTGTGCACAGAATATATTTTCCCCGCAGTGTAAACTACAGCGCAATTAATGCATACTTTTTTTTTACTGATTTGTGCTGTGCTTTACTCATGCTAATGTCCCGTTTAGCAGACCAGTCAAAAGCTCAAAACTAAAGCAAAACAGTCGTCACTATGCCCTGAAACATCTTAATTACCAACCAGTGGTCTTAATGCAAGTCATTAGAGCATTAAAAAAGTATATCAAAGCATCACTTTGTTGCCTTTAGTTTACCACAGCTCTGACCTAAAACGACTTGCAGACAGAATGAAAGGTAGGCAATCTCTCTCTCTCTCTCTCTCTCTCTCTCTCTCTCTCTCTCTCTCTCACTCAAACACACGTTACACAATCTTCACTATGCACAATATTTTTATTATTTACAAGCTGCTTACATATAATGCATTCACCCTCATACATATTACAATGCTAGGCAAATTATAATCTATGAAACATTCCTCTTCTTCATTGTCAAAAATCTAACTGAATCCAACAAGAGAGCTTACATATAGCCAGTTGTATTCAGCTGTTGGTTCCAAAGATACTCTTTTAAACACTAAACAAAAAATATATATATATAAATGCTTGACTTTTGGATTCACAAGCTTTCATTTCCTGGTTCAGTGTGTCTGATACTTTCTCAGTTGAAAATGACACCAAAAGCACGTCAAGTCGACTGATACATATCCATGTTAAAAACAGTCTGATAAAAACATGGAAGATGGGCATAATCCTTGAGCTAACTTAATTTAAGGGCTGGATTCAATCCGTATCGTGGCAGTATCTAGGAAGATCCGCGTTAAAATGTAAAGTTAATTTTCGATTGAGCCGACATGCAGCGTTTACCGTGAATGTAGTATCCGCGAATGCCGGAACATTGCCTTGAAATTTAAATCAAGCTATAACTCAGATCTTCCGCGATATCCTACTTCTGTGATACGGATCGAATCTAGCCCTAAATCTTCTAATAACACCTAGGCATCTTTTTATGTCTGAAGTATGCTACGCTATGATGTGTAAAAAGAACCCACTATGGTTGGAAAGTCAACCTTAACTTAAGTTAAAATGTGACTCCTACCACAAGTATGCACACACACACACTTCATCACACCCTAAGATGTAGCACAGCGTTGGACGGAGGTTAGTTCTGAGGCTTGCTCAGCATTGTTTTATTCCCACCTTTCTATTCTACCTTTTCCCGTTTGGTTGAGACGGACACAATGAACACTTCCTCTGGCTTTCTGCACCTCTTCCTGCTCATACACACTCATTTCCACATCTCACACACACCCACACTCTCTGACCTCGCAACTCAGTAACTCAGTAAAATCATTGAAACCCATTTGTGCTCCTGTTGTGTCAGACAGGAGGACACATGGCAACGACCCTGAATCAGCCAATCAGATATCGACTAGTGTGACGCATCACGGCACCATGGAAACCAACACAGGACCGCTTAATCTCAGAGTTCAGATAAGGAAAAAAAAAGTTACGAGAAACACAGATGTTTTTTCCCAACGATTAAATGCTAAGCATACTTTTAGAGTCAAAGACTAGTGTTTACTCTTGTGGCACAGACTACAAAAGAAAATGGCCTCTCTTTTAAAAAGGAATGGCTAAAGAAATATAGAAACCAGCAACGTCTAGGTTTGGTTAAGGCCATAGTGCCTCTGTCACAGGTCCTTGGGGGCAGTACATAGAAGCAGGAAGCAGTAGCAGACCTGGAGCTAAGCCCCCTGTCTAATGGAGTTTTATAACCATAAGGGCTCTATAGGATTATGAAGCCTCAATAAGGATTAAAGGGGCAATCTGCAGTTGCTACATACATTTTTGGACTTATAAATGAATAATGTGTACCCATTGATTCTTGAAGAATATAACTTATAAATGTCTCAACAGTCGTACCATTTCAGATCCCAAAATATAAGCTTTACTTCAATGTTTGTAAACAAAGTAAATGTAAACAAACACTATATAGCCTCAAAACATGCATAACACTACATTTTGATATCATGGATGGTCAGTCCTTGCATCCATAGCTCTGTCTATGAATTTGACAGTGGTTACATCCCTCAGCTTTTTACCGAAACAGCGGCGGGAAGTAAGCTTTGTTATTGTTTCAACTGCTGATTGCTGCTTTAAGGTACTAAAACACACACAACATCAGTGAGACCACGAGGGAGTGAAGGAAAAGAAGGGGCACACAGAATATCCCAGAATATGAAAGGATAACTCTGTAAAGGGAACTTTCCCAAGGGGGACATATGCCATGTTCACGTCATGTCGGAAACTCAGAAATTTCCGACTTGCTTACTCGTTATAGAAAGACGATACCAGAGTTTCCCACTTGGGAAGTATCAGAATCAACCAATAGGAAGCTCTACGCAAATAACTGACGTTCATTTTGACTTGGAGGTCCAGAGTTTCTGACATGAAGTGAACGTGGCAATAGAGAGAGAATGTTTTTTTTTAACCATTTCGGTCCGTAATCTCAATGTCAATATACACACAGAAGAGCATAGAAGGGTAGTGGGAGATCACAACACTTCTTCCCCTTCTCTTTCTGTCTATTTCCTTCTCTGTCTCCTTCTACTTCTTCTCCATCTCCTCCTCTTCTTCCTCTTCTTCCTCTTGATCTTCAGGCTTCTGCTCGACGGACAGGAGCTCCTCACCTTTGTGACGGCGTGTCATGCGGATGAGCATCATGCTGTCGGTCGTCTCGGAAACCACATCTTCGTCATCCTCGATGCGGGGATGTGTAGGGGGGATGGGGGAGTGACGGTGCACCATCGAGGAGGGAGGAGGTATGGGGAGTCTAGAGGACTGGTGGAGGTGGTAGAGGGGGTTGGGGGTGAGAGAGAGTTTTTTTCAAAGAACAAAGATTGATTTCAGAACCATTTTAATCCACCCCCAAAAAGAGAGCGTAAGAGGGAGGGTGTGAGAAGGGAGAGTTGGGGACAGACACAGAGGTAGGTGTGTTGTGTGTATGGCACTAGATGTGTGCATGTAAATGCATGCGTGTACTGTTTACCTCAGTCTCGCCAGTTTTGTAGCCCTCTTTCAGCTTGGCGAAGGTGCCCTTAATGCCTGCCTGCTCTGTGACCACCAGGGCTGCTTTGAACAGCTTGGGGGTCTCTGGCCTGTCTGGGATCACCTCGGCAGTCTCCTTCACCTCTGCCTTTTCCTCTGGCTTCTTATCCTTCGTCAGCATTTTCCTAGAAAGGGAGGGAGGTAGGGAAAAGTTGTGGTCAGGTCAGTCAGACTGAAGAAAACCTTTTAGATATGGTCTCACTGTGCATACACACTGTGTACATTGATGCATTTTGTGGGCTTGAAACATTTAGGCATGCACACATGTAGTATACACACACAAACTAATACACTGTATATATATATATACTGTATATACAGTATACGCGCACGTACACGTGCACACAGACACAGACACACACAGACACACACAGGCACACACACACACACACACACACTGCACCGCCCTGTCCTCACTAAAATTGATGCCATGGATGAGTTAGAGCAGGTCATGAGACTGTCTGTTTATCCAGACCTGATTCCCTCCTAACTTCTGCCTGCCTCTCACTTGCCTGCCTCTCACTTAAACCAATAATTCTTAATCAGGATCTCAAACTCCTCTTAACCATTATCAAAGAGAGAGAGAGTTACAGTAGAGAGGGAAAGAGATAGAGATACAGAACGGATGAACAGACAGAGGAAGAGAGTGACAGATGGATGAAGAGATGAAGAGGAGAGATAGAGGCTATGGTAAAGAGAGGGAAAGAGAGAGCACCTTTTGCCTCACCATCATGTGAGCGATCACAAGATCAGTGGGTATGATAAAAAACACTATGTACAATATGTAGTGGGATGTGTGTTGGGTGTGTGTAGGTTATCCATCCCCTCCACCCTTCCCTTCTCCAAGACTCATATCCCACGTCCCAGCCCTTCCATTTGACCTTCCCCCTCTGGCCTTTTGGCTGTGTCCTGGGTAAGAAGAGAGGGATAGGGGAGTGGAAAGGGTAGGAAAGTTGGATTTGAGAGGTCACCCCCTCACTTGGCCTTCTTGCGGAGGAGTTTCTGGGACTCGGGGTAATGCACCAGGATGTCTGAGAGGTCCCTCTTATCCAGGATGAAGAGGTTAGCGAATCCGTGAGCCATCACGTTGGCCGTGCGTCTGTTCCCCCCGCCCCCTGCCAGCAAGCTGTCCAATCAGAGGACATAGATGGGTTACACGCCAAACAAACACCAAACACATGCTTCATGTTTAGAGACATGCTAGAGGCAAGCTAGAGACATAGCATGTGCATTGTTGCATGCATGAGTGCTGAAACAGGTTAATTGTGTACAATGTACAGCCCTTAGATATTCCAATACATGACACTGTATATGAGGAAAACATTTGGACCAGGGATTAAGGGGGGCTCTCACCTGATTTCTCCAAACACAGAGCCGGCCCTGATTGTCACAAACACTGTCTTCAAATCAGGTCCTCCCACCACCTGAACCTCCCCCTGCTTGATGATATACATCTCCCTGCCGATCTCACCCTGCCCACACGGGACACACAGCACATTATAGCAGATCATAGCAAACACACACAGGTACAATTAGAGGTATGGTTTACAAAGAGAGAATGGACCATGTGCAAGTGATTTAGGCTAAGCTTGGGGTAAAGCTGTGATGGGAGTGTGAGGGCATCACTCCCATCACAGTGGTCCTCTGTAGCTCAGCTGGTAGAGCACGGCGCTTGTAACGCCAAGGTAGTGGGTTCGATCCCCGGGACCACCCATACACAAAAATTTATGCACGCATGACTGTAAGTCGCTTTGGATAAAAGCGTCTGCTAAATGGCATATTATTATTATTATTATTATATTGGCCTACCTTTTTACAGACAAAGTCCCCAGGCAGGTAGACCACAGACTTGAGCCTCATCAACATGTCAAAGATCATCTGTCTGTCACAGCCCTGGAACAGAGAGAGAGAGAGGGGGGAGGGGGAGGTGGGGGGGGGGGGGGGGGGGGGCAGTTATAGAGGCAGGGAATGGAGAGACATGAAAGAGGGAGTTTAGTACAATTGGAGAAATAAAGAGAACGAGAGAGAGAGTATAGTATGTATTATTGAAGATTTGACAAAGACGAGGGCTGCGATGTCTGAGACTCTTTCCCTCCCCTTACCTGGAACAGGGCCACTTTACTGACAATGGAGTAGTTAACATCCACAGCCATGTCCATCCTCATCTTATCTGGCAGCTGGATTAACAGCTCCTGCTCATCTGTAGAGAGAGAGAGAGACAGAGGGAGGGATAAAGGTAAGGAGGGAGACAGATGGACAGAGAGAATGAGAGAGATGAGGGGATTGTAAGCAAGCAGATAGGCTCATAACAGAAACGTTTCCAGATGCAGCACTCTCACAACGTTCAGCCAACGTTCCTTACCCAGCATGCCCTGTATCTGCCAGGTGTAGTCGTACCAGGTCTTGACTCGGTTCTGGACCTCTTTGGGGATGTGGTAGGAGGTCATGTACTTGATGGTGTTATCCATGCAGGCCCGGTAGTAGTTCTGTCCCGCTGTGGCAGCCCCCACTACATCTCTCATCTGGAACAACAGCAGAACAACAAGCCTTATGTTCAGTAGGCATGGAACGGAAGATAACACTCAGAAACAAGAGCATACTATCTGAGCCATCAAGAAACGCTTGTTTTCATTTTCTGTCGGAAAATGTTTTGCTATGGCATGCCTTAATGAACATGAATTGTTTTTGCTACACCTACCTGACCAATCATGATGGAGAAAGCAAAGACACCAACAAAGTAGTTGACTAGCTGGAATGTGATCTCAAACACGGTGGTGGGGTCCGGTAGACCACCGATGGTGATCAGGGTCTTTACAGCAAAGTAGTAACACCGGATATAACTGGGCACACAGACAGACAGAGGTATACACACAGATGTCAGACAAATACACACACGTCTGGGATAATTACACATTTTTAAAGGTGACAGCAGAAGAGGACTTGGAAAAAGCTGGATGTTTTGTGGTAATGTGGTTGGTGTGAGGTTTTTGACTGTTTTGTGACTGTTTTGTGGTATTCTCCTCACCTGTTCCCTCTGCCATCGTAGACCCACTTAGTGGACCCCAGCCCCTCATAGTCAGAACCCCAATAGAACAGACAGGCGTTGATGTGGAGAGAATACAACAGGTATGAAGTGGTCAGGATCACTCTGAGAGGGAGGGAGGGAGGGAGCGAGAGAGAGGAGGGGGAATGAGAAAAAGTTACTAGAGCTCAGTAAGGGCTACAGCACCCTCTGCTGGCTAAACATGTGTATTGTGTTTTGAGTGTGTTCGTGTAGCATTTTCTCTGCTGAGTGTTTTGTGCTCAGCGAATGTCCTGCGTAGAGTATGTATGTGTGGTTGGTGGTCAGAGTGTTTTCTATGTGTCCCTCTTTGGTACCTGTAGATGTAGGCTTTCTTCATTACTGCTTCCAAACGGTCGTTGAACTCAAAGAAAGCCATGTACTGAAACAGAGAGAGAGAGACAACAGAGAGGCATCAATAATCAATCACTAATCACTAAGATCTAAGCACTACAAAGAATGTACATGTATGTGTGTGTGTGTGTGTGTGTGTGTGTGTGTGTGTGTGTGTGTGTGTGTGTGTGTGCCTATGTGAGTGGTGTGTGTACCTTCAGTAGGCGGGGGAATCTGAGGAGGGAGTTAACTCCAGTAAAGTAGTAAAATATCTCCATGGGGAACATACTGATACAATCCATCTGAAAGACAAATAATTCCTTTACAAACCAACACTCCTCACATCCATCATAGAAATATAGAGTTACTTATCTACTAGCCTAGTCAGCAAGGAGAAACAGTGTAGCTTCAGTCTCACCTTGAATCTTTCTGTTGTCATGTAGTTGTCTCTCATGTCCTTTTTGTCACACTGCAAGAAAAGATAAGAAATTAAAACATACGTTTGTTCCTTAAATATGTACATGTATGTGTGTTTTAGAAGTGTCTGACTCTGTGTGTATGATTGTCTTTGTTGGCATACATTTTCTAGTACTACTTGCCATAGAGGGCCTGTTTGTTTATTTGTGCCTCTCTTTATACGCATGTACGTATGTGACTGCCTACAGTATATGTGATTATCCAGATCCCCTTACCACAATATCTCCTCCGCGTACAAACTCCAGGCGGGGCTGAAAGACCATGATGTCAGTGATGTAAATAAGGTCACAGGTGTAGTCCATTAACAGCCACCAGTAGATGTTGTCTGCAGTCTGGTAGGGGAAGGCCCAGCGCACCGGGATCAGCCACACGTTCCAGTTCCACGCCATCATCACAAAAAACAGCCACACCACGTAGACCAGGTCTATAGGGAGACAAGAGGCACAAACAGAGCAGAGTCAACTACAACGTGAATATAACAACTCAGTGGGGGCTGAAAGGTATATTATGATTTCATTACATTAGTATCAGGGCCCAAGGTCACGTTGGTAAAGATAGTTCATATTTTACTGTCAAGATTCAGAAGTGAGATGGGCCTGTAAGAGGCGCACTCGTCCGCCTGTTGGTCATGTCAGTAAAGTATTATATTGTGTTGTATAGGAATGTATAATAGTACAGGGGTATATGGTAGTAAAATTGGTGAGGGATATTATCCACTATTATATAGTTTGTGTCCTGGATACTGATTCACTGAAAGCCGTGGTACATCAGACCGGATACCACGGGTATGACACAAAATTACTTGTTTACTGTTCTAATTACGTTTATAATAGCAAAAAGGCACTTTGGGGTTTGTGGTATATGGCCAATTTACCACGGCTAAGGGCTGTATGCAGGCAATCCGCGTTGCGTCGTGCCTAAGAACAGCCCATAAGCGTGGTACATTGGCCATATACCACACCCCCTAGGGCCTTATCGCTTAAATATACCACGGGTATGACCCAAAATTACTTGTCTACTGTATAATTATGTTGATAACTAGTTTATAATAGCAATAAGGCACCTCAGGGGTTTGTGGAATATGGCCAATATACCACAGCTAAGGGGTGAGTCCAGGAAGCCGCGTTGCATCGTGCATAAGAACAGCCCTTAGCCATGGAATATTGGCCATATGCAGTGATGGAAAAAAGTATTTGATCCCCTGCTGATTTTGTACGTTTGCCCACTGACAAAGACATGATCAGTCTATTATTTTAATGGTAGGTTTATTTGAACAGTGAGAGACAGAATAACAACAAAAAAATCCAGAAAAACGCATGTCAAAAATGTTATTAATTGATTTGCATTTTAATGAGGGAAATAAGTATTTGACCCCTCTGCAAAACATGACTTAGTACTTGGTGGTAAAACCCTTGTTAGCAATCACAGAGGTCAGACGTTTCTTGTAGTTGGGTACCAGGTTTGCACATATCTCAGGAGGGATTTTGTCCCACTCCTCTTTGCAGATCTTCTCCAAGTCATTAAGGTTTCAAGGCTGACGTTTGGCAACTCGAACCTTCAGCTCCCTCCACAGATTTTCTATGGGATTAAGGTCTGGAGACTGGCTAGGCCACTTCAGGACCTTAATGTGCTTCTTCTTGAGCCACTCCTTTGTTGCCTTGGCCGTGTGTTTTGGGTCATTGTCATGCTGGAATACCCATCCATGACCCATTTTCAATGCCCTGGCTGAGGGAAGGAGGTTCTCACCCAAGATTTGACGGTACATGGCCCTGTCCATCGTCCCTTTGATGCGGTGAAGTTGTCCTGTCCCCTTAGCAGAAAAACACCCCCAAAGCATAATGTTTCCACCTCCATGTTTGACGGTGGGGATGGTTTTCTTGGGGTCATAGGCAGCATTCCTCCTCCTCCAAACACGACGAGTTGAGTTGATGCCAAAGAGCTCCATTTTGGTCTCATCTGACCACAACACTTTCACCCAGTTTTCCTCTGAATCATTCAGATGTTCATTGGCAAACTTCAGACGGGCATGTATTTGTGCTTTCTTGAGCAGGGGGACCTTGCGGGCGCTGCAGGATTTCAGTCCTTCACGGCGTAGTGTATTACCAATTGTTTTCTTTGTGACTATGGTCCCAGCTGCCTTGAGATCATTGACAAGATCCTCTCTTGTAGTTCTGGGCTGATTCCTCACCGTTCTCATGATCATTGCAACTCCACGAGGTGAGATCTTGCATGGAGCCCCAGGCCGAGGGAGATTGACAGTTATTTTGTGTTTCTTCCATTTGCAAATAATCGCACCAACTGTTGTCACCTTCTCACCAAGCTGCTTGGCAATGGTCTTGTAGCCCATTCCAGCCTTGTGTAGGTCTACAATCTTGTCCCTGACATCCTTGGAGAGCTCTTTTGTCTTGGCCATGGTGGAGAGTTTGGAATCTGATTGTCACACCCTGGTTCTGGGACTCCATATGTTGAGCCAGGGTGTGTTTATTCTATGTGTTATATTTCTATGTTGGGGGTTCTAGTTTGTCTATTTCTATGTTGGCCTGAGTGACTCCCAATCAGAGGCAACGAGTGTCAGCTGTTGGCTGGTTGTCTCTGATTGGGAGCCATATTTAAACTGTCTGTTTTCCTTTTGTGTTTGTGGGTTTTTGTTCCGTGTCGGTCATTGTTACCGTGGACTTCACGAGTCGTTTATTGTTTTGTTGTTTCGTGTGTGCACTTTAATTAAATAAAGTAATCATGTTCATTCATCACGCTGCGCATTGGTCTACTTCTCTCCCTGACGATCGTGACAGAAAAACCCACCATACAAGGACCAAGCAGCGTGTCCAGGAGCAGGCAGACTGGAAATGGGAGGATCGCCGGCCATGGAGTGAGACTGACGAGAGGCAACCCCACATTTTTTTTAGGGGGGGCACAGGGCATGGACGACGGGGCTGACGGAGGCAGAAAAGGGGCGTATTCAAAAGGCCACCAGGTTACGGGGGCCACTGGTCAAAGTAGGGAAAGGAGGTTTAGAGGCACGGCGAGAGGTACTGGGGTGTGTTACCAGTCCGGTCCGGCCCGTTCCAGTTCCCGGGGTAGAGCCAGTGGTGTGTGTCCCCAGTACGGTCCGGCCTGTTACGGCCCCTCGCACCAAATGGACGGTGCGCGTCACCAGCCCGGTCCGGCCTGTTCCTGCCTCTCGCACCAAGCCTACGGTGTGCGTCGCCAGCCCAGCTCGGCCTGTCCCTGCTCCACGCACCAAGCCTACGGTGTGCGTCGCCAGCCCAGTCCGGCCTGTCCCTGCTCCACGCACCAAGCCTACGGTGTGCGTCGCCAGCCCAGTCCGGCCTGTCCCTGCTCCACGCACCAAGCCTACGGTGTGCGTCGCCAGCCCAGCCCGGCCTGTCCCTGCTCCACGCACCAAGCCTACGGGGTGCGTCGCCAGCCCAGCCCGGCCTGTCCCTGCTCCACGCACCAAGCCTACGGTGTGCGTCGCCAGCCCAGCCCGGCCTGTCCCTGCTCCACGCACCAAGCCTACGGGGTGCGTCGCCAGCCCAGCCCGGCCTGTCCCTGCTCCACGCACCAAGCCTACGGTGTGCGTCGCCAGCCCAGCCCGGCCTGTCCCTGCTCCACGCACCAAGCCTACGGTGTGCGTCGCCAGCCCAGCCCGGCCTGTCCCTGCTCCACGCACCAAGCCTACGGTGTGCGTCGCCAGCCCAGCCCGGCCTGTCCCTGCTCCATGCACCAAGCCTACGGTGTGCGTCGCCAGCCCAGCCTGGCCTGTCCCTGCTCCACGCACCAAGCCTACGGTGTGCATCGCCAGCCCGGCCCGGCCTGTTCCTGCCACTCGCACCAAGTCTACGGTGCGCGTCGCCAGCCCGGCCCGGCCTGTTCCTGCCACTCGCACCAAGTATACGGTGCGCGTCGCCAGCCCGGCCCGGCCTGTTCCTGCCACTCGCACCAAGCCAGGGGTGCGAGTCGTCAGCCTGGTCCAGCCTGTTCCTGCCACTCGCACCAAGCCAGTGGTGCGAGTCATCAGCCTGGTCCAGCCCGTTCCTGCCACTCGCACCAAGCCAGAGGTGCGAGTCGTCAGCCTGGCAAGGCCCGTCGCTGCTCCACGCACCAAGCCAGGGGTGCGAGTCGTCAGTCCGGTGAGGCCCGTTCCGGCTCCACGCACCAAGCCAGGGGTGCGCATCGTCAGCCCGGTCCGGCCCGTTGCTGCTCCACGCACCAAGCCAGGGGTGCGAGTCGTCAGTCCGGTGAGGCCCGTTCCGGCTCCACGCACCAAGCCAGGGGTGCGTATCGTCTGCCCGGTCCGGCCCGTCGCTGCTCCACGCACCAAGCCAGGGGTGCGCATCGTCAGCCCGGTCCGGCCCGTTGCAGCTCCACGCACCAAGCCAGGGGTGCGAGTCATCAGTCCGGTGAGGCCCGTTCCGGCTCCACGCACCAAGCCAGGGGTGCGTATCGTCAGCCCGGTCCGGCCCGTTGCTGCTCCACGCACCAAGCCAGGGGTGCGCATCGACAGCCAGGTCCGGTCCTTTCCTGCCTCACGCACCAAGCCTGGGGTGCGCGTCGTCAGTCCGGCACAACCCGTGCCTTGGTCATCGGTGCCAAATCAGGTACCGCTTTATTGCTCCCCAACGGAGCTGAAGCTAGCCGCTCCTGCTACGTCCAGGTCAGCTCCAGCCAACGGGGCCAGACCGGACCAGGGGCACTATGGGGGGTTTATTGGAGGGTGGTGGGCAAGCCCGGAGCCAGAACCGCCGCCGAGGAGGAGTGCCCACCCAGCCCTCCCCTATTTTTCTCTGGTTGAGGCGCGGTCGCAGTCCGCGCCTTTAGGGGGGGGTACTGTCACACCCTGGTTCTGGGACTCCATATGTTGAGCCAGGGTGTGTTTATTCTATGTGTTATATTTCTATGTTGGGGGTTCTAGTTTGTCTATTTCTATGTTGGCCTGAGTGACTCCCAATCAGAGGCAACGAGTGTCAGCTGTTGGCTGGTTGTCTCTGATTGGGAGCCATATTTAAACTGTCTGTTTTCCTTTTGTGTTTGTGGGTTTTTGTTCCGTGTCGGTCATTGTTACCGTGGACTTCACGAGTCGTTTATTGTTTTGTTGTTTCGTGTGTGCACTTTAATTAAATAAAGTAATCATGTTCGCATTGGTCTACTTCTCTCCCTGACGATCGTGACACTGATTGATTGATTGCTTCTGTGGACAGGTGTCTTTTATACAGGTAACAAACTGAGATTAGGAGCACTCTTTTTAAGAGTGTGCTCCTAATCTCAGCTCGTTACCTGTATAAAAGACACCTGGGAGCCAGAAATCTTTCTGATTGAGAGGGGGTCAAATACTTATTTCCCTCATTAAAATGCAAATCAATTTATAACATTTTTGACATGCGTTTTTCTGGATTTTTTTGTTGTTATTCTGTCTCTCACTGTTCAAATAAACCTACCATTAAAATTATAGACTGATCATTTCTTTGTCAGTGGGCAAACGTACAAAATCAGCAGGGGATCAAATACTTTTTTCCCTCACTGTACAGTACCACACGTCCTCGGGCCTTAGTGCTTAAGTATAATATGTTTTGGTATCTAACTCACCGGTATAGGGGTCGATGCTGGAAGGGAAACGATAGTCCACTATGGTTTGAAGCCAACTAGGAAGTGGGGGCATTTTGGGAAGTTTGAGGATTTTGATTGGGTATCCATAGAAGTCCCAGTACTCCTCCGCCTCTTCCTCCTCCACCAGGGCTGGGATGTCCTTCTTGTCCTCTTCTGGGGGCGGGGGAGGAGGGGGAGGGGGTGCCTTGGCTGGGGCTGGGAGTGAGAGGTCAAAAGTTATAGGTTATGTGAAAATGGATGTGGGTCAGGGTTGCATTGATATATTTTAGAAAATCGTATGGCAATTGTGTATTTTGCTTGTTGTAAGGTCAAGGGTCAGGGTCACAGGTTAAAGGTCATGTTTAGTTGTGACCTACAGGCTTGAGGGCTGTCTTCCTCAGAGTCGTCAGGGTCCATCAGTTTTTCCTTCTTGCGGACCGTCCTCGCTTTAAACAGCTTGACCAGAGTAGTCACTCTTTCTTGGACAATCACACTGCCATAGCTGGCCACTGATGTTGGACGATCCCTGCAGGATATTACATCATCAGTGAGTGAGTGAGTGTGTGTGTGTGCATGTGTGCGAGTGTGCATGCGTGTTTGCATCACAGGAGGTTGGTGGCACCTTAATTGGGGAGGACAGGCTCATGGTAATGGCTGGAACGGAATACGTGGAATGGTATCAAATACATCAAACACATGGTTTCCATATGTTTGATGCCATTCCATTGACTCCGTTCCAGACATTATTAAGAGTTGTCCTCCGCTCAGCAGCCTCCACTGGTTTTGCATGCATGTTGTGCATTTGCCTGTGTGGCATCACTCACTCATCTTCCACAGTCAGGAGGCCGGTCTGCATCTCCAAGTCATCAACACCACCAACATCATCCTCTTCAGCACTTCTCTCTTCTACCGGGAGGAGCGAGCCACTGAGGGGAGACAATAGGAGACAATGAGACAAGGGTAGGATAAACTGCACAGACAAATCTGCCATAACTTACTCTGCAGCCACAGCTTTGCTGAATGTGTGAGAAAAAGAGAGAAAAATAGAGAGTAATATTAGGGCAATATAACTAGTAAATGAAATGTTTGTCTGTCATTCAAATCACTATAGAGCAAGTCTGTACAGCTACTATAATCATCAGATAGACTTTTGAAGCAGCAGAGTGTATAGTCAGTTTACCTGTGCTTGGTCATGGGGACGAGAGGCACGGTCAGAGAGATGGACAGGGGGTCCTGGGAGGTGATGATCTGGGGGATGTTGCGACCCCCTCCCATCCCCACGTCTCTGTCCACATCCTCCACTTGAACTGCTGGCAGCACATTCCCTCCTCTGTCCTTACCAAAGCTCTCTGAAGAACACAAAGTAGGATTCTAGAACTCTGATAGACATCAATGTTCCAGACCTCTCTGAGGAATCCCTGACAGATTATTCTAGAACTCTAGAAAACTCACTCAAGAGCGTTCTGTTGATACACACCAACAACCCAGAACTATCAGATTAAAATTCTAGAAACAACACTTGAGTGCGTTCTAGAACTTTTGTAGGAAGACGAAAACACTAGAACCCAAGGGGTTTGCTTAGCCCAGGGATAACTTGGGTACAACAGTAAAGAGGCTATTGTCATGTGAAAGAACAGAACGACACAACACAGCACGACACAACACAGCTTGGCACAACACAGAACAGCACGGCACAGGACATTTCACCCTTTAGAGGGTTCAGTTCACCTGAGCAGTGGGTGGATGACTGCTGCTCTTCGCGATGAAGCAGGGGGGACGGTAGTGAGCATGATGGCAGAGATGTGGAGGTCGGGGGTCAAGGGGTCAGGGGCGAGGATGGGGTCAGGATGGGGTCGGGAGGTCTCAGGATAAGTGAAACTTGACTTGGCGCTCTGAGGAGAAGGTTGATCTAATTTGACACTAATTTTATGAATCTAACTCCAGGTCTGCAGGGAAGGGCAGGCGTTGGGACAGGGGAAGGGAGTGCTACTCCTTGGAGGCATCTTCCTGGGGTTGGTGTTGGGACACTGCGTTTGGGTTAAGTCTGTTGAGGCGGTTGAAGATAATTTGGCAATACTGTCGTGCCTGCTTGGGTAGCTCGGACATGTCATGTTTTAGCTGGGTTAGCTCTTCTGGCAGGGCGAGCATGGACAGTTTAGGAGCGGTCAGGTTGTTGTCGCGTAGCAACTGGGTGAGACTGTCGAGGCACTGGCAGGCGTGGGGGATATGCATGAGCAGGCTCCTGATTGGAGCGCAACTGGAGGGCACTGGGCGGAGACACGGTCAGACAGCCAATCAGATCAATACAATCACGCAAAACAGGAAGTCATGATAAGATCGAAAATGTTAGAGTAGTAGTTAGTAGTAGTAGTTTTAATGTCTGATAATTGTGCTGTCATATACACTATATATACAAAAGTATGTGGACACCCCTTCAAATTAGTCGATTCGGATATTTCAGCCATACCCATTGCTGACAGGTGTATAAAATTGAGCACACATACATGCAATCTCCATAGACAAACATTGGCAGTAGAATGGCCTTACTGAAGAGCTCAGTGACTTTCAACATGGCACCGTCATACAGTAGGATGCCATCTTTCCAACAAGTCAATTCGTCAAATTTCTGCCCTGCTAGAGCTGCCCCGGTCAACTGTAAGTGCTGTTATTGTGAAGTGGAAACGTCTAGGAGCAACAACGGCTCAGCCGTCGAAGTGGTGGGCAACATAAGCTCACAGAACGGGACCGTTGAGTGCTGAAGCGCGTAACGCGTAAAAATAGTCTGTCCTCGGTTGCAACACTCACTACCGAGTTCCAAATTGCCTCTGGAAGCAACGTCAGCACAAGAACTGTTCATCGGGAGCTTCATGAAATGGGTTTCCATGGCCGAGCAGCCGCACACAAGTCTAAGATCACCATGCGCAATGCCAAGTGTTGGCTGGAGTGGTGTAAAGCTCGCCGCCAATGGACTCTGTAGCAGTGGAAACGCGTTCTCTGGAGTGATGAGTCAGACTTCACCATCTGGCAGTCCGACGTACTAATCTGGGTTTAGCGGATGCCAGGAGAACGCTACCTACCCCAATGCATAGTGCCAACTGTAAAGTTTGGTGGAGGAGGAATGATGGTTTTGGGTGTTTTTTCATGGTTCGGGCTAGGCCACTTAGTTCCAGTGAAGGGAAATGCTACAGCATATAATGACATTCTAGACAATTCTGTGCTTCCAACTTTGTGGAAACAGTTTGGGGAAGGCTCTTTCTTGTTTCAGCATGACAATGCCCCTGTGCACAAAGCGAGGTCCATACAGAAAGGATTTGTCGAGATCGGTGTGGAAGAACTTGACTGCCCTGCACACAGCCCTGACCTCAACCCCATCCAACACCTTCGGGATGAATTAGAACGCAGACTGCAAGCCAGGCCTAATCACCCAACATCAGTGTCCGACCTCACTAATGCTCTTGTGGCTGAATGGAAGCAAGTCCATGCAGCAATGTTCCAACATCTAGTGGAAAGCCTTCCCAGAAGAGTGGAGGCTGTTATAGCAGCAAAGGGGGGACCAACTCCATATTAATGCCCATGATTTTGGAATGAGATGTTCGACGAGCATGTGTCCACATACTTTTGGCAATATAGTGTATATACGCTACTGTTAAGCATTGATGAATATCCTCATATTACATGGAGCAGGAAGACTCACCTTCACACCCTCCTTTGTCGGCACCGTCCTCTTCCTGTAATGAGAGCAGTGAACATAAAAAAAAACCAATAACACCCATGTAACTACAGTGTAATAACAAGGATCCTGTTGGCTGTTAAAATGTTCCCTACCTGAGGGGCGGCAGTAGGCGGAGCTTTCTGGTCGGCTGGTTCTGGCTGTTCGGTCACTGCCGGGGCCTCTGTCACTGGGGGAGACTGTTTCTTTGGCGGCTCTGGCTCTGGTTCTGGTTCTGGTTCTGGTTCTGGTTCTGGTTCAGGGGAGGCCTCTCTGGGGGGAGACACTGGGGGGCTTGGTTCAACTGGCTCCGCCTCTGCCTCAACCTCAGGCAACCCTTCGGCTGGACACACATCCACCAGGCACCTGGAGAGGGAGTGTGGTCCAATCAGTGCAGCTTTACTGTGTGAGATAGCCAATAGGAGTAGAGTTAAACACTGAGAGAACCTATCAACACAGTCTTAGTGCTGGAAGTGAAACAGAGAAAATAATGATGACAAACACAAATCCACCTAGCTCTGGTCCAGGGCGTTAGAGCTGCTTGCTAGAAGGCTCAGTGTAACATAGGCATATGTGGGCTTACAGAGTAAGAAAATGCCTCACAATTGCAGATAATTAATTATCCACTGGTAAGAAAATAATTGATATCCGTCACTGAAACAGATACAGCCATAACTCACCAACAATTTAGACAGATTGTTCCATATTAGACAACTCACTCAGAACCCATTGGAAAATCTCTCTGAAGATTGTTCTCTAAAGCCTATGTGGTCTCCTTCTTCCGTGACTGTTTGCCTCTTAATTGTGGCAAATACAATGTAAAATACAGTGCGTGGTCTCACTCTTTCTGATAACCGGATTGGTTGATTTGGAGGAAAAATGTCTGAGCTTGATGTGAACTAATTTATATGACTGCCCTGATAATATTTGTCATTCGGGAGTGTGAGGATGGATACTGGGGAGAGGGATATACTTAGGTTTTGTCTTTGAATTGGCTTCTGTCTGTTTGACATTGGGTTAGATCTCAACTATGTTTATATGAATGAAGCAATTGTTTTATGACAAAGGTAAACATATCCCAGACTAGTCATCCTTAGCCTCGCCGCCGGCCCTCCAATGAGAGTACAGTATCTGGCTTGCGAGACTAAGTCATTCTTAATGGTCTAAATTTGGTTTTAGAACCTACCTTTTCAGGTCCGCTCTGATTCAATGAGGGATTGGCGGCACAAGGCAATACAAGAGACATGTCAAACTGAATAAGATCTTGTCTCACCATTTCTATCAGCTCTCAAGCTCGGCACAAAGCACTGTTGTTAGGCCTATGGACTGTTGCTTTAGCATGCTATAGTCTCCAAAGACTGATCAGCAGATAGCGCTAAAGCTGCTTAGTTAATTCATTGCTCAACCTCCAAGTGATAGCTGTAACAGTGTAAACAATGTTGTACAGTGCCTTCAGAAAGTATTCACACCCCTTGACTTTTTCCACATTTTGTTGTGTTACAGCCTGAAACTAAAATGAGATTTGTGTCACTGGCCTGAACACAATACCCCATAATGTCAAAGTGGAATTATGTTTTTAGATATTTTTACAAATTAATAAAAAATGAAAAGCTGAAATGTCTTGCGACAATAAGTATTTAACCTCTTTGTTATGGCAAGCGTAAATAAGTTCAGGAGTAAAACATTTATACTAAGCTAACATATGGAATAGATTTGGAATCTTAGGAACCCTTTAGGTATATATATATATATATATATATATATATACAGTATATACAGTGTATCAAATACTTGTTCTCCCTACTATATATATATATATATATAGTACCAGTCAAAAGTTTGGACACACCTACTCATTCAAGGGTTTTTCTTTATTTTTAGTATTTTTTACATTGTAGAATAATAGTGACAACATCACAACTATGAAATAACACATATGGAATCATGTAGTAACCCCAAAGGTTTTCAACAGGACAATGACCCAAAATACACCTCCAGGCTGTGTAAGGGCTATTTGACCAAACAGGAGAGTGATGGAGTGCTGCATCAGATGACTTTCACAATCCCCCGACCTCAACCCAATTGAGATGGTTTGGGATGAGTTGGACCGCAGAGTGAAGGAAAAGCAGCCAACAAGTGCTCAGCATATGTGGGAACTCCTTCAAGACTGTTGGAAAAGTATTCCAGGTGACTACCTCATGAAGCTGGTTGAGAGAATGCCAAGAGTGTGCAAAGCTGTCACCAAGGCAAAGGGTGGCTACTTTGAAGAATTTCAAATATAAAATACATTTTGATATTTTTAACACGTTTTTGGTTGCTACATGATTCCATATGTGTTATTTCGTAGTTTTGATATCTTCACTATTATTCTACAATGTAGAAAACAGTAAAAATAAAGAAAAACCCTGGAATGAGTAGGTGTCCAAACTTTTGACTGGTACTGTATATAAATATTTTTTTACAAATTGTTTGATAAAATATTGAATTTGGCCTTTAATACTATAGCCCATAGAAACACATTGAATAACACATTCATACATGGCAAAAAAGACAGTTAAAATGTTGTATCATAAGGGATAAGGTTTGAAGTGTCTGTCCTGTATCTAGGAGATATAAGAAAGGTCAGGAAATATTTTAGTTTTTTTGGATACATATTTAACAGCTTATTTTTGGTTGGCACAAAACTACCTCCATACTTCCATTCATTTGTATGGGTTACCTTCAGACGAGTCCCGAGACACTTGCGGGGGTCGTAGAGCAAAACGGAGCATCGTGTTCGTGAGAGTTTCCCCTTTCCACAGTGGGTCATATTAGTTTGTTGCCCAAACGGTTCGAACTCTACAGACAGAAGTTGCCATGTCAGCGTTACCGACTTCAGATGTGTCCCATGGGGCTTATGGGGGCTGTAGAGCAAAACGGAGAACACCATCGTGTTCATGAGAGTCTGATCTTTCCATAGAATGTTAGTATGCCAAACCCTTCGGACGCTACAGACGTTTGTTTTCATGAGAATACCTATTTTCGGGATGTCTCCTGGTCTGACAAACAGTGCTGCAGCTCTGCCACTTTCCACTGCAGATGCGGAAGGGCAACATAGGCAGATATCTGTAGATTAAACTGACGGATTTTGATGGGGATTTTTTTATTATTGTAAGAAAGCCTGTCCCTTTAAGAACTCACTGATGACGTGACAGCTATCACAAGCTGGCAGAGTGTTTTAGTTCATTACCAAGTGCAGCTCGACCACCTACTGCTGCGAACACAAATCTCAGTTTTGGACATTATTTCCTTTCTGACCAATTTATTCATCACTCTGCGTGAATACCAAAACTGTAAGTAAGGTACAGTGGGGAAAAAAAGTATTTAGTCAGCCACCAATTGTGCAAGTTCTCCCACTTAAAAAGATGAGAGAGGCCTGTAATTTTCATCATAGGTACACGTCAACTATGACAGACAAATTGAGAATTTTTTTCTCCAGAAAATCACATTGTAGGATTTTTTATGAATTTATTAGCAAATTATAGTGGAAAATAAGTATTTGGTCACCTACAAACAAGCAAGATTTCTGGCTCTCACAGACCTGTAACTTCTTCTTTAAGAGGCTCCTCTGTCCTCCACTCATTACCTGTATTAATGGCACCTGTTTGAACTTGTTATCAGTATAAAAGACACCTGTCCACAACCTCAAACAGTCACACTCCAAACTTCACTATGGCCAAGACCAAAGAGCTGTCAAAGGACACCAGAAACAAAATTGTAGACCTGCACCAGGCTGGGAAGACTGAATCTGCAATAGGTAAGCAGCTTGGTTTGAAGAAATCAACTGTTGGAGCAATTATTAGGAAATGGAAGACATACAAGACCACTGATAATCTCCCTCGATCTGGGGCTCCACGCAAGATCTCACCCCGTGGGGTCAAAATGATCACAAGAACGGTGAGCAAAAATCCCAGAACCACACGGGGGGACCTAGTGAATGACCTGCAGAGAGCTGGGACCAAAGTAACAAAGCCTACCATCAGTAACACACTACGCCACCAGGGACTCAAATCCTGCATTGCCAGATGTGTCCCCCTGCTTAAGCCAGTACATGTCCAGGCCCGTCTGAAGTTTGCTAGAGTGCATTTGGATGATCCAGAAGAGGATTGGGAGAATGTCATATGGTCAAATGAAACCAAAATAGAACTTTTTGGTAAAAACTCAACTCGTCGTGTTTGGAGGACAAAGAATGCTGAGTTGCATCCAAAGGACACCATACCTACTGTGAAGCATGGGGGTGGAAACAACATGCTTTGGGGCTGTTTTTCTGCAAAGGGACCAGGACGACTGATCCGTGTAAAGGAAAGAATGAATGGGGCCATGTATTGTGAGATTTTGAGTGAAAACCTCCTTCCATCAGCAAGGGCATTGAAGATGAAACGTGGCTGGGTCTTTCAGCATGACAATGATCCCAAACACACCGCCCGGGCAACGAAGGAGTGGATTTCAAGGTCCTGGAGTGGCCTAGCCAGTCTCCAGATCTCAACCCCATAGAAAATCTTTGGAGGGAGTTGAAAGTCTGTGTTGCCCAGCGACAGCCCCAAAACATCACTGCTCTAGAGGAGATCTGCATGGAGGAATGGGCCAAAATACCAGCAACAGTGTGTGAAAACCTTGTGAAGACTTACAGAAAACGTTTGACCTGTGTCATTGCCAACAAAGGGTATATAACAAAGTATTGAGAAACCTTTGTTATTGACCAAATACTTATTTTCCACCATAATTTGCAAATAAATTCATAAAAAAATCCTACAATGTGATTTTCTGGATTTATTTTTCTCATTTTGTCTGTCATAGTTGACGTGTACCTATGATGAAAATTACAGGCCTCTCTCATCTTTTTAAGTGGGAGAACTTGCACAATTGGTGGCTGACTAAATACTTTTTTTCCCCACTGTATATGTTTTCCCCCTGTTTTACTGACGAAGTTGTCAATAGTTAAAGAATATTTTCGTCATTATTACATTATGTGTCTAGTTTTTTATATAATAGCTGTCTAACATTGTTAGCTACATTTTTGCTTGTCATTGTTAGCTGGTTAGTCTGATGTTGCTAGCTACTTGTATTTTCGTTTCAGTCATTGGATTATTATAACAGATGAGAGCTGAATATCTTCTTTTGTTATTGCTAAATGAATGTGCATTTTCTTAGTATTGATGCCATTGTATTCATGTTTATTATTTCCAGACCACATCTTGTATGGATAAATGGACAGTTAATTGGATAATCGTACCTGAGTGACATGGCACAGAATTGCAAACATTGTTAATCTCCAATCAACATTAAAGAACCCTAAACTGAGGAACTGTCTCTCTCACCTTCTCTCTAATAGGAGTACAATCTCCATAACTAAACCTACTTAATCAGTGTATACATTCCAGAGGCATCACCCGCTAATTCAATTATGTTCATTAGATTGATGCAAGTCACATAATAAGTTGCATGGGCTCACTCTGTGTGCAACAATAGTGTTTAACATGATTTTTGAATGACTACCTTATCTCTGTACCCCACACATACAATTATCTGTAAGGTCCCTCAGTCGAGCAGTGAATTTCAAACACAGATTCAACCACAAAGACCAGGGAGGTTTTCCAAAGCCTCGCAAAGAAGGGCACCTATTGGTAGTTGGGTAAAAAAAATTAATAGCAGACATTGAATGTCCCTTTGAACATGGTGAAGTCATTAATTACACTTTGGATGGTGTATCAATACACCCAGTCACTACAAAGATACAGGCGTCCTTCCTAACTTAGTTGCCGGGAGGAAGTATACCGCTCAGGGATTTCACCATGAGGTCAATGGTGACTTTTAAACAGTTACAGAGTTGAATGGCTATGATAGGAGAGAACTGAGGATGGATCAACAACATTGTAGTTACTCCACAATACTAACCTAAATGGCAGAGCAAAATGAAGGAAGCCTGTACAGAATAAAACATCACTGAGTACCATTCTTCATATTTTCAAGCATGGTGGTGGCTGCATCATGTTATGGGTATGCTTGTCATCGGCAAGGACTAGGGAGAAACAGAATAGAGCTAAGCACAGGCACAATCCTAGAGGGAAACTATGTTCAGTCTGCTTTCCAACAGACACTGGGAGATAAATTCACATTTCAGCAGCACAATAACCTAAAACACAAGCCCAAATATACATTGGAGTTGCTTACCAAGATGACATTGAATGTTCCTGAGTGGCCTAGCTATGGTTTTGACTTAAAATCGGCTTAAATCTATTGCAAGACTTGAAAATGTCTGTCTAGCAATGATCAACAACCAACTTGACAGACCTTGAAGAATTACAAAAATAAGAATGTGCAAATATTGTACAATCCAGGTGTGCAAAGCTAGAGAGACTTACCCAGAAAGACTCACAGCTGTAATAACTACCAAAGGTGATGCTAACATGTATTGACTCAGGGGTGTGAATACTTAAGTAAATTAGATATTTATGTACTTAATTAGCAATTTAATGTGGGGTATTGTGTGTATTTTTATTGTGAAACAATCAAGAAATAAGACAAAAAGACAGAACCTGAGCGTGCATAACTATTCACCCCCCCCCCCCCCCCCCCCAAAGTCAATACTTTGTAGAGCCACCTTTTGCAGCAATTACAGCTGCAAGTCTCTTGGGGTATGTCTATATAAGCACATCTAGCCACTGGGATTTTTGCCCATTCTTCAAGGCAAAACTGCTCCAGCTCCTTCAAGTTGGATGGGTTCCGCTGGTGTACAGCAATCTTTAGGTCATACAACAGATTCTCAATTGGATTGAGGTCTGGGCTTTGACTCGGCCATTCCAAGACATTTAAATGTTTCACTCGGCTGTTGCTTTAGCAGTATGCTTAGGGTCACTGTCCTGCTGGAAGGTGAACCTCCGTCCCAGTCTCAAATCTCTGGAAGACTGAAACAGGTTTCCCTCAAGAATTTCCCTGTATTTAGCGCCATCCATCATTCCTTCAATTCTGACCAGTTTCCCAGTCCCTGCCGATGAAAAACATCCCCACAGCATGATGCTGCCACCACCATGCTTCACTGTGGGGATGGTGTTCTCTGGGTGATGAGAGGTGTTGGGTTTGCGCCAGACACAGTGTTTTCCTTGATGGCCAAAAAGCTCAATTTTAGTCTCATCTGACCAGAGTACCTTCTTCCATATGTTTGGGGAGTCTCCCACATGACTTTTGGCGAACACCAAACGTGTTTGCTTATTTCTTTCTTTAAGCAATGGCTTTTTTCTGGCCACTCTTCCGTAAAGCCCAGCTCTGTGGAGTGTACGGCTTAAAGACAGATACTCCAATCTCCGCTATGGAACTTTGCAGCTCCTTCAGGGTTACCTTTGGTCTCTTTGTTGCCTCTCTGATTAATGCCCTCCTTGGCAGGTTTGTTGTGGTGCCATATTCTTTCCATTTTTGAATAATGGATTAATGGTTTTCCGTGGGATGTTCAAAGTTTCTGATATTTTTTTATAACCCAACCCTGATCTGTACTTCTCCACAACTTTGTCCCTGACCTGTTTGGAGAGCTCCTTGGTCTTCATGGTGCCGCTTGCTTGGTGGTGCCCCTTGCTTAGTGGTGTTGCAGATTCTGGGGCCTTTCAGAACAGGTGTATATATACTGAGATCAAGTGACACTTAGATTGCACACAGGTGGACTTTATTTCACAAATTATGTGACTTCTGAAGGTAATTGATTGCACCAGATCTTATTTAGGGGCTTCATAGCAAAGGGGGTGAATACATATGCATGCACCACTTTTCCGTTATTTAATTTTTATACTTTTTTGAAACAATTTTTTTAATTTTTTTTTGAAATCCAAATAAAAATAAAATAAAATTACAGGTTGTAATGCAACAAAATTGGAAAAACGCCAAGGGGGACAAATACTTTTGCAAGGCACTGTACCATGACTGGGGATGGACATTACTTCTGAACACTCAAAATAGTAATCTTAAACTCCACAGAATAAATAAAACACTCTTTGGCCTTTGGGTTCAGTGAAAGCCAAAAAGCTGAGCGCATATGGGGACAGCAAACCTTTTAGCTGCATGGGAATGCCATGAGGCGTGAGTAGCCTTGGTGTAAAAAACAAAGCAGGATTAAGCCTCTACCTGCTAATGATTTGGCTTACTCAGTGATCTTATTCTCCACTTTAGGCTCCACAGATTTAGCTTTGTTGTCTTCAGATATCTCAATGTCTTCAGCGACTACAATATCCATTAGAGTATTGTCTTCAATGCTCTGAATTTTCTCAATGACAGTAACCTCTATGACTTTATTTTTCTCAGGACTTCTATTCTCCATGCTCTCGTCGCTCTCGTGAAGCAGCTTCAACCTGGACAATTTGACCATGAGAAGGTTAGGAATTAAACATTCAAACTCTATCACTTAGCAACTCTATCAGCACTCAAGCTGGGGAGAAAGCGCTGCATGGAATGTTGGCTTTGAATCCATGCAGTTTAGAGTTAATTGCAGTAAGTACTGAAGCTGCCCAATAATATGTAACCAATTAATAATCAGTTAACAATATGTGTTACCATAAATCTTAACTTTGTTCAGCTTTACAAGTTTGTGCCCAAGCACTGTCCATATATACTGAACAAAAATATAAACGCAACATCTAAAGTGTTGGTCCCATGTTTCATGAGTTGAAATAAAAGAGCCCAGAAATGTTCGATTCGCACAAAAAGCTTATTTCTCTCAAATGTTTTGCACAAATTTGTTTACATCCCTGTTAGTGAGCATTTATCCTTTGCCAAGATAATCCATCCACCTGACAGGCATGGCATATCAAGAAGCTGATTAAACAGCATGATCATTACACAGGTGCACCTTGTGCTGGGGACAATAAAAGGCTACTCTAAAATGTGCAGTTTTGTCACACAACACAATGCCACAGATGTCTCAAGTTTTGAGGGAGCGTGCAATTGGCATGCAGACTACAGGAATGTCCAACATAGCTGTTGCCAGAGATTTGAAAGTTAGTTTCTCTACCATAAGCCGCCTCCAACGTCGTTTAGAGAATTTGGCAGTACATCCAACCGGCCTCACAACTGCAGGCCACGTGTAACCACGCCAGCCCAGGACCTCCACATCCGGCTTCTTCACCTGCAAGATCGTCTGAGGAGGGGTAGGGGGGTGCTGAGGAGTATTTCTGTCTGTAATAAAGCCCTTTTGTGGCGAGAAACACATTCTGATTGGCTGGACCTGGCTCCCCAGTAGGTCAGCCTGGCTCCCAAATGGGTGGGCCTATGCCCTTCCAGGCACACCCATGGCTTCGCCCCTGCCCAGTCAAGTGAAATCTATAGTTTACTGCCTAATTTATTTATTTATTTCAATTGACTGATTTCCTTCTATGAACTGCAACTCAGTAAAATCTTTGAAATTGTTGCATGTTGCATTTATATTTTTGTTCAGTATAGATGACGCTGAGTTTTTTGTTTTCATGGTCCTTCAAGCCAGATAGGTAAAATTACATTCTTCTACAGGTCATGGCATATTATGTACCAGTTGTCCCAATCATGCTCCATTAAGCAAGTTTAAACGTTTACACCAACCCCTTTATCCTAGTAGTTTAAGAGGAAAAAACAAGTTACCCCTTATCCCGACCTTCAACTTGTTATGTAAAAGGCGCAAAGCTGTACATCTGTGACATTGGGTGCCATGAGGAATGAGTAGCCTAGTTTATGTGGTATCAAAGCACAACTTCTCAGCACAGGAAGCACATTCCAAAGCGGGAATAAGCCTCTATCTGGTAATGATTCTGCTTACTCAGTGATCTTAATGTCCTCTGTAAGCTCCAAAGCGTCAATGTAGTCCTCAACGACAATATTGTCCTCAGCAACTTTTATGTCTTGGTTGACCGTTTTCTCCTTTAATATTTTATTCTCTTCAGTGATTATAATAATGACTGAAACTTCTGCTATCTTATTCTTCTCAGGACTTATTTTCTCCTGAGATATCTTATTCTCTACAGTTACTATATTCTCCCCTGCAACTTTTCTGGCTTCATTGACTGTTATCTTATTGGATATTTCCTGCATAGTATTCTGTTCATTAATCTTAATTTTCACAATGACTGTCACCTCTTCTGTTATTTTATTCTCTTTAGATATCTTATTATCCTGTGTGGTCGTAATGTCTTCAACAATGTTAATTTCCTCAATGACGGTAATCTCATCTGTAACCTCTGGAATCGTATTTTCCTCAGAACTTTTATTTTCCTCTGCTACTTTAGTCTCCACAGATATCATCTCTCCAACGGCCATCTCTCCAACCACTATATTCCTATAAGAAGATTTTTTGTCCTTATTTACATGCGTTTCCTCAGGTATCTTGATATCTGTTGTTAGGATGCTCTCTTCAATCTTAATTTTCTCAACGGCAGTAACCTTTGTTATCTTCTTCTTGTCAGGACTTTTATTTTCCTCTGTAACTTCTTTCTCCTCTGACATCTTATTTTCCTGTATAGTTGGACTTTCTCCAGTACTCTGAATTATTTCCTCAATGACCTCAATAACCTCATCTGTAACCTCTGTTATTTTATTCTTGTCAGGACTTTTATTTTCCTCTGTAACTTCTTTCTCCTCTGACATCTTATTTTCCTGTATAGTTGGACTTTCTCCAGTACTCTGAATTATTTCCTCAATGACCTCAATAACCTCATCTGTAACCTCTGTTATCTTATTCTTGTCAGGACTTTTATTTTCCTCTGTAACTTCTTTCTCCTCTGACATCTTATTTTCCTGTATAGTTGGACTTTCTCCAGTACTCTGAATTATTTCCTCAATGACCTCAATAACCTCATCTGTAACCTCTGTTATTTTAATATTGTCAGGACTTTTATTTTCCTCTGTTACTTTAGTCTCAGATATCTCCTCTCCACTGACTATATTCTCCACTGCTGTTTCTGTATTCTGATCGTATTCTTCTATGACTGTAACCTCTATTACATTAGTCTCTTTAGAGACCAAACTATTCTCCTCAGCGGCAACTTTTTTGTCTTCATTTGTATTTTTCTCCTCAGATATCTCATTATCTTGTGTAATGGTGTTCTCTTCAACAATCTTAATTTTCTCAACGACTGTAACCTCTGTTAGTTTGTCCTTGTCAGGATGATCATTTTCCTCTGTTACTTTTTTCTCCTCAGATATCTTGTCATCGTCAGTGATTACATTCTCTTCAGGAGCAACTTTTGTGTCTTCGTTGAAATTACTCTCATTGGGTATCTTATACGCCACTATGGCCGTATTCTGTTCAATGTTCTTAGTTTCCTCAATGATTGTAACCTCTCTTATTTTAGTCTCAGATATCGTATTATCCTGTGTAGTCGTATTATCTTCAGTTTTTGGAATTATTTTCTCAATTACTATAACCTCCTCTGTTACTTTATTCTCCTCAGTTATCTGAAGAGATATCTTATTTTCCTCTGATATCTTATTCTCTTCAGGACTCTTATTTTCCATGCTCTCGTCGCTCTCCTCCTGAAGCATTTGCAACCTGGACGGTGTGCAGAAGGGGACAAACAGAGCTTCAGACAGTCTCAGACAGTTAGACAGTCATAAACTGTAGTTTTAAACATGTACAGAGCTCGATTTACACATCCATTTTCAATAGTGCTCCCCAAATAGTGGGCAAAACCAATATTGATAGTTTTAGTGCTTAATCCGCTTATTGAGGTGCCTTGATGCAACTCCAGTTACCCCTGTCATTTGAACAGCTGCATCCATATCATTAGCAGACAAACAGCAGACAAACAGAGCCCCTCAGCCCTCCAGAAAGTATGTAGGCTACTGTGCAGCAGTGTTAGAAATAGCAAGCTCCGTATCCTATCAAACATCTGGTTTATGAGTCAAACTGTAGAGGGAAGAGGATGGGGTCAAAGGTTTGGATATGAGATGTTAAAATGCTTGAGATGGAAGCTGCCCCTAACTACAGGGTCAGATTAGACAACCCCTGACTATAATCTTAACCATTAGGGTGGCGATTTAATGTCTGAGTCCGGAGAAGTGGTTAAGGGCAACATTCATCTAATCTGCTGTGGATAGAAGCATTGAAGAATAACAGGAAGTAGGAGAGGGACTTACTCAGGGTCTTCCTCGTTCTCTTCCTCCTGGATATTGGGCAGTCTTTGCAAAACAGAGAGTGAGCAGGACGATTATTGAGGGTTGTCTCCTTGGTGATGCCATGTCCTGGTGTGTGTATGTGTTTGTGTGTGTGACATAGCAAGCCGCGGCATTAAGTGCAGCTCGCAGCCCTACATCATGCTTTTCGTCACAACCCAGTGATCATCACTTCATTGGCCCAGTCTTAGAAGCATCATCAGCTCAGCACGAACCAGCTCAGCAACATACACTCCAGCACTCTCACGTGTTCAAGAGGGGAGGGGATGGATGTTAATTCACCTTTGTGTGAGTAAGTGTGTGTATATGTACAGTACCAGTCAAAAGTTTCAAGGGTTTTGCTTTATTTCTACTATTTTCTACATTGTAGAATAATAGTGAAGACATCAACACTATGAAATAACACATGGAATCATGTAGTAACCAGAAAAGTGTTAAACAAATCAAAATATATTTTATATTTGAGATTCTTCAAATAGCCACCCTTTGCCTTGATGACAGCTTTGCACACTCTTGGCATTCTCTCAACCAGCTTCATGAGGTAGTCACCTGGAATGCATTTCAATTAACAGGTGTGCCTTGTTAAAAGTTAATTTGTGGAATTTATTTCCTTAATGCGTTTCAGCCAATCAGTTGTGTTGTGATACAGAAGATAGCCCTATTTGGTAAAAGACCAAGTCCATATTATGGCAAGAACAGCTCAAATAAGCAAAGAGAAACGACAGTCCATCATTACTTTAAGACATGATGGTCAGTCAATCCGGAAAATTTCAAGAACTTTGAAAGTTTCTCGCAAAAACCATCAAGCGCTATGATGAAACTGGCTCTCATGAGGACCGCCAAAGGAATGGAAGACCCAGAGTTACTTCTGCTGCAGAGGATAAGTTCATTAGAGTTACCAGCCTCAGAGATTGCAGCCCAAATAAATGCTTCACAGAGTTCAGGTAACAGACACATCTCAAAATCAACTGTTCAGAGGGGACTGTGTGAATCAGGCCTTCATGGTTGAATTGCTGCAAAGAAACCACTACTAAAGGACAAGAATAATAAGAAGAGACCTGGACATTAGACCAGTGGAAATGTGTCCTTTTGGTCTGGAGTCCAAATTGGAGATTTTTGGTTCCAACCGCTGTGTCTTTGTGAGACGTGGGGTGGGTGAACGGATGATCTCCGCATGTGTATTTCCCACCGTAAAGCATGGAGGAGGAGGTGTTATGGTGTGGGGGCACACTTAACCAGCATGGCTACCACAGCATTCTGCTGCGATACGCCATCCCATCTGGTTTGGGCTTAGTGGGACTATCATTTGTTTTTCAACAGGACAATGACCCAACACACCTCCAGACTGTGTAAGGGCTATCTTACCAAGAAGGAGAGTGATGGAGTGCTGCATCAGATTACCTGGCCTCCACAATCCCCCGACCTCAACCCAATTGAGATGGTTTGGGATGAGTAGGACGGCAGAGTGAAGGAAAAGCAGCCAACAAGTGCTCAGCATATGTGGTAACTCCTTCAAGATGGCGCCGGAGGAGATGGCTGCCGTTTTACAGCCCTCTAACCAATTGTGCTATTATGTGTGTTTTTTTGCATTATTTGTAATTTATTCTGTACACAATGTTTCTGCCACCGTCTCTTATGACCAAAAAGAGCTTCTGGATATCAGGACAGTGATTACTCACCTCGTATTGGATGAAGATTTTTTCTTCAATGAGTTGGACGTAAAGGATATTCTACAGACACCCGACAAGGCCCAAATCCCCGTCATTCGCATGAGAAAGAGACAGAGATATCGTGGACGTAGGTCGGGGTGCCTTGTAAGTATCTGACGGCGAGCGAGTAATCTGCCTCTTCCATCAATCCTATTAGCCAACGTACAATCATTTGAAAACAAAATGGACGACCTAAGATCAAGGATATCCTACCAATGGGAAATTAAAAACGGTAATATCTTATGTTTCACTGAGTCGTGGCTACACATGTTGTATTCGGCGCATGTGGCAAATTCAATTTGATTTGATTTGAAAATCATTCCAGGTGAAGCTGGTTGAGAGAATGCCAAGAGTGTGCAAAGCTGTCATCAAGGCAAACGGTGGCTATTTGAAGAATCTCAAATATAAAACATATTTTGATTTGTTTAACACTTTTTTGGTTACTACGTGATTCCATATGTGTTATTTCATAGTGTTGATGTCTTCACTATTATTCTACAATGTAGAAAATAGTGAAAATAAAGAAAAACCTTTGAATGAGTAGGTGTGTCCAAACTTTTGACTGGTACTGTATGTGTGTGTATGTGTTTCTCTGTGTGCGTGTGTGTGTGGGACTTACTGCTCTCCATCAGCCTCCTGCTGTGAGTCTGTGGCCCTCTGGGCACTGGCAGCCTGCTCCTCCTCTAGTTGTCTAACTGCCATCTCAGCTGCCTGCCTGGCCACTTCCTCAGCCATCCTTGCTTCTTCTAACTGCTGCTGCAGCCTGGAGACCAGGTCAGAGGGCAGGGGTCAATACATCAGACAATCACACAGAGCCAAAAGGCATTGGTGAACTCAACAGCCAGTCCCAATTCATCACTCATACTGTTCCGAGGCTGCCTCCCCTCCTTGTTCGGGCAGGCTTCAGCGTTCGTCGTCACCGGCCCTACCGCTCCATATATCATCATTCCATTTGTCTTGTCTTGTCAATTACACACACCTGGTTCATATCCCCTCATTAGTCCGTGTATAAGTGTATCTGTCCCCTTGTCCTTGTGGGTGTGTCACGGTTTCGGCCGAGGCGGCCCCTCCTCCTTGTTCGGGCAGGTTTCGGCGGTCGTCGTCTCCGGAGTACTAGCTGCCACCGTTCTATGTTTCTTGTTTGATTGGTTTTGTCTGTTTGTCACACCTGTTTTGTGTTATGTCTCATTAAGCACCCTATTTAGTTCCTTGTTGTTAGTTAGGTGTTGTGTGTAATTGTTTTCTTGCCGTGTTGCTGCGCTACCTATTTTGGTGCGCTATTTAGTAGTTTGCCTCCTTGTTGTTTTAGGAGAGATTTACGCACATGTTTAGTGCGCCCGTTTGGTTACGCCTGTGCTCGCTTTTCTCGCCTCCGGGCTGTTCTTGGATTATTTTGTGTTGATCTACTAAAGACTTTGTTTGGACTTAACTTCTGCGTCCTGCGCCTGATTCCACACCACACCTACCTACAGCAACTCTTGACAGAATTACACACCACATATGGAATCAGCAGGAGCACCCACCGACGTCATGGAGGAGCGTTTTCGTGGTCAAGAGGATCGAATCAACCAGATCGGGCACGCCTTGGACCGCGTCATGAACACCCTCCATCGATGGGAGACAAGCGGGGTACCCACACCCCCACCTATCGCACCATCACCATCGGACAGCCCGCCCGTCCAACTACCGGAACCCAGTGGGATTCGGCTCTCGCTCCCGAGGGCGTACGACGGCACCGCTGCCGGGTGTCAGGGGTTCCTATTACAAGTGGAGCTCTACCTTGCCACCATACACCCGGCGCCCTCGGGATACGAGAGCGTTTCCGCCCTCATCTCCTGTCTCACCGGCAAGGCGTTGGAGTGGGCCAACGCCGAATGGAGGGGAATAGACGCCGCCACAGTCACCTATGCGGAGTTCTCCCGCCGCTTCCGTGCTGTCTTCGACCATCCACCAGAGGGGAAGGCGGCGGGGGAGCGTCTATTCCACCTCCGACAGGGGATGAGGAGCGCTCAAGAGTTTGCGCTGGAGTTCCGGACTCTGGCGGCAGATGCAGGGTGGAATGAGAGGGCCCTCATAGACCACTTTAGATGTAGCCTTCGGGAGGACATCCGCAGAGAGTTAGCGTGCAGGGATACTACACTAACATTTGACCAGTTGGTGGACATGGCCATTCGGCTGGACACCCTGCTCGCGACCCGCGGACGTCCCAGGTGGGGGCCTCCCATTCCACCCTCCAGTGCCTCCGAGCCGAGCCCGATGGAGCTTGGAGGTGCTGGCGCTAGAGGGAGGAGAGGAAGGAGCCCGAGGGGGGCAGTCTCCTGCACCAACTGTGGCCGCGGAGGGCACACCGCGGCTAGGTGCTGGGGAGGGTCCCCTGGTGAGGGAGATGGCAGGTCACACATTGGGGAGTCCTCCCAGGTGAGTAGGCGCCCTACTTACCCAGAGCTTTCTGTCGTACACATTACATTACCTGTTTGTTTCCCACAGGTTGCACCTCGTTCCCAGCATAAGGCGCTAGTCGATTCAGGCGCAGCTGGGAATTTTGTAGATCGTAAATTCTGTGTTAAGTTAGGGATTCCCCTCCTTCCAGTCGATAAGCCCTTCCCTGTACATGCCTTAGATAGTCGTCCGTTAGGATCTGGGTTGATTGGGGAGGTCACAGCGCCACTTAGGATGATGACGCAGGGGGGTCATGAGGAGACGATTCAACTCTATCTGATCGACTCTCCTGCGTATCCGGTGGTACTGGGGCTTCCCTGGTTGATTACCCATGATCCTACGATTTCGTGGCGAGAGAAGGCTCTTAAAGGGTGGTCTGCTCAGTGTGAGGGGCTATGTCTGGGTGTTTCCGTAGGGGCGACCTCGGTGGAGAGCCCGAACCAGATGCCAGCACTGCACATTCCGCCTGAGTATGAGGATTTGGCACTCGTGTTTAGTAAGACCAGAGCGGCACGGTTGCCGCCTCATAGACAGGGGGATTGTGCGATAGACCTCCAGATAGGAGCTGCGCTCCCGCGGAGCCATGTGTATCCTTTGTCACAGGAGGAGAAAAGGGCAATGGAGACTTACATTGCCGAGTCTCTGAGACAGGGATACATACGGCCTTCCACTTCTCCCGCGTCCTCGAGCTTCTTTTTTGTGAAGAAAAAGGATGGAGGTTTGCGTCCGTGTATTGATTACCGCGGTCTCAATCAGGTGACTGTGAAATATAGTTATCCACTCCCGCTGATTGCGACCATGACGGAGTCATTACACGGGGCACGGTTCTTCACAAAATTGGACCTCAGGAGCGCATATAACTTGGTGCGCATTAGGGAGGGCGATGAGTGGAAGACAGCATTTAGTACTACCTCCGGCCATTACGAGTATCTCGTCATGCCATATGGGTTAATGAATGCTCCATCAGTCTTCCAATCGTTTGTAGATGAGATTTTCCGGGACATGCAGGCGCAGGGAGTAGTGGTGTACATAGATGATATTCTTGTGTACAGTTCTACTCGGGCCGAGCATGTAGCCCTGGTGCGCAGGGTATTGAGGAGACTGTTGGAGCATGACCTGTATGTCAAAGCCGAGAAATGTCTGTTCTTTCAGGAGTCAGTTTCCTTTTTGGGTTACCAGTTGTCTGCGTCAGGGGTGAGAATGGAGGTGGACCGAGTGTCTGCCGTGCGTAATTGGCAAACCCCAACTACAGTTAAAGAGGTGCAGCGGTTCTTGGGTTTTGCGAATTACTACCGGAGGTTTATCCGGGGTTTTGGACAGGTGGCAGCTCCCATAACGTCTCTTCTGAAGGGGGGTCCGGTGCGCTTGCAGTGGTCGGCTGAGGCGGACAGGGCCTTTGGGAGACTGAAGGACCTGTTTACCTCGGCTCCGGTGCTGGCGCACCCGGATCCCGCTTTACCCTTCCAAGTAGAGGTGGACGCGTCTGAGGCCGGAATCGGGGCAGTTCTTTCACAACGGTCCGGCACACCACCTAAGCTCCGCACCTGTGCTTTTTATTCTAAGAAGCTCAGTCCGGCGGAGCGGAATTATGACGTAGGGGACAGGGAGCTGTTAGCCGTAGTACAGGCCCTAAAGGTGTGGAGGCATTGGCTTGAGGGGGCTCAACACCCTTTCCTCATTCTGACCGACCACCGTAACCTGGAATACATTCGGGCAGCTAGGAGACTGAATCCTCGCCAGGCTCGATGGACTATGTTTCTCGCCCGGTTTGTGTTCAAGATCACTTACATCCCTGGGTCGGAGAACGGGAAGGCAGATGCCCTGTCCCGGCGGTATGACACGGAGGAGAGGTGCGTGGAGCCCATTCCCATTCTACCGGAGTCTTGTCTGGTGGCACCGGTGGTGTGGGAGGTCGATGCGGAGATCGAGCGGGCATTACGCACCGACCCTAGCCCTCCACAGTGTCCGGTGGGTCGGACGTACGTCCCGCTCGAGGTCCGGGATCGGCTGATTTATTGGGCTCACACGTCACCCTCCTCTGGACATCCAGGTATTGGCCGGACAGTGCACTGCCTTAGTACGAAGTACTGGTGGCCAACGTTAGCCAGGGATGTGAGGGTTTATGTCTCCTCCTGCTCAGTGTGTGCCCAGTGTAAGGCGCCCAGACACTTGCCCAGGGGTAAATTACAACCCCTGCCCGTTCCACAGCGACCCTGGTCTCACCTCTCGGTGGATTTTGTTACCGACCTTCCCTCCTCACAAGGGAATACAACTGAATTGCTCCAGGTGGCAGTATGAAAAATGTATGCACTCACTAAATGTAAGTCGCTCTGGATAAGAGCGTCTGCTAAATGACTCAAATGTAAATGTAAATGTAAATACCACCATCCTGGTCGTTGTGGATCGGTTCTCGAAGGCCTGTCGTCTCCTTCCCATGCCGGGTCTTCCTACTGCCCTACAGACCGCTGAGGCTCTATTTACTCACGTCTTCCGGCATTACGGGGTACCCGAGGATATAGTGTCCGATCGAGGCCCCCAGTTTACCTCCAGAGTCTGGAGAGCCTTTATGGAACGGTTGGGGGTCTCGGTGAGCCTTACCTCGGGTTACCACCCGGAGAGTAATGGGCAGGTCGAACGAGTCAACCAGGATGTGGGTAGGTTTCTGAGGTCATATTGTCAGGGCCGGCCGGAGGAGTGGGCGAGATATGTGCCCTGGGCCGAGATGGCACAGAACTCTCTCCGCCACTCCTCCACTAGACTAACCCCTTTCCAGTGTGTGTTAGGGTACCAGCCGGTTCTGGCACCTTGGCATGAGAGCCAGATCGAGGCCCCTGCTGTGGATGAGTGGGTGCGGCGCTCGGAGGAGACGTGGAACGCTGCACACGTCCATCTGCAGCGAGCCATCCGTTGACAGAAGACGAGCGCCGACCTACACCGCAGTGAGGGGCCAGTGTACGCACCTGGAGATCGAGTCTGGCTCTCAACCAGAAACCTGCCCCTCCGCCTGCCCTGCCGGAAGCTGGGTCGGCGGTTTGTGGGGCCTTTTAAAGTCCTGAGGAGATTGAACGAGGTGTGTTACAGGTTACAACTGCCCATTGATTACAAGAATATTAACCCCTCGTTCCATGTGTCTCTCCTCAGGCCGGTGGTAGCTGGTCCACTCCAGGACTTTGAGATTGAGGAGACTCCTCCGCCCCCGTTGGACATCGAGGGGGCTCCGGCGTACACTGTTCGGACCATCCTGGATTCGAGACGCCGGATGGGGGGTCTCCAATATCTCGTGGAGTGGGAGGGGTACGGTCCGGAGGAGCGGTGCTGGGTGCCGAGGAGGGACATTCTGGATCCGTCCCTGCTGACCGAATTCCATCGTGGTCATCCTACGCGCCCTGCTCCGCGTCCTCCTGGTCGTCCCCGAGGCCGGGGGCGGCGCACGGCTGGAGCCGCACGTCAAGGGGGGGGTACTGTCACGGTTTCGGCCGAGGCGGCCCCTCCTCCTTGTTCGGGCAGGTTTCGGCGGTCGTCGTCTCCGGAGTACTAGCTGCCACCGTTCTATGTTTCTTGTTTGATTGGTTTTGTCTGTTTGTCACACCTGTTTTGTGTTATGTCTCATTAAGCACCCTATTTAGTTCCTTGTTGTTAGTTAGGTGTTGTGTGTAATTGTTTTCTTGCCGTGTTGCTGCGCTACCTATTTTGGTGCGCTATTTAGTAGTTTGCCTCGTTGTTTTAGGAGAGATTTACGCACATGTTTAGTGCGCCCGTTTGGTTACGCCTGTGCTCGCTTTTCTCGCCTCCGGGCTGTTCTTGGATTATTTTGTGTTGATCTACTAAAGACTTTGTTTGGACTTAACTTCTGCGTCCTGCGCCTGATTCCACACCACACCTACCTACAGCAACTCTTGACAGGGTGATTGTTTTCTGTGAGTTGAGTGTAGCTCAGTGGAGCTACTCGTACCTTGTATTGCCGGGGTAGATTATTCCCCTGTGCCTGTATTTTGTTGGAACTACTTGTACCTTGTATTGCCGGGGTAGATTATTCCCCTGTGCCTGTATTTTGTTGGAGCTACCCTTACCTTGTATTGCCGGGGTAGATTTCCAGCGCAACTGTGTACGACAGAATAAACTCTATATTCTGTGATTTACCCTCCTGCGCCTGACTCCTTCTAATCACACTCATCACACATACAGACAACGGGAGACAGATCTCTGGGAAAAATATGAGATTGTAAAAAGGTGAGTGTGAGAAGAATTAAGAGGGAATAGGAGGAAGAGGAAAACAGATGGACTCTTTTATTACTTCTCTTCCACTTTCACCATAGCAGCCTCCTCTGCCTCTTTCTTGATGCTCTCCATGAGGGGAGTCCATCTCTCTGTCTGTGTCTCTGCATCCTCTGCTTCTTGTTGCATGGCCATAATCTGCTGCGACAGAGAAATACAGTACATACAGAGAGTATGGCTATTGCAGCACCAGAAAAATAACATTATTAAGTTCAATGGCATTTCCATTATGAAAATGTAACAGTTTTGTTTTGTCGTAACATGTTGGTGACTTTCTGATCAGCTTTAAAGCTACTGCCACTTTTGTCCATTCAAGCATGGTAATCTAGTGACTACCAGCAAGGCTGTTTGACTCTGCCTCTGACCTGGGGTAGGAGTGAGGGTAAGGCCTGGAGCAGGGCCGCTCCCTGAGCCTCTTTGTTCTCTTTCTTCTCCCAATCCGGGTCCACCTCCTCCAGAACCATGTCTTCATGGCCCTGCAGGATGAGGACTAAACAGGAAATAGGAAACAAGTTGCAGGAAAAGGAGGTGGGTCAGTGGTGTTAGAGGATATGGAACAGTAGGGTGGGATCAACCAATCAAGAGAAAGACCTCATATTCAACACCCAATTAAGGCTTAAACTGTATTCATAACCAAGTGGGAATGTGGTATTTATCACATACGACTGGAAAAAATCCACTTGAAAGCCCCTCCAACTGGTAATAACTAGTGGGAAGCTTGTCTATCATCCCTGAGCTTCGACTTCTCCAACATGCTGACCTCTGACTTCACCTACTAAGGAAATTACCTCGATAACAGCATTTTCGGCAACCCATTTAATGCCATCAGTCACAATAGTTTTTTGTTTGTTGTTGTTGTACTTAACAGGTTCTACAGAAATTAAAGTTTTACTTATCAACAAATCATATTATGCATTACTAAGGTGTCTAATATTATTCAGAGAAGTTTCATATGATTTCTCAAAATGGTCACAGGACCACAAGCATAAATCACCAAGGTCTACTTTTACAGATGAATTTGGCACCAGAAGTCTGTATTCAACAGCTTCAAATATAATGTTTAAAGGTGTAGTTTACATATGTGCTTTAATTTTCAATACATTGAATCCATGATGTTTGTGGTATATAAAATATCTTAGTGGTCATATTTGCGACCAATAGGAAAATACACATTTAATCATAGCAGATTATTTATTTTTTCAGCAGATTGAAGTTAAGTGGGTTATGGATATACAGTTGAAGTCGGAAGTTTACATACAGCTTAGCCAAAAACATTTAAACTCCGTTTTTCACAATTCCTGACATTTAATCCTAGTAAAAATTCCCTGTCTTAGGTCAGTTAGGATCACCACTTTATTTTAAGAATGTGAAATGTCAGAATAATAGTAGAGAGAATGATTTATTTCAGCTTTTATTTCTTTCATCACATTCCCAGTGGGTCAGAAGTTTACATACACTCAATTAGTATTTGGTAGCATTGCCTTTAAATTGTTTAACTTGGGTCAAACGTTTCGGGTAGCCTTCCACAAGCTTCCCACAAGTTGGGTGAATTTTTGCCTATTCCTCCTGACAGAGCTGGTGTAACTGAGTCAGGTTTGTAGGCCTCCTTGCTCGCACACGCTTTTTCAGTTCTGCCCACACATTTTCTATAGGATTGAGGTCAGGGCTTTGTGATGGCCACTCCAATACCTTGACTTTGTTGTCCTTAAGTCATTTTGCCACAACTTTGGAAGTATGCTTGGGGTCATTGTCCATTTGGAAGACCCATTTGCAACCAAGCTTTAACTTTCTGATTGATGTCTTGAGCTGTTGCTTCAATATATCCACATAATTGTCCTTCCTCATGATGCCATCTATTTTGTGAAGTGCACCAGTCCCCCCCGTGCTTCACGGTTGGGAGGGTGTTCTTCGGCTTGCAAGCTACCCCTTTTTCCTCCAAACATAACGATGATCATTATGGCCAAACAGTTCTATTTTTGTTTCATCAGACCAGAGGACATTTCTCCAAAAATTACAATATTTTTCCTCATGTGCAGTTGCAAACCATAGTCTGGCTTTTTTATGGTGGTTTTGGAGCAGTGGCTTCTTCCTTGCAGAGCGGCCTTTCAGGTTATGTCGATATAGGACACGTTTTACTGTGGATATAGATACTTTTGTACCTGTTTCCTCCAGCATCTTCACAAGGTCCTTTGCTGTTGTTCTAGGGTTGATTTGCACTTTTCGCACCAAAGTACGTTCATCTCTAGGAGACAGAATGCTCTCCTTCCTGAGCGGTATGACGGCTGCGTGGTCCCAAGGTGTTTATACTTGCATACTATTGTATGTACAGATGAACGTGGTACCTTCAGGTGTTTAGAAATTGCTCCCAAAGATGAACCAGACTTGTGGAGGTCTACCATTTTTTTTCTGAGGTCTTGGCTGATTTTCTTTTGATTTTCCCATGATGTCAAGAAATGAAGCACTGAGTTTGAAGGTAGGCCTTGAAATGCATCCACAGGTACACCTCCAATTCACTAAAATTATGTCAAATAGCCTATCAGAAGCTTCTAATGCCATGACATCATTTTCTGGAATTTTCCAAGCTGTTTAAAGGCACAGTCAACTTAGTGTATGTAAACTTCTGGCCCACTGGAATTGTGATACAGTGAATTATAAGTGAAATAATATGTCTGTAAACAATTGTTGGAAAAATTACTTGTGTCATGCACAAAGTAGATGTCCTAACCGACTTGCCAAAACTATAGTTTGTTAACAAGAAATTTGGAGTGGTTGAAAAACAAGTTTTAATGACTACAACCTAAGTGTATGTAAACTTCAGACTTCAACTGTACTTGATCAAGATGACCTTACAGATGATTTTACGATTATCCATGAGCCTTTACATAATATATTTAAATCAGCGATTTTGACTGTAAAATGTCATATTTTGTTATTTTTTGGGGAATTGCCATGGGGGAATTACCAGACGTTCAACAGGCTTATAGGGAAGGACATTCGACAAGCACAGCTTGTGATTGGCTGAGAGAAATTGATTATACAAATATTGTGGGGGCTGTTTTGTTAGACTTCAGTGTGGCTTTTGACATTATCGGTCTTAATCTGCTGCTGGTAAAAGTTATGTGTTATGGCTTTATACCCCCTGCTATATTGTGGATAAAGAGATACCTGACACAGAGGGTGTTATTTAATGGAAGCCCCTCCAACATAATCCAGGTAGAATCAGGAATTCCCCAGGGCAGCTGTCTAGGCCCCTTACTTTTTTCAAACCTTACTAACGACATGCCACTGGGTAAAGCCAGTGTGTCAATGTATGCGAATGACTCAACACTATACATGTCAGGTACTACAGAGACTGAAATGACTGCAACACTTAACAAAGAGCTGCAGTTAGTTTCAGAATGGGAATGATTAAGGAATGAGTTAGTCCTAAATATTTCAAAAACTGAAAGCATTGTTTTTGGGACAAATCGTTTACTAAACCCTAAACGTCAACTAAATCTTTTAATGAATAATGTGGAAATTGAGCAAGTTGAGGTGACTAAACTGCTTGGAGTAACCCTGGATTGTAAACTGTCATGGTCAAAACATATTGATACAACAGTAGCTAAGATGGGGAGAAGTCTGTCCATAATAAAGCGCTGCTCTGCCTTCTTAACAGCACTATCAGCAAGGCAGGTCCTACAGGCTCTAGTTTTGTCGCACCTGGACTCAGTCGTGTGGTCAGGTGCCACAAAGAGGGACTTAGGAAAATTTCAATTGGCTCAGAACAGGGCAGCACGGCTGGCCCTTGCATGTACACAGAGAGCTAATATTAATAATATGCATGTCAATCTCTCCTGGCTCAAAGTGGAGGACAGATTGACTTCATCACTACTTGTATTTGTGAGAGGTATTGACATGTTGAATGCACCAAGCTGTCTGTTTGAACTACTGGCACACAGCTAGGACACCCATGCATACCCCACAAGACATGCCACCAGAGGTCTCTTCACAGTCCCCATGTCCAGAACAGACTATGGGAGGCACACAGTACTACATAGAGCCATGACTACATGGAACTCTATTCCACATCAAGTAACTCATGCAAGCAGTAAAATTAGCAACACAAACATAGGCACAGACACATGCATACACACACGTAAACATTAATTTTGTGTTGTAGATATGTGGTAGTAGAGTAGGGGCTTGAGGACACACACTTAATGTGTTGTGATATCTGTTGTGAATGTCTTGTAATGTTTTTAAAACTGCCTTAATTTTGCTGGACCCCAGGAAGAGTAGCTGCTGCCTTGGGGATACATAATAAATACAAATAGACCCGTACACTGAAAAAGTTTAATAATTTAACAAATATTTTATGTCAATAGGTTTGTTTAGTGTCTCTTCCAAAATGGTATATCTGGTTTATGTGCGTTTTGCTGAATAGTCACAAAGGTCGACCTGGTATATCAGAGTATTGGGACATAGCCACAGGTGTAAACCTGGTTCGTATGGGTATTTGGGCTGAAATATGCAGGTGTAGATCTTGTTTATATTAGTATTTGGACTCGGTCAAAGGTGTAGACCTGGTTTGTACAGTAGTAGTACTCGAGCTGAGTTGCAGGGGTAGACCTGGTTTACAGTTTATGAGTATTCAGGCTACGGCATATTTAGACCTGGCTTAGTTGACTCATTGTGTTCAAGCACAGGTGCAGACTTTGTAGGTATGTAAATTGAAGCTGAAGTACAGGTGGAGACCAGGTTTGTATGAATAGTGGCGCTGAAATGCATAAGTACACCTATTTGTGACATGTAACAGTTGACCTGTTTAAAAAAAATCTATATTGGGTTAGATGTGCAGATGTACACCTGGTCTGTAAGGATATTGAGGCTGAATGTCACGGTTTCGGCCGAGGCTGCCTCTCTCCCTTGCTCGGGCAGGCTTCGGCGTTCGTCGTCTCCGGAATACTAGCTGCCACCGTTGTATGTTTCTATGTTCGTTTGCTTTTGTCTGATTGTTGTACACCTGTTATCGTTTAGTGTAATTAGTCTCCTATAAGTTCTCGTTGTGTTTGTCTAGTGTTGTGTGTGATTGTTTTACTGTCGTGCCGGTAGGCTGGATATTTACTGTTTGCTCGGTTGAGCTATTTTGCTCCTTAGTTTTGGAGTATTTTGTCGCACCTGTTTGTGCGCTTGTGTTTTCGCCTACGTGCGGAGCTTTTGCCTCAGGGCAGTTATTTCGTGTTTGTTTTGCTGTGCATCACTAAAGTCTGTTGGACTAACGTACTGCGTCCTGCGCCTGATTCCACCCACACCCACCTACATCTACCTTGACACTGAAGTACAAGTGTAGACCTGGTTTGTATGAATGTTGAGGCTTGGGCACTAGGGTGGACCTGTCTTATATCAGTATGCCCGTGGATTTACCTGGTTTGTATGAGTAATGTGGAGTAGGGATACACAAGGCTCCTACAGGTAATGGTTCTGGATGGACATCTATTGCCCATTCAAATCATTTCTGGCAACAAGTTTGTGGTATGAAAAAAATGAATGGGGCTGTGGCACATGTGTTATACCACTGTACTATGAGTTTATCCATGAAATGATTAGCGTATACAGGTCAGAGGTCACAGGACTAAGATATACAAATAACAGTGTTGGGGTGTGCCGCAAATAGCTGGACATACAGTGGGGAAAAAAAGTATTTAGTCAGCCACCAATTGTGCAAGTTCTCCCACTTAAAAAGATGAGAGAGGCCTATAATTTTCATCATAGGTACACGTCAACTATGACAGACAAAATGAGAAAAATAAATCCAGAAAATCACATTGTAGGATTTTTAATGCATTTATTTGCAAATTATGGTGGAAAATAAGTATTTGGTCAATAACAAAAGTTTCTCAATACTTTGTTATATACCCTTTGTTGGCAATGACACTGCTCAAACGTTTTCTGTAAGTCTTCACAAGGTTTTCACACACTGTTGCTGGTATTTTGGCCCATTCCTCCATGCAGATCTCCTCTAGAGCAGTGAGGTTTTGGGGCTGTCGCTGGGCAACACGGACTTTCAACTCCCTCCAAAGATTTTCTATGGGGTTGAGATCTGGAGACTGGCTAGGCCACTCCAGGACCTTGAAATGCTTCTTACGAAGCCACTCCTTCGTTGCCCGGGCGGTGTGTTTGGGATCATTGTCATGCTGAAAGACCCAGCCACGTTTCATCTTCAATGCCCTTGCTGATGGAAGGAGGTTTTCACTCAAAATCTCACGATACATGGCCCCATTCATTCTTTCCTTTACACAGATCAGTCGTCCTGGTCCCTTTGCAGAAAAACAGCCCCAAAGCATGATGTTTCCACCCCCATGCTTCACAGTAGGTATGGTGTTCTTTGGATGCAACTCAGCATTCTTTGTCCTCCAAACACGCCGAGTTTAGTTTTTACCAAAAAGTTATATTTTGGTTTCATCTGACCATATGACATTCTCCCAATCCTCTTCTGGATCATCCAAATGCACTCTAGCAAACTTCAGACGGGCCTGGACATGTACTGGCTTAAGCAGGGGGACACGTCTGGCACTGCAGGATTTGAGTCCCTGGCGGCGTAGTGTGTTACTGATGGTAGGCTTTGTTACTTTGGTCCCAGCTCTCTGCAGGTCATTCACTAGGTCCCCCTGTGTGGTTCTGGGATTTTTGCTCACCGTTCTTGTGATCATTTTGACCCCATGGGATGAGATCTTGCGTGGAGCCCCAGATCGAGGGAAATTATCAGTGGTCTTGTATGTCTTTCATTTCCTAATAATTGCTCCCACAGTTGATTTCTTCAAACCAAGCTGCTTACCTATTGCAGATTCAGTCTTCCCAGCCTGGTGCAGGTCTACAATTTTGTTTCTGGTGTCCTTTGACAGCTCTTTGGTCTTGGCCATAGTGGAGTTTGGAGTGTGACTGTTTGAGGTTGTGGACAGGTGTCTTTTATACTGATAACAAGTTCAAACAGGTGCCATTAATACAGGTAACGAGTGGAGGACAGGAGCCTCTTAAAGAAGAAGTTACAGGTCTGTGAGAGCCAGAAATCTTGCTTGTTTGTAGGTGACCAAATACTTATTTTCCACCATAATTTGCAAATAAATTCATTTAAAATCCTACAATGTGATTCTCTGGATTTTTTCCCCTCAATTTGTCTGTCATAGTTGATGTGTACCTATGATGAAAATTACAGGCCTCTCTCATATTTTTAAGTGGGAGAACTTGCACAATTGGTGGCTGACTAAATACTTTTTTCCCCACTGTAGGTTACTGTTGGTGACTACAACACATTTTGTTACGTTACAGCTTTATTCTAAAATATTCCAAGAGGAACAAACCTCTTGACCTTGGTCGCTAGGTGTTGGCTTAAGGTCGCTACAATCCATTGCAGTACTGTGCTTTACAAAAGGTTGGCATTACTGTACGGATCCCTTGAAAATATATTCAACAAATACAATATACCCAACTTTTAATCATATCATGTAATTCGGACCCCTTCATATACTTGACTGTTAGAATATTTATAGGTATAAGCCTAATTGATTGATTGATTGATTGGTAGATTGATTTGTAGATTGATTGGTAGATTGAATGACTGTCACACAATACACCAGACTGCATTTCAAACTCTTTATTAATCATAAACAAATTGCATATAATATAACAACATCTTCATAAGAATAGGATAGCTGCCTGGGCTTAGCTAGTTACTATGTTTTTCTTATTTGACAAACATAATAACAACAGTACTAACAGTAGTGTGTACTATGCTAACAGTACGTCGACTACAAACCGTATGTGAAATATAGTGCTAGCCAATCCAACTTTTTTTATTGTCACGGTTCCATGCAATCTAAAAACAATTGATAGCAGTGTATTGATTCTACACTGTTTAAAATGAGAATGGAAGTATTGGCAAAAGCATGACCGCTCATGCTTGCTGTGATCACCCTGTCTCTCTGGAGAAAACAGAATACCTAGGTTTTTTGAGATTCCTAGGCTTTTTGGAGATAATTGTTTATGGAATAATCATTAGCATCGTTGTGCCATTGCTATTAAAGGGAGATATTGTCTCCAAAGTGATGATTTTAACAGATAATGATCATAACTTCGAAAGCACAATAAACCCATTTGGCTATGTTTACACAGCCATCCTAGCAACCCAATTCAGATTTTGCTTCATATCCAACTGTTCACACTCAGTTTTATATGGGACAGATTTGTGCATTGACACTCATGTAGCCTCTGAAATAGCACACATATGCAATGCTAATTTACTTATTGTTTTCATGTAAAAAAAAACACAACCTTTAAGAGCAACATTTTTTATTTGATCTGAGCATCCACACTGAGGTTGCATATGGAGCATCAGAATTGAGAGCCACATACGGATGTGGTATAAATCAGAACATAAAAGATCAGATTCCATGTGTTTTTTTAGCTGTTTAGAATTTGGGGGATAGATCATATATGTTTCAGAAATGCCAAATAATTGACATATGATCAAAATTGAGCTGCCTGTGTAAACACAGCCTTTGTAAATTAGGCTACATTCAATCCCATGCTTAGCTAATTCTGCTGGTTTATGGGTATTTAAACATAATTAGTAATTTCATTCAGAATCACTTATCATTGGTTCAATCGTTTGTGGGAAGGGGAAAAGTGCATTATGCGTTATAGCTGCGCAAGAACTAAAAGCTCTATTGCTTTACAGAGCCATTGATTATTTATATCTATGTGTGTGTCAGAGGAGGCTGGTGGGAGGAGCTATAGGAGGACTGACTCATTGTAATGGCTGGAATGGAATAAATTGAACGATATCAAACACATCAAACATATGGCACCCTTAGCGGAGTTGCCAACAACTGGATGCATCTGGTTTTCAGGGATACAGCTATCTTCAACCTAGGTTCCTTTTCCGCTGAAAACCAGATATGGGAACTCCACTCAGGCGTTTCTTTTACGTCTGCTACGTTAGGTTAAACATATGGAAGACACATGTTTGACCATTCCATTTATGCCATTCCAGCCATTACAATGAGCATGTCCTCCTATAGCTCCTCCCTCCAGCCTCCTCTGGTAAGTGTGTGTCCATTTATGAATTTCTCTGTCTTTTTTGCCTGTCTGTTGATCTGCCTGTCTCGCTCCAATCTTCAGTGTGTGCCTGTGGTTTAGTCTCCTCTTCTATGTGTGTGTATATGTTTTTGTGAGCGACTTTTTCCCAGTATTCCTTCTCCTTTTGTTTAAGGGGTTCTCAGCACACCTTCCCCCCTGAAACAGATTGAGAAGAGGAGCCCAGTTAGAGTCTGCCTCATCATGGACACTCGCCCTAATCAACCAATCAATACACCCTGTAATTAACCAATCAACCAATCAATGAACCTGCAAATCACTGCCCCACTACACTGACAAATCAATCAAACTACCTCGAAGCATAACTCAGGTCACTGAAGTGTGTCCATAACTGATATCAGACTCAAAGGAACAGTGCCAATGTCTGGTTGTACTCTCTGTTGTCCTGCCTGTCTGTTGTCTATTGGATGTTCAGACTTCTTTGTATACTGTTTTGATTTTAATTGACCATAATGCTGATCGTTTTCTGAACACCATTTTGAGTTTTATGATCAGGCAATTACTTAGAGTAAAGCATCTGAAAACGGGTTCTGTGAGATGCTGTATGTGTATGAGAGCCATGAGAACAGCTTTACTTACTGTTCTGCACAGCCTCAGCGTTATCCTGTCAGAGGGGGAGACACAAAACAAAAGATTTTAGACTTCAGTTTCCATTTACCTACATCCTCTTTCAGCTACGTCCTGTTTAGATTAAGTTTAAGAACAACTTTGAATAAAAATTATCATTTGATTCTAAAAACCAGGGCCTTGTTCATTCTTCATTAAGCACCAAACGGAAGAAACTGTACTGAAACAAGGAAGGACTACCTGAACTTATCCAATAAGAAATGTGGTTTATCATGCAAAGTGTTTTGCTACAATGTGCCTTAATGAATACTATCCTGGTTTGTTGCCTTGTGTCATTAGGAGGTTAGTCACTCACCGATCCACTGGGAGTCAGGACAGGCTGAGGTAACATACGACCAAAGCTCTGAACAATCCAGCCAACCACACTGTAGAAGGAGAACAGAGATATTAGAATATGGACTGTCTACATCACAGGGCATGTTGAACAGCTGCTATCATGCTTTAGCAGTATAGCACATTTCAGGGCTATTACTATGACATAACAGCGTCGGAGAATGTGTTTGCAAGCCGTTGCCATGTTATAGCAGCGTAGAGATTGTGTCAGACCATTTGGAAGGGAAAGGGGATACCTAGTCAGTTGCACAACTGAATGCATTCAACCGAAAATGTGTCTTCTGCATTTAACCCAACCCCTCTGAATCAGAGAGGTGCGGGGGGCTGCCTTAATCGATGTCATCGGCGCCCAGGGAGCAGTTGTTGTTGGTTAACTGCATTGCTCAGGGGGATTCGAATCAGCAACCTTTCGGTTACTGGTCCAATGCTCTTAGCAGGTAATGTAGACAGGGTAGAATTATATTTTCCTGCTTTTTTGCCGCTCTGTAGGTGGGCCAAAAGCTGCTAGGGTGAGGCAGTAACGGAAGCAGCCATATAAAACATCCAGGTCTTTGCCCCAAAGTGTGAGGGGCTTACACAACATGCAGGGTAGACTGATACAGCTATGGTACAAAGCTTCCTAGCTGTGCCTTTAGGTAGGAGGGGCTTTGATAGCTAAGCATGGCATTTCCTGCCAATTATAAGCTGCGGCCATTTTGTCACATACTTGTGCTGTTTCTCCTCCTCACTGTCATGACAACAGATACATAACAATAAAACAACGTTAATGCAGGAAATGTTTTTTTCCCCATTAAACTGTTCAAATAGTTCCCTTTACAACCTCTGTACAATCTGTAATATTTACATTAATAAGTGCATGTTTGTGTATCAATGAGCTTGTAGTGTAAATACAACAGAGTACACGTCTGTGAGACTCACTTTGCTTTGGCCTCTTCTTCAACTTCCGGAGATGAAGGGGTCACTGCAAGGGCAGAACAAACAGCTCATAAATATGCAACAGATGTAAAAAAAATTAAAAAAATAATAATATATATATATATATATATATATAGGCTTGCTGGTGCATGAGGTTTCTAGCCTCAGAACAAGATATATGATTGGTGATCGGCTGTGGAACCAATATAGAGTAACCTATTGCTCAGCACCCCCAAGCATCCCTGCGATAAATTTGAGGAGCTCTGTGTGGTAGAAGACTACCTTTCTGTGGGCAGGCGGCCTTCGCTGAGACGTCTTTGTTGATGTCAGCTGGCTGGGGAACCACCTTCTCAAAACCCTGCTTGATCCACTCATACACCCTGAGAACAGAACACACGACACACAGGCACAAACACACACATTAGAATGTCATTGGAGACAACAAAGTGGGTAGAAGAGAGAGATTGAAGGAGAGAGAGAGGCACAAATGCACGCACACATGCATGTACACACACACACACACACACACACACACACACACCTAGGTGGGATTCCCTTCTCCTCTTCAGGCTCTTCATCTGACATAACCTCCACCACAGGAATATGAGGAAGAGGCTTTGCATCTAGAGATAAGGAGTTAATCATCATCAGCATCATCATCATCAACCCACCACAACATCACCAATAGAACCACAAGCAATGTCATGATTATCATGATCCGTCATCATGCTACTACTTCTAACCACAGAAAAAGGATGTTGTTAGCTCTCACCTGGGACATCTTGGATAGCATGCACCTGCAGGGAAACAAACATTCACAGAAAATCTATAAATATTCAACATTCACAGACATCAACAATAACAGAGAAGTGTTGTAATGAGGTGTAAGTAGTTTGTATACATACAGTGCCTTCAGAAAGTATTCATAATCCTTGACTTATCCCACATTTTGTTGTGTTACAGCCTGAAAATGGATGAAATATATATTTTCTTACCCATCTACACACAATACCCCATAATGACAAAGTGAAAACATGTTTTACACATTTTTGCAAGAACATATTACAGAAATATCTCATTTTATTCACCCCTGAGTCAATACATGTTGGAATCACTTTTGGCAGCGATTACAGCTGTGAGTCTTTTTGGGAAAGTCTCTAAGAGCTTTGCACACCTGGATTGTTCAATATTTGCACATTATTATTTAAAAAAGTATTCAAGCTCTGTCAAGTTGGTTGTTGATCATTGCTAGACAGCCATTTTCTTGCCGTAGATTTTCATGCTGATTTAAGTCAAAACTAACTAGGCCCACTCAAGAACCTTCAATGTCGTCTTGGTAAGCAACTCTAGTGTATATTTGACCTTGTGTTTTAGTTTATTGTCCTGCTGAAATGTGAATTTGACCCCAGTGGCTGTTGGAAAGCAGACTGAACCAGGTTTTGCTCTAGGATTTTGCATTTGCTTAGCTCTATTCTGTTTATTTTTATCCCAAAAAACTCCCCAGTCCTTAACGATTACAAGTATACCCATAACATGATGCAGCCACCACCATGCTTGAAAATATGAAGAGTGGTACTCAGTAATGTGTTGTGTTGGATTTGACCCAAACATAACACTTTGTATTCAGGAAATATAGTTCATTTCTTTGCCACATTTTTTTTTACTTTAGCGCCTTATTGCATGTTTTGGAATATTTGTATTCTGTACAGGCTTCCTTCTTTTCACTCTGTCATTTAGGTTAGTATTGTGGAGTAACTACAATGTTGTTGATCTATCCTCAGTTTTCTCCTATCACAGCTATTAAACTCTAACTGTTTTTTTAAGTCATCATTGGCCTCATGGTGAAATCGCTGAGCGGTTTACTTCCTCTCCGGCAACTGAGTTAGGAAGGACGCCTGTATTTTTGTAGTGACTGGGTGTATTGATACACCATCCAAAGTGTAATTAATGACTTCACCATGTTCAAAGGGACATTCAATGTCTGCTATTATTTTTTTTTACCCAACTACCAATAGGTGCCCTTCTTTGCGAGGCTTTGGAAAACCTCCCTGGTCTTTGTGGTTGAATCTGTGTTTGAAATTCATTGCTTGACTGAGGGACCATACAGACAATTGTATGTGTGGGGTACTATTATTGCACACAGAGTGAGCCCATGCAACTTATTATGTGACTTGTTAAGCAAATGTTTACTCCTGAACTTATTTAGACATGCCATAACAAAGGGGATGAATACGTATTGACTCAAGACATTTCAGCTTTTAATTTTTAATTAATTTGTAAACATTTCTAAAAACACAATTCCACTTTGACATTATGGGGTTTTGTGTGTAGGCCAGCGACACAAAATCATTTTAAATTCAGGCTGTAACACAACACAATGTGGAAAAAGTCAAGGGGTGTGAGTACTTTCTGAAGGCACTGTAGGTTTGTGCTGCTTCTCATAAAATTGCAATTTTCTTCTAAACAGGGCGAAGCTCTTTGTGTCTTAAAAGGCCTTCTCACATACTGTACAAGCCACAGCCGGAACCTGCACAGATAAACAACTCTGGACCTGAACAGCTACAGGGTTAGGAGTTGGGCCAAAGAAAGATCCTGGGTGTTTCTCAAAATGCATACTACCGTGCCCTGTGAGGGTCAGAGTATGAGTCCAAATCAAAAGTATGTGAAACGGAGTACGGAGGGCACTTCTTGGAAGCGTACTCCGTTTGTACATATTTTGAAGGATGCATCGATGCAAGCTTCAGCGGAAAGTATCCGTAGAAATATGACGGAACCACGTAAAAAACGATGCAAAATGTATTGAAATCAATGGCGGCCATTATTTGAGCTGAAGCGAGAGAAAATAAACTCAGACTTTAGAATGAAATGTTTCCTATTCACATCTCATATGTTGCCTTAATACAATATTTTATCTTGACACGTTAATAAATACAAAATTACAATTGTTAATTTTGGCATTACCTGCCTACCTGTGTGTAGATTGCAAGCCCATAGTAAGTAAATAGGGCTAACTGGCTAGCTACTACTGTTCGCTAGCTAGATAGCCACGAAAAATTGACCTTGCATAACATTAGTTTTAGGTAATTTTTGACAGTTAATTTATCTGATTAGCTAGATTATTACGATTCACATATAGCTTGCTGATAGTTATGAAAAAAACGTTTGCTTTGTATATATCTTGTTTTGTCTCTATTGTTGCCATTGTCCTGGCTGGAAGAAGATTCAGTGAATGGGGAGGTGCAGTGTGCGGTAATACAGTAGGGGGAGTACGAGTGCTTCTCAAATGTAATGTTTTATGCGTTCTCCATACTCTCGTCCTCACAAGAACGTACTCAAGAGAACGTCCTCTGAGAATGCACTCGGAGCATGAGAGTGTGGAGCATGTGTTCCTAATTCATTATCACTAACAATTGGAAAAGAATACACAGTGATGCATACATGGGCTGACTGCTGTCCAACTCTTCCAAAGACCGCCAATGAAGTGATGAGATCCAAATGGAGATGTTATGTGATTGGATAATGTCATTCTGTTTTGATGGCTGACTGATATAAATATGATTCTCCAATCAGGGATTGTGGAAAACCCTTTTCTCTCCAGGTCAAGAGTTATCTATCCCCGTCGATCATCAAACAACTAGACCACAGGAATCGGCGCCTTGCAGAACCTGCTTGAGCGGATGACATGTACAGTGAGGGGAAAAAAGTATTTGATCCCCTGCTGATTTTGTACATTTGCCCACTGACAAAGAAATGATCAGTCTATAATTTTAATGGTAGGTTTATTTGAACAGTGAGAGACAGAATAACAACAAAAAAATCCAGAAAAACGCATGTCAAAAATGTTATAAATTGATTTGCATTTTAATGAGGGAAATAAGTATTTGACCCCTCTGCAAAACATGACTTAGTACTTGGTGGCAAAACCCTTGTTGGCAATCACAGAGGTCAGACGTTTCTTCTAGTTGGCCACCAGGTTTGCACACATCTCAGGAGGGATTTTGTTCCACTCCTCTTTGCAGATCTTCTCCAAGTCATTACGGTTTCGAGGCTGACGTTTGGCAACTTGAACCTTCAGTTCCCTCCACAGATTTTCTATGGGATTAAGGTCCTGGAGACTGGCTAGGCCACTCCAGGACCTTCATGTGCTTCTTCTTTAGCCACTCCTTTGTTGCCTTGGCCGTGTGTTTTGGGTCATTGTCATGCTGGAATACCCATCCACGACCCATTTTCAATGCCCTGGCTGAGGAAAGGAGGTTCTCACCCAAGATTTGACGGTACATGGCCCGTCCATCGTCCCTTAGATGCGGTGAAGTTGTCCTGTCCCCTTAGCAGAAAAACACCCCCAAAGCATAACGTTTCCACCTCCATGTTTGACTGTGTCAATGGTGTTCTTGGGGTGATAGGCAGCATTCCTCCTCCTCCAAACACGGCGAGTTGAGTTGATGCCAAAGAGCTCGATGGTCTCATCTGACCACAACACTTTCACCCAGTTCTCCTCTGAATCATTTAGATGTTCATTGGCAAACTTCAGATGGCCCTGTATATTTGCTTTCTTGAGCAGGGGGACCTTGCGGGCGCTGCAGGATTTCAGTCCTTCACGGCGTAGTGTGTTACCAATTGTTTTCTTGTTGACTATGGTCCCAGCTGCCTTGACATCATTGACAAGATCCTCCCGTGTAGTTCTGGGCTGATTCCTCACCGTTCTCATGATCATTGCAACTCCACGAGATGAGACCTTGCATGGAGCCCCAGGCCGAGGGAGACTGACAGTTATTTTGTGTTTCTTCCATTTGCGAATAATCGCACCAACTGTTGTCACCTTCTCACCAAGCTGCTTGGCGATGGTCTTGTAGCCCAGTCCAGCCTTGTGTAGGTCTACAATCTTGTCCCTGACATCCTTGGAGAGCTCTTTGGTCTTGGCCATGGTGGAGAGTTTGGAATCTGATTGATTGATTGCTTCTGTGGACAGGTGTCTTTTATACAGGTAACAAACTGAGATTAGGAGCACTCCGTTTAAGAGTGTGCTCCTAATCTCAGCTCGTTACCTGTATAAAAGACACCTGGGAGCCAGAAATCTTTCCGATTGAGAGGGGTCAAATACTTATTTTCCTCATTAAAATGCAAATCAATTTATACAATTTTTGACTTGTGTTTTTCTGGATTTTTTTGTTGTTATTCTGTCTCTCACTGTTCAAATAAACCTACCATAAAAATTATAGACTGATCATTTCTTTGTCAGTGGGCAAACATACAAAATCAGCAGGGGATCAAATACTTTTTTCCCTCACTGTATATCAGTGAATCATTGTGGCCAGCAAGAACAGGCCCTCTCAGCCTTAAGGCACATCTGGGGTGGGAGAGCGGTAGCAATGGGACATTGTGGCGAATGGATCTCTAGACCTAGGGTTGGACACGGCTGCAGCAGGTCCGTTAGCATTGGGTTTAAGTTAGTATAGCATAGCAACGCCCATGTTATAGCTAGCTACTTACGCTGGTTTTTTTCTTAACCTCCGGCACTTTGCTCACTTCTGCAATCTGAATGGAAATTCTGTTAAACACGACTCGCTTAGCTCCAAGTACAGAACTGAGAGTCTGATAAAGCTTATGCTACACGTTAGCATAAGCCATGAGTCATTTTGGTTAGCATATTAGCAAGGCCCTTGTAGCTACTTACGCTAGGTTTTTTCTTAACCTCTGGCGACTTGCTCACCTCTGCAATCTGAATGGAAATGCTGTTAAACACGGCTAGCCTGGCTCCGAGTACAGAACTGAGAATTTGAGAAAGCTAATGCTACATGTTAGCATAAGCCATGAGTAAATTTGGTTAGCATATTAGCAAGGCCCTTGATGTAGCTACTTACGCTGGGTTTATTCTTAACTTCCGGCACGTTGCTCACCTCTGCAATCTGAATGGAAATGCTGTTAAAAACGGCTATCCTGGCTCCAAGTACAGTACAGAGATGAGTCAAAGAAAGCTAATGCTACACGTTAACCATTAATAATATATTTTGGTCCTCTCTCACTGAGAATTTAAAAAAAAATCAGAGCTGGTGGATTAAAGTTAACAAATGCTTGAGGGGCTGCTTAAGTCCTCTTTACTTTTTTATTTTTAGTGTGCAGTTTGTTTTTGGGTAGGGGGTGTTATATAGCTACAACACTTGACTACAACCAAGTAACCAACCAATTTAACTGACTTACATGATAGTTCAGACAACACTGCTTCAGGTTATTACTCAAATAAAATCTGTGGACCCTTCAGGAAACCTGTCAGACCATTCCATCTGTACCTCTGTTGTCTCCGCAGGTTCCACCTCCTCCATGTTTTTCAAATCAGGCTGTGGAACCACACTGGCCAATCCCTGGGCAATCCAGCCCATGACTCCCGACCCCTGCCTGTGGAGAGATAAAATATGCAAATTGTTTTGATTGACAAACACTTTCATTGACAGCGTTGTCTGTGGCTTTGCTAAATATATGCACTAGAAGGCAGTGGAGGGGGGGTCAGTGCAAGCAGTTTACAATAACGTAAGCGGTGGCAGTGGCAGGATTGGTACGACTTTGTAGGTTTGACATAATCAAAATATGGTCAGGGGTTTTAATTAAGTCAATTCAGGTATTGTAGCTTATATTTGTTACATTGAACATAATATTTTCATCATGGCATTCTAAATCTGAATTAATAAAAAATTGATGCAAATTAATGGGAAGGATTGGCAGCATTTATTAGCATTTAGATAGTGCTAATACCTTTCCCATTAATTTAGGTTAACGAGATCTACAAAACTCATGGAGTACAATTTTTATTAACTTTTATTTATTAATGGCCAGGTCGCAGTTGTAAATGAGAACTTGTTCTCAACTGGCTTACCTGGTTAAATAAAGGTGAAATAAAAAATTAATAAAAAATGGGAACCCAATTGAGACCAGTGTCTCATTTACAATGGTGCCCTGAGGACAAAAATTACATTAATACAGCAACAACAAAAAAACAAAAAACTACAAGACAGCTATAAATACATTACATCAGGTTATTGCAACAAGCTATAATAATCAATTGAAACTATTGCACACTTCAGTGAACTCATTTAACAACAGAGTTTTAAACTGACCTATCCAGGTGTAATTTGTTTTGTAAGATACTCCATAACTGTGGTGCATTAAAACTAAAGGCGGATTTACCAAACTGTGTGGAGAGAAGCGGGACCTCAAGAATTAACCAACACTGCGAACGGGTTTGGTATCTCTAATGTTTATATTTCAACAGGGAAGTGAGGTATGTTGAAAGCTTTGTAAACAAGAAGGGAGTAATGAAGTGAGCTACCTTCTGATACAGGATACAGTGATAAGTATTAAAACTGTCACCTGTAATAAAGCGAAGGGCGTTATGGTAGACGGCATCCAAAGAGTAGTGGCTTCTGCATTCTGGTAAATGGTGTCACCATAGTCAAGATCTGGCAGGAAAGTTGACTGTACAAGGCCACTTTCAATCTTATCTTTTTAACTAGCTCATCGGTATGTTTTTTAAACGTTCTTTATCAATCCAAATCCCCAGATTTTTATAGGCGGGAACCTGCTCGATGAGAGAACCATCCAATGAGTGAATATGTAGCCCATCAGACATTTTTCCGTGAATTAGAGAACAACATATATTTAATTTTGCCCACATTAAGTATACGTTTTGAATCAACAAGGGCTTTCTGTAATGTAACAAAATACATACATAGACCAATATTATTTATAAATAGTAAAGAGAACAGGTCCCAAAATCGACTCCTGCAGTACACCTTTCGTAATATCGAGGAAACTAGACTTGACACCATCAGAAAGCACACATTGTGCCCTGTCTGTCAAATAGTTCTTAAACCATTTGCAAGACTCCTTATCCAGGCTAATTTCAGACCGTTTTTGAATGAGTAGGGAATGGTCAATGATGTCGAATGCCTTGGAAAGGTCTATAAATAAGGCAGCACAAAGTTTTTTTATAATCTAGGTAATTTAACACATAATTTAAAACAAACAGTGGCTGAAACAGTGCTATGTCCAGATCTAAAACCAGATTGGTGCATATTTACAGTGGTGTAATGTACTTAAGTAAAAATACTTTAAAGTACTACTTATGTACTTTTTGGGGGTATCTGTACTTTACTTGACTATAAATTTTGTTTGACTACTTTTACTTTTACTTCACTTTAGAAAATAATGTATACATTTTCCCTGACACCCAAAAGTACTCGTTACATTTTGAATACTTAGCAGGACAGGAAAATTGTCCAATTCATGTACTTATCAAGAGAACACATAGTCATCCCTACTGCCTCTGATCTGGCGGACTCACTAAACACAAATGCATAACTTGTAAATGATGTCTGAGTGTTGGAGTGTGCCCTGGCTAAAATCTTAAAACAAGAAAATGGTGCCGTCTGCTTTGCTTAATGTAAGGAATTTGAAATTATTTATAATTTTACTTTTGATACTTAAGTATATTTTAGCAATTACATTTACTTTTGATACTCAAGTATATTTAAAACCAAATTAAAACCTGGCTAAAATCTTAAAACAAGAAAATGGTGCCGTCTGCTTTGCTTAATGTAAGGAATTTGAAATTATTTATAATTTTACTTTTGATACTTAAGTATATTTTAGCAATTACATTTACTTTTGATACTTAAGTATATTTAAAACCAAATACTTTTAGAATTTTACTCAAGTAGTATTTTACAGGGTGACTTTCACTTTAGTAACTTTTTTTTATGTTAATCTCTTTTTCTCCCCAATTGGTAGTTACAGTCCTGTCCTATCGCTGCAACTCCCGTACGGACTGGAGAGAGGCGAAGGTTGAGAGCCATATGTCCTCCGAAACATGACCCTGCCAAGCCGCACTGCTTCTTGACACACTGCTCGCTTAACCTGGAAACCAGCCACACCAATGTGTCAGAGGAAACACCGTACAACTGCCGACCGAGTCAGTGTGCATGCACCCAGCCCGCCACAAGGAGTCGCTAGAGCACGATGGGACAAGGACATTCCGGCCGGCCAAACCTTCCCCTAACCCAGACGATGCTGGGCTAATTGTGCGCTGCCTCATGGGTCTCCCGGTCGCGGCCGGCTGCGACACAGCCTGGGATCGAACACGGGTCTGCAGTGCCTTGGACCGCTGCGCCACTCGGGAGGCACTTGAGTAACCTTCTATTAAGGTATCTATACTTTTACTCAAGTATCACAATTGGATACTTTTCCCACCACTGCATATTTAGAATAGAGCGAGAAGTTAAAAAAGTTCTTAGTTGGGACTGTTGGCCAGGGATTCTAATACCTTGGCTAGGCAAGGTAACTTGGAGATCTGGCGGGAATTATCTACGTCAGAAGGATCTCCGCCTTTATGTAGGGGGAGGACGTGCCGCTTTCCAAATCTTAGGGATGACACCAGTAGCAATTGTCAAGTAAAAAATACAGGTTAAAGGTTCAACAATGAGAGAGCTGTAGTAAGAAGGGGTCAAGTGAATCAGCCCCTGTGGATTTCTTTACATCGATCTTTAGCAAGGCACCTAATACTGTACATCATAGACATCAAATAGTTGAAATGAAAATAAGGTATGTGAGTCTGTTAGAGCATCATTCTCTACATTCTGTTCTGAGGTGACTAAAGGACTCCCTCTAGTGGAATGAGATACATTTTCATAGACTATCCTTTCAAACAGGTGGCCAGCTGAAGCAAAATGGTTATTAAAAGCACTACAAATTTCCATTTTGTCTAGTATGGGTCCAGAGGCTGTCAAAACCTGCTGGGGCAACGAGGGGGTGGGGTTTTGTTTCAAAGATTTGGCCACTTTCCAGACATTGGCTGGATTACAACCACTCTCAGATACACAAAGTTTTTTTCTTTTCTAATCAGAGATAGACCTCTATTTCATAAATGTCTGCAGGACTGCCAATTAGATGTCGAATCAGTCAGTCTTAGCCCAAGCTACATTTCTTACCTGTAATTTCGCAGACAATTCATGCGTGAACCAAGGATTAGATTTGATCCTTAGTCTTATGTATGGTGCATGTTTATCTTCAACAGAGTTAACACTAGAACCGCTAAAGCAGTCATTTCGACTGCTCATGATTTTTTGGGGCATTTTTTAAGTCATGCTCCCCTATATAACACACTGTCAGTGTTAGAATCTTAATATCACAAATAGAACTAGAATAATAACCAGTTTTAGAATGGCATTTTTAAAAAATGGTTTTCTCTCATTGCCCGTCCTTCTCCCAACTGTAGGACCTGCTCTGCTCCTTCTTCTGACAGTTGAAAGTGCAGTGCCCAACTGATAATCACCCCGATAATTGTCTCGAAACTGAACCTAAACTATACCGAAACTAATTTAACACATATAACAACAGATGAAATAAATTAAGTAAAGTATGATGGGGAGGATGGGGGAGAATGGGTGAGTTGATGAGCAAGGGGAAGCGAACTATGTATAATTATGTAATCACCAATTGTGAATGAAGAACAGGGCGGGCCATTCTATTGTATTGATACATTCTAATTATAATCTTAAAATGGTATGCACCCTATATCAGTCCACTGAATCAAATAAGTATTATCAGTCTACTCTGACCTACTTGGAGTAGGCTACATACACAGTGAGAGCGTGCATAAGTGTACATGCTGAGTGGCTTTCAATATCTGGGAAAATATCCACATCGGGCAGCAGGTGAGTGAGTGTCAGAGAATATGGTGATGGGTCTTGTGGAACCTTATGTTGGCAAGGGGAGAAATGTCACCATGGACAATTTCTTAACTTCACTGTCATTGATGAACAATTTGCTTGCAAAGAAAACAAGTCTGGCCAGCACCATGAACAAAGTGAGACGGGAGCTCCCTCCAAAATAAGGCACCTGCACAGCCGTTGTACTCCACAAAGGTGCTGAAGAATGACAAGACAAAAGGAACACATTAAAGAGAAAACCGGAGACTATTACTCACTACAACCAAACAAAGGTAAGTCAAAGTGTGTCAAGCAAATTAAAGTTACGAAAATTGTGTCAACTGTTAGGACAAGGGATAACAACTAAATGAAATCCAACTGATGCCATTGCGTGAAGATAAACACAATATAAGCACGAGCTGACAATAATTGACTATTTTTGACTGCTGTCATAATAATATGATAATATGCCATTTAGCAGACGCTTTTATCCAAAGCGACTTACAGTCATGCGTGCATACATTTTTGTGTATGGGTGGTCCCGGGGATCGAACCCACTACCTTGGCGTTACAAGCGCCGTGCTCTACCAGCTGAGCTACAGAGGACCACAAGTGTCATATCGACACTTATATTCATTATAATGCCATTATTGCTTTTGTGCTGAGTTTCACTATTTATCAAGGCCACTTGGCGTTTATAATGATGTTTAGGCTACTGATGTTTTCATCATTTGATCGCGCGTCTTTTGAACGTGCGTCTCGGTGGTTGGGGTATTTTCATAAGAAAAATAAGAAAATAAATAAGTTGTTACTGTGTAACAAAGGCCCTCCTTGAATGAAATTGATTGAACACTTTTTATTTTCTTACATATACAGTAGCCTACAGTAACATAAACGAATGAAAATCCTATTGTATTATTTGAAATAAAATAAAAATCGTAATCTAATATTACCCAAGGCCTTCATAAACACAACCAAATGATTATTTTTGCGATAGCATATATGAACTATATTAATTACACTGACTGCTCATTAGCTTGAAGGGGGGTCCATTGAGGCCCAGCGGTTCTAGTGTTAAACAGGGAAATAAAATAATTAAAGGGCCTGATCCGAGTCAGTGATTGTTGACATAACCCACCAGTCACTCAGCCCCAGATCAGACCAAAAAAAGGTGCTCATAAAAATCCTATAATTTCTGTTTGTAATAATGCGTGAGCATGATTTAGGTAGCTTAACATCTGTTATGCAGGCAATGGGACAATAGTCACTGAACTCATTAGCAAATATCCCATTGGCTGTAAACTAATGAGCGGCATTTGTTAGAATAATATCTAAGAGAGTAGATTTTTCAGGGTGTTTATAGTTGAAGCAAGTTGGTTTAGTTATCAGCTGAGTTAGATTTACACTGAACAAAAATGTGACTCGTTTCAGGAAACTAGGCGTATGTCGCGCTTCGCTACTTCACAGGAGAGGCATTTGAACGTAAACATAATTTTTTTGTATCAAAATGCGTTTCTTTGTTGTATAAATGCCTTCTGGGACATGTGAACTTTGATGTGCCTTAATAACAAACTGGTGTGCCATCTGTAAATATGAATACAATTGGAAAATTATGAGCCTAGTTGGTTTAGCCACGGAAAAAAGACAGGAACCTTCCCACTAGCCATGATTGGCTGAGATAATGGATCGGCTGGACATGCCGAGAGATGAGTTCAGATTGGTCTGCCATGTAGCACGCTTCTGTCTATAATGTGTGTAGGTAATCCTTTCCAACGCAGTTTTTTGAAAGATATCACGGAGAACTGCAAAAGTGTTGCTAATGCTCTGGCGTTTGATCGCAAATATGCGGAGGGAGTCGAAAAGAGAACACACAGAAGGCTGTTGTAGAAAACACCTGTCTCCGGATTGCATCTTCAAACTAAGGGCAACCATGGCGTCCGTGACAGAGAGGGAGAAGTGTTCACCATGTATACGGGTATGATAGTCTAGCTAGCTACATTTTCAGATATTATACATTTCCAATTTTGCACGAAAGTTGTTTAGCTACCTGCAGATTCATGCAGGGTAGTAATGTTAAGAGTTAGGATTATAGTTAATTGTTTAGCTAACTACCTAGCTTGCTACATGTCTAAACAAAAGACTTCACTATGCAAGTCACCATTTCACAGTACCATTTACACATTCTGTATCCTGTGCATGTGACAAATAAACCTTGACTTTATTTGATATAGTGTGTGTTTACCAGAGACGGTAATGTGAAGAACAACATGACCTGCACCAAAGTCAAATTAGAATATAACATTAGGCCTACAATGAGACAGTGTCCAAGTTCAAAAATTCTCCGGTAGAATGCCCTGCTTTTATTTAATCACACTCACAACCGTAAGCTATTTTCTGTAATTACCTCACCATTAACTTGTAAATAATGATCTTATAGTGAGTTTATTTTCCTGTAATAATGAATACAAATTAGCTCAAGTTAAGACGTTGTCAGCTATATGATATGGTCATTATTTGAACTGGCTAGCCAGCTAACTTAACGTTAACTGGCTAGCTAACAAGCTAGAAACGATTCAAAACATTGTTTAGAAAGTTGCTTTTAGTTGCCTGGTTTGCTAGATTTACATATACTGAATTCATTTTTAAACGGATGGGTTTATTGGTGTTAGAATACACCAATTATGCTATTTTGGACCACCAGGCTGCCGATGTCATGCAGCCTGTCATTTTTGTGTTCATACTTTTTCATAATGATGTCGGACGACAATATAATGTTCATGATGTCACTGCAACAACTGTCTACAGACATGTCGATAGACTTAGCATAAACCAGCCTTTAGTCTTGAAATCTTTGGTTGTTTAGTACACTACCGTACTCACTCTGTTTAGCACATGGCCTCACATGTGAATACTTAAAGAGATGGGTGGGGCTAAGGCTTAAGAGGGTGTGAACGATGCTGAATGGGTGTATACAAAGAAGAGTTCTCCAGTAGGTGTACCAAAACATTCAAGGGCCATTTTCTCAAAAGTGGGGTTACAAGTTTATCAACGTTCAAAGCAGAATTACCTTCCCATTGTTCCTCAACTGTAGTGTATGATATACAATTTTCTACCTCTGAGTCTCTACTTTTATACAATGTAAAAAACACAAATATAAACGCAACATGCAACAATTGCAAAGATTTCACTGAACTACAGTTTATATAAGGAAATCATTAAATTGAAATAAACTAATTAGGCCCTAATCTATGGATTTCACATGACTGGGAATACAGATACAGTGCCTTGCAAAAGTATTCATCCCCCTTGGCGTTTTTCCTATTTTGTTACATTACAACCTGTAATTTAAATTGATTTTTATTTGGATTTCATATAATGGACATACACAAAATAGTCCAAATTGGTGAAGTGAAATGAAAAAAATAACGGAAAGGTGGTGCATGCATATGTATTCACCACCTTTGCTATGAAGCCCCTAAATAAGATCTGGTGCAACCAATTACCTTCAGAAGTCACATGCAATCTAAGTGTCACATGATCTGTCACATGATCTCAGTATATTTACACCTGTTCTGAAAGGCCCCAGAGTCTGCAACACCACTAAGCAAGGGGCACCACCAAGCAAGCGGCACCATAAAGACCAAGGAGCTCTCCAAACAAGTCAGGGACAAAGTTGTGGAGAAGTACAGATCAGGGTTGGGTTATAAAAAAATATCAGAAACTTTGAACATCCCACGGAGCACCATTCAATCCATTATTAAAAAATTGAAAGAATATGGCACCACAACAAACCTGCCAAGAGATGGTCACCCACAAAAACTCACGGACCAGGCAAGGAGGGCATTAATCAGAGAGGCAACAAAGAGACCAAAGGTAATCCTGAAGGAGCTGCAAAGCTCCACAGCGGAGATAGGAGTATCTGTCCATAGGACCACTTTAAGCCATACACTCCACAGAGCTGGGCTTTACGGAAGAGTGGCCAGAAAAAAGCCATTGCTTACAGAAAAAAATAAGCAAACACGTTTGGTGTTCGCCGAAAGCCATGTGGGAGACTCCCCAAACATATGGAAGAAGGTACTCTGGTCAGATGAGACTAAAATTGAGCTTTTTTGCCATCAAGGAAAACGCTGTGTCTGGCGCAAACCCAACACCTCTCATCACCCCGAGAACACCATCCCCACAGTGAAGCATGGTGGTGGCAGCATCATGCTGTGGGGATGTTTTTTATTAGCAGGGACTGGGAAACTGTTCAGAATTGAAGGAATGATGGATGGTGCTAAATACAGGGAAATTCTTGAGGGAAGCCTGTTTCAGTCTTCCAGAGATTTGAGACTGGGACGGAGGTTCACCTTCCAGCATGACAATGACCCTGAGCATACTGCTAAAGCAACACTTGAGTGGTTTAAGGGGATACATCTAAATGTCTTGGAATGGCCTAGTCAAAGCCCAGACCTCAATTCAATTGAGAATCTGTGGTATTACTTAAAGATTGCTGTACACCAGCGGAACCCATCCAACTTGAAGGAGCTGGAGCAGTTTTGCCTTGAAGAATGGGCAAAAATCCCAGTAACTAGATGTGCCAAGCTTATAGAGACATACCCCAAGAGACTTGCAGCTGTAATTGCTGCAAAAGGTGGCTCTACAAAGTATTGACTTTGCCCCCCAAAGGGTGAATAGTTATATACACTCAAGTTTTCAGTTTCTCAGTGTTTCTGACTTATTTCTTGTTTGTTTCACAAATAAAAAATATTTTGCATTTTCAAAGTGGTAGGCATGTTGTGTAAATCAACAACATAGGAAAAATGCCAAGGGGTTGAATACTTTCGCAAGCCACAGTATGCATCTCTTGGTCACAGATACCTTTAAAAAAAAGGTAGGTGCATGGATCAGAAAACCAGTCAGTATCTGGTGTGAGCACCATTTGCCTCATGCATCGTGACACATCTCCTTCTCATAGAGTTGATCAGGCTGTTGATTTCGGCATTTGGAATGTTGTCCCACTCCTCTTCAATTGCTGTGCGAAGTTGCTGGATATTGGCGGGAACTGGAACACGCTGTCGTAAACGTCGATCCAGATTATCCCAAACATGCTGAATGGGTGACATGTCTGGTGAGTATGCAAGCCATGGAAGAACTGTGACATTTTCAGCTTCCAGCAATTGTGCACAGATCCTTGCGACATGAGGCCATGCATTATAATAAAACATGAGGTGATGGCGGGGGATGAATGGCACGACAATGGGCCTCAGGATCTCGTCACGGTATCTCTGTGCATTCAAATGGCCATTGATAAAATGAAATTTTTTTCGTTGTCCGTAGCTTATGCCTGCCCATACCATAACCCCACCGCCACCATGGGGCACTCTGTTCACAACGTTGACATCAGCAATCTGCTCACCTACATGACGCCATACACGCTGTCTGCCATCTGCCCGGTACAGTTGAAACCGGGATTCATCCGTGAAGAGCACACTTCTCCAGCATGCCAGTGGCCATCAAAGGTGAGCATTTGCCCATTGAAGTCGGTTACAACGCTGAACTGCAGTCAGGTCAAGACCCTGGTGAGGACGACGAGCACGCAGATGAGCTTCTCTGAGACGGTGTCTGACAGTTTGTGCAGAAATTATTTGGTTGTGCAAACCCACAATTTCATCAGCTGTCCGGGTGGCTAGTCTCAGACGATCCCGCAGGTGAAGAAGGCAGATGTGGAGGTCCTGGGCTGACGTGGTTAAAGATGCTCTGCGGTTTTTGAGGCCGGTTGGATGTACTGCCAAATTCTCTAAAATAACGTTGGAGGTGGCTTATGGTAGATAAATGCACATTCAATTCTCTGGCAACAGCTCTGGTGGACATTTCTGCAGTCAGCATGCCCATTGCACGCTCCCTCAAAACCTGAGATGTCTGTGGCATTGTGTTGTGTGACAAAACTGCACATTTTAGAGTGGCCTTTTATTGTCCCCAGCACAAGGTGCACCTGTGTAATGATCATGCGATTTAATCAGCTTCTTGATATGCCACATCTGTCAGGTGGATGGATTGTCTTGGCAAAGGAGAAATGGTCCCTAACAGGGATGTAAACATATTTGTGAACATAATTTGAGAGAAATAAGCTTTTTGTGCATATGGAACATTTTGGGGATCTTTTATTTCAGCTCATTAAACATCGGACCAACACTTCATGTGTTGCGTTAGGTTCAGTATACTGTTGCTCAGTACAAATATCTTTCAAACTATCAGATACTGGCATCAACCAATCCAGATTAAGATCACCCACTATTAATAATTCGGATTTAGCATAGTTAGACAGCAGGTCAGACAATTTGCTTAGAACACATAAGGAGGCAGAAGTAGGGTGATAAATTCCCACTAGCGTCAGATGGGCATTATTACCAAGGCCCACATTTAAAACTAGAGATCTAAAAACATTATAACCAGTCAGAGACACATCAGAGTCTGGCATAGACTTATTTTGCCAAGATTCAGTTATAACCAGAATGTATGCGTTGGTTTGAGAAGCAAGAGTTACAATACGATACATTTTTTAAATCAAACTTCTGTCATTTACACGAATCAGCTGTGGGATTTCAGATCAGATGGAGTTTCTAATACGAACATGCCATGTTCAGCAGGTAACCCCCCTATTAGAAAATACCATGGAGTTGGCTTGATTTGGAACACATACAAGATCGCCTAGAATTTAACCATTAGACCTATGCCTCGAACGAGGATGTGGATTAAAACAAGAGTCAATGAGGGTTACCTGTTCAAATCAAATTAAATGAAGAATTATTTATATAGCACTTTTCAGACATGGATGCATCGCAATGCTCCTTCCCTGACTTTTCCTACATATTTGTATTTTACACTGCTTATTTGTCAGAATTTTGAAATCACAAACAGAAAAGTATTTAGAGCCTTTTTACCTGTTTTTTTCCCACACCTATTCCCAACTTCACCCGCCAAGACAATGTGCTGAAGGACGTTGGTACCCATACAGGCGCTAATGCGTCTCTCTTTCCTCACTGAATGAATGACAAATGGATGAATGGGCGATAATTGTGCACCTTACTTCACAATTTAATTTAAATTAGGCCTCACTGAATAATGAGGGTGAAGATGTTGATTTAATTTAGAACAACAATAGTGTAATGATGAGTTTGTGTTATGCCTATTTATCAGCGTTGGCGCTCATGTTAATAATTGACCGTGCGCCTTGAGGGTTTGATACCATTCTCTTTTACGTTTTACTTTGTAAAAAGAAGCTGTTACAGGAATGTTTTATTTACTGTTGACTATTCAACTTTATGAGCAGGAAACACAATGCCAGTCAGCCTGCACAGCCGGCCCATCGAAACTAAACATAAATTAATTTCACACATAATAAGAGTTAGCGTATAGACAAGATTAAATTGACAATAATCTGATGAGCATATTCTGCAGTTTCTATTACACTTATCTTTGTCAGATAACTCTCATAATTCAAGAGGTGCAGCTCTATTTCCAAATTTCACTTTTTCCAAGAATATCTGTGCTGTCCATACATTCAGCACATGACCACTTGCCTGGCAGTATTGCTCTGGCTACTAAGCAAAAACGAGTAACATAATAAATATTCTGTCGTCAATGGATTAATGGGCAATAGATACCAGATAGAAACTGATAACGGTGCATGTGACTTCACTGATCTGAATGATGAAGGTGAAGAGGATGATTGAATTTAGAACAATAGTGTAATTTTTATGAAGAATTGTGGCCGTTGTGGGCGGTCTAATTCTTTTATTATGAAAGGCTGGAAATTGTATAGAATTTCCCCTTGGAGAGTCAAATCAGACACTGAGTACAATGTACAATGTGTGTAGTTCACAATGGCAAGCCGAACCAAATGAATGGACGCACCTACAGCATTGCAAATGCTGCCGAATTTAGATGAGTTGGAGTCGGATGGAGGATCAGATATTAAGCTTGAAATTGACGTTGCTGATGAAGAGTCTTCATCTGATTCTGATGTTGACTTCGAGCCTCTGCCTCCGATGCCTGAGCCTCACCACAGAAAAACCAGAACAGAGCCAACTGAGAAGGTGATCCAAACTGCTACGGTGAGACAGGAGTCTGGGAGGGATGGCATGGTTTGGGTGGTAAAGAGTGAGGTGTTTATGTGACATGCAGATGTTGTAGCACATCAGAGATTGTTCTGTTGCTCATGGGCACAGAAAAGGAAACAGTAGGTGGGACATGTCTATGGATGAACTCCGCATATGGCGGAAAGATCATGGATGTGGAGTAATTTTGGTCTGATAGGTATGGAGTGGACTTTTTCAGAGACCATGCCACGCAACCGCTTCAGAGAGATTATGCGACACCTGCGGCAGTTGCACAAGAAACGAGGCCCATGAAAACTATGTGCAGTAAAACCGACTTTTTTGTGGGGCTTGCTCACACAAAGCCCCGACGCAATCACTCAGGTGCAGACACAGGAGGCAGATAGTTCGAATCTCAGAATGTTTATTTTAACACAGGGGGCAGGCAAAAGGCAGGTCGAGGGCAGGCAGAGGTTCGTAATCCAGGAGAGTCAGGCAGGTACAGGATGACAGGAAGGATCAGGACAGGCAGAAGGGTCAGAACAGGGAAGACTAAAAACAAAAACCTGAGAAACAGGAAAACGGGTACGACCTGACAAACTGGCAACTGACAAACAGAAAACGCAAGTATAAATACACAGGGGATAATGGGGAAAAATGGGAGACTCCTGGTGGGAGGTGGAGACAAGCACAAGACAGGTGAAACAGATCAGAGTGTGACAGAAGCTGTGTGCTGACTGTGGACCCAAAGCATAAAGAGAAGACGAGATTGATTCATGTGTAAAGGCACGCTTATAAGGGCACAATACAGTGTCCGATACAATCAACAAATGACTGTTTTTATATCGTGTCATGAATATATTTCCACAAATACAGTGCATTCAGAAAGTATTCAGACCCCTTCCCTTTTTCCACATTTTTTTACGTTACAGCCTTATTCTAAAATTGATTAAATCATTTTTTTCCCTCATCAATCAGACCCTTTGCTATGAGACTCGAAATTGAGCTCAGGTGCATCCTGTTTCCATTGATCATCCTTGAGATGTTTCTACAACTTGATAGGAGTCCACCTGTAGTCAACTCAATTGATTGGACATGATTTGGAAAGGCACACACCTATCTGTATAAGGTCCCATAAATGACAGTGCATGTGAGAGCAAAAACCAAGCCATGGGGTCGAAGGAATGGTCCGGAGAGCTCAGAGACAGGATTGTGTCGAGGCACAGATCTTGGGAAGGGTACCAAAAAACTTCTGCAGCATTGAAGGTCCCAAAGAACATCATTCTTAAATGGAAGAAGTTTGGAACCACCAAGACTCTTCCTAGAGCTGGCCGCCTGGCCAAACTGAGCAATCGGGGGAGAAGGGCCTTGGACAGGGAGGTGACCAAGAACCCAATGATCACTCTCACAGAGCTCCAGAGTTGCTCTGTGGAGATGAGAGAATCTTCCAGAAGGACAACCATCTCTGCAGCACTCCACCAATCAGGCCTTTATGGTAGAGTGGCCAGACGGAAGCCACTCCTCAGTAAAAGGCACATGACAGCCGGCTTGGAGTTTGCCAAAAGGCACCTTAAGACTCTCAGACCATGAGAAACAAGATTCTCTGGTCTGATGAAACCAAGATTGAACTCTTTTGCCTGAATGCCAAGCGTCACATCTGGAGGAAACCTGGCACCATCCCTACGGTGAAGCATGATGGTGGCAGCATCATGCTGTGGGGATGGTTTTCAGCAGCAGTGGCTGGGAGACTAGTCAGGATCGAGGGAAAGATGAACGGAGCAAAGTACAGAGAGATCCTTGATGAAAACCTGCTCCAGAGTGCTCAGGATCTCAGACTGAGGTGAAGGTTCACCTTCCAACAGGACAACGACCCTAAGCACACAGCCAAGACAACGCAGAAGTGGCTTTGGGACAAGTCTCTAAATGTCCTTGAGTGGCTCAGCCAGAGCCCGGACTTGAACCCCATCGAACCTCTCTGGAGAGACATGAAAATAGCTGTGCAGCGACGCTTCCCATCCAACCTCCATCCCTCAGGTATTCAAAATACTGTCGCAACTCCCCCCATTGATGCAGCCTGATGTTGTTAGTACCGGCATGCATGACCACCGTGTGCAGCTCAGGGTTTTGGTTTAGGATGAACGTAAGTTCCCGGGTAATGTCACCCACCCTGGCTCCAAGGAAGCAGAAAGTCTTTGCCCCTGCAACCACCACATCCCGGACAACAGAACTCCCAACGATAGCTACCTTGAGGGGAGGGGGTAATGGATTCCCAGGTCGCACGGAGCCAGAGACCCTGATGGCTGATGTACGGCGGGGGGAGGGGGGCGGGGAGCCTGTGGGACCTGGTCTGTGGGTTGCTCCAGGGGGTGGCCGGATCAGTAATCCAGGACCAGAGGTTGAGTGGGAAGGTCGTGGGGGGCAGAGTAGGGGGCTCAGAGCCGCAAAACAGTTATAGAGCCGCAGGTCTGGAAGAGAGGGGAGAGGGAGAATGCATTGGAATGATCCTCCTCTCCTACTTCTAACTCGATTCCACTTTGCTTCTGGAAGGTGTAGCTCAAAACGCAGTAGATCTCCGGTTCTCGTCGTTGGGATGTGTTAACAGGGAAAGTGGTCCAAGGTAGTATCCTCAGTAGCTACTGCAGAAGAGCCTAATCTCATATTGTAGGCTCCATTTATTAGCATTGCACACTATGGCAGTTAGCCTGTCTAGTCTTGGTTTTACATAGAAACTGCTTCACATTTAGCAAAGTAGCGTAGCATAGCGTAGCCAGTGCTTAATTTAAGCCGGACCTCTCAGTTTTGGACTGTTTCGTTCCGGAACCCATTTGCCAGGATCCAGTACCTCTCTATTTTCACTGCCACTTAAAAAAACTAATGTGAAAATGTGCCTGATATTCTAAGAATGTAATAGATTTGGGCGGGCCGGGGTTTATGCTTTGTGCAACATTGTAGCCTATAGACCAACGCGTGGCCATTGCTGTGGTGAGAGAGAGAAGCATGCCTATATTTCTCACAGAACTAGAATGACATTCACTTTCTATGATCTCCCTCCCTCTCTCAGCTCTGATAGACATGAGCCTGTAACTCTCATTATTCCAGCGTTGCACTTCATAATTTATTTCCTTATAGAATCATAAGAGTGCTGGAAGTGCCGCAGCACCCCTGGTAAATTGAAATACATTTGCCAAAGTTCTAGAATTACTGATGTCTGTTCAGAATGGAATGAAATAATTCCGAAAACTACACCAGGAGAAGGCCTATAATTTAGCCACAGAGGATCAATAGCGTATAAAAACAAAAAAAACAATAACCTAGCTCTGGATTGTGTGATAAATCAAAGAAAATGTTATTTATCACATGCGCCGAATATAACTGGTGTAGACTTTACAGTGAAATGCTTGCTTTCCCAACAACCAGAGTTTAAAACAATTATGATAAAAAATGAACTAGTAACTAACACAAGAGGAATAAAATAAAATACACACCAATGAAGCTAGATACAGGGAGTACCAGTACCAGATCAATGTTCAGAGGTACAAGGTACTTAAGGTAGAGACTGTATGTAGAGTGCATTCGGAAAGTATTCAGACCCCTTGACTTTATTCACATTTTGCTACGTTACGGCCTTTTTCCCCCTCATCAATCTACACACAACACCCAATATTGACAAAGCAAAAACCGGTTGTTAGATTTTTTTGCAAAAAGAAATAAAAATAAACGGAAATATGTATTCAGACCCTTTACTCAGTACTTTGTTGAAACACCTTTGGCATCGATTACTGCCTCGAGTCTTCTTGGGTATGACGCTACAAGCTTGGCACACCTGTATTTCGGGAGTTTCTCCCACTGTTCTCTGCAGATCCTCTCAAGCTCTGTCAGGATGGATGGGGAGCGTTGCTGCACAGCTATTTTCAGGTCTCTCCATAGTTGTTCGATCGGGTTCAAGCCCGGGCTCTGGCTGGGCCACTCAAGGACATTCAGAGACTTGTCCCGAAGCCACTCCTACGTTGTCTTGGATGTGTGCTTAGGGTTGTTGTCCTGTTGGAAGGTGAACCTTCGCCCCAGTCTGAGGTCCTGAGTGCTCTGGAGCAGGTTTTCATGAAGCATCTCTCTGTACTTTGCTCCGTTCATCTTTCCCTTGATCCTGACTAGTCTCCCTGTCCCGGCTGCTGAAAAACATCCCCACAGCATGATGCTGCCACCATCATGCTTCACCGTAGGGATGGTGCCAGGTTTCCTCCAGATGTGACGCATGGCATTCAGGCAAAAGAGTTCAATCTTGGTTTCATCAGACCAGAGAATCTTGTTTCTCATGGTCTGAGAGTCCTTTAGGTGCCTTTTGGCAAACTCCAAGCTGGCTGTCATGTGCCTTTTACTGAGGAGTGGCTTCCGTCTGGCCACTCTACCATAAAGGCCTGATTGGTGGAGTGCTGCAGAGATGGTTGTCCTTCTGGAAGGTTCTCCTATCTCTACAGAGGAACTCTGGAGCTCTGTCAGAGTGACCATCGGGTTCTTGGTCACCTCGCTGAACAAGTCCCTTCTCCCCCAATTGCTCAGTTTGGCCAGGCGGCCAGCTCTAGGAAGAGTCTTGGTGGTTCCAAACTTTTTCCATTTAAGAATAATGGCCACTGTGTTCTAGGGGACCTTCAATTCTGCAGAAATGTTTTGGTACCCTTCCCCAGATCTGTGCCTTGACACAATCTTGTCTCTGCACTCTACGGACAATTCCTTCGACCTCATGGCTTGGTTTTTGCTCTGACATGCCCTGTTAACTGTGGTCCTTATATAGACAGGAGTGTGCCTTTCCAAATCATATCTAATCAATTGAATTTACCACAGGTGGACTCCAATCAAGTTGTAGAAACATCTCAAGGATGATCAATGGAAACACGATGCACCTGAGCTCAATTTCGAGTCTCATAGCAAATGGTCTGAATACTTATGTAAATAAGGTATTTCTGGTTTTTAAATGTCTACAAACCTGTTTTCACTTTGTCATTGTGGGGTATTGTGTGTAGATTGATGAGGACAATTTTTATTTAATCAATTTTAGAAAAAGGCTTTAACGTAACAAAATCTGGAAAAAGGGAAGGGGTCTGAATACTTTCCGAATACACTGTACATGCAGGCAGGGTAAAGCGGTAGATAATAATTACGTGTGTGTGTGCATATGTATTGTTTGAATGTGTGAGGGATTTGTGTTGGAGTGACTGTGTAGTGTATGTGAGTGAGTGTGTATATAAAGTCGAGTGAGTCTGCGTAGGGTCAGTGCAAGATAGTTTGGGTACCATTAGTTGGCTATTTATCAGTCTGGCTATTTAGCAGTCATTTGGCTTGGGGGTAGAAGCTGTCTCGGAGCCTGTTGGTCCGAGAGCCGATGCTCTGGTACTGTTCGCCGGACGGTAGCAGAGTGAACAGTCAATTAATTGGGCGGCTGGAGTCTTTGGCAATTTTTCAGGTCTTCCTCTGACACCGCCTGATATAGAGGTCCTGGATGGCAGGGAGCTCAGCCCCAGTGATGTACTGGGCTGTCCGCACCACCCTTTGTAGCGTTTTGCGGTCAAGGGCGGTGCAATTGCCATACCAAGTGGTGATGTAGGCAGTCAAGATGCTCTCGATGGTGCAGCTGTATAACTTTTTGGTGTAACCCAATCACGAGGCATGCCTACAGCTGGGAATGTGCTGCAAATCTGTCAGTGAACAGCATACAGTAATATTTCAAATAAATTACAATCGTGGGAAAACACAGATTGGAAAGCAAATGACTCCTGCTGAAAAGAGAAGACTAATCTGCCTGTAGGCTACCAAATATGTTATCAACTTCCAAATAGGCCTATGGAGCGAACAGTATTGTTTTACAAAGTAAAACAAGATAGAGGCTTTTGACATGGGCATCAGCCATCGCCGGTGAGTGAGCTGCGCATCATTGGGTGAGTCAGTGAATCTGGAAAGCTTTTTTCAGGTCTTCCTCTGACACCGCCTGATATAGAGGTCCTGGATGGCAGGGAGCTCAGCCCCAGTGATGTACTGGACTGTCCGCACCACCCTTTGTAGCGTTTTGCGATCAAGGGCGGTGCAATTGCCATACCAAGTGATGATGTAGGCAGTCAAGATGTTCTCGATGGTGCAGCTGTATAACTTTTTGGTGTAACCCAATCACGAGGCATGCCTACAGCTGGGAATGTGCTGCAAATCTGTCAGTGAACAGCATACAGTAATATTTCAAATAAATTACAATCGTGGGAAAACACAGATTGGAAAGCAAATGACTCCTGCTGAAAAGAGAAGACTAATCTGCCTGTAGGCTACCAAATATGTTATCAACTTCCAAATAGGCCTATGGAGCGAACAGTATTGTTTTACAAAGTAAAACAAGATAGAGGCTTTTGACATGGGCATCAGCCATCGCCGGTGAGTGAGCTGCGCATCATTGGGTGAGTCAGTGAATCTGGAAAGCTTTTTTAGGACTATAATTTCCCCTAATATTGTACAGTATGTATGTCTCCACACACCTAGGCTATTGATGGATTCAAGACAAGGTCGCTTTTCTTCTTCTCAGATTCTCAGTTTGTCAGTGTCAAAGTAGTCATTTAGACAATTTGTGAGGTATAAAAAAAAAAATCTTCTAAAGTCTAAAATGATGTAGAATTGCATGAAATGGGTTTATAAAAGGCAAACATTTTCCCGGACCCTAGGCTCCAAACTCCCCCCCCCCATGTGTGCAACTTCTGAAAGTGCCTCTACTCTACTGCTCTATGCCAGTCTGCAAAATCGATGATAATGCATGCAATACTTATAAAGGTCTTTTTTTCCCCATGCGTTCTTTTCCCCCCACAACACTCATTAGTAAACTGCCTCTGGAAAATGCACACACACACACACACACACACAGTAGTTCTGTACCTGTTCTCCTCCTGTTTGGTGGAGGGGTGAAGGATAAGGATAAACAGAGAACAGAGTCACACATGGCACAGCGAGATTGAACTCAACACGATCCTGCAGTAACTTTAACACAAATCTGTAGTGGATCTTCTCCATTCCTCATCAATTAGAAATCCACCAACACTAGTATCTAGTGCTATGATGATATATCATAGCGCTTACCTCAGTGTGGGCTCTGCCTAGCTGGGGTGTCCCAGCAGGCTGGGGAAGAGAATTAGCAAAACCATGGGTGATCCATGTCAACACTCCAGCCTCACCCCTACACAGAGATGGAGAGAGAAGGAGGGGGGGAGGGGGGGGGGGAGGGGGGGGTTAGAGACAATAGTTAGAGACAATATATACACAACATTAAATTACATAGACTGACCAGGTGAATCGAGGTGAAAGCTATGATCCCTTATTGAAGTCACTTGTTAAATCCACTTAAAATCAGTGTAGATTAAGGGTAGGAGACAGGTTAAAGAAGGATTGAGACAAGCCTTGAGACAATTGAGACATGGATTGTTTATGTGTGCCATTCAGTGGGGTTGGGGTTAAAATAGTTAGAGACATATATACAAAACGTTAAATTACATAGACTGACCAGGTGAATCGAGGTGAAAGCTATGATCCCTTATTGAAGTCACTTGTTAAATCCACTTAAAATCAGTGTAGATTAAGGGTAGGAGACAGGTTAAAGAAGGATTGAGACAAGCCTTGAGACAATTGAGACATGGATTGTTTATGTGTGCCATTCAGTGGGTGAATGTGCGAGACAAAATATTTAAGTGCCTTTGAACGGGGTATGGTAGTAGGTGCCACCGGTTTGTGTCAAGAACTGCAACGCTGCTACGTTTTTCACGCTCAACAGTGTGTATCAAGAATGGTCCACCACCCAAAGGACATCCAGCCAACTTGACACAACTGTGGGAAGCATTGGAGTCAACATGGGCCAGCATCCCTGTGGAACGCTTTCGACACCTTGTACAGTAGAGTCCATGCCCTGACGAGTTGAGGCTATTCTGAGGGTAAAGGTGGGGGGGGGGGGGGGGGGTATTTGTATTTGTGTTTGTGCCCCTCCCCCTCTCCTGAAAATTCATATCTCAAAATTCATAACATACTAACTGCCTTTAAAGGGAAATGTCACTGTTTTTCAACTTCATATTCATCATCTCCAGTACCACCACAACATCAACATACGTTTCTTTTTTTTGTAAAAAAGATAGAAGAAGATAAGTGTTTCCAATGACATCATCAGTTTGCATCATGTGATTTTAACCAATTATGAGTAGGCGTTGTGTACTAATTGTCTACTAATTGATTGATGATGTCATTGGAAATACTTATCTTCCTCTATTATTTTTTTTACTACAAAACATAGAAACGCGCCATTTTCAGATACAGTATGTTGATGTTGGGGTGGTGCTGGAGATGATGAATATGAAGTTGAACAATTTTGACATTTTTGAGCTTAGGCCTATTTATTTCTGCAACGACACAATAGCTCATCACAAACTGAACAAAAATATAAACGCAACATGTAAAGTTCCATGAGCTGAAATAAAACATCTCAGAAATGTTTCATATGAACAAAAAGCTTACTCCTCTCAAACTGTGTGCACATCCCTGTCAGTGAGCATTTCTCCTTTGTCAAGATAATTAATCTACCTGACAGGTGTGGCATATGAAGAAGTTGATTAAACTGCATGATCATTACACAGGTGCAAAAGGCAACTCTAAAATGTGCAGTTTTGTCACACAACACAATAACACAAATGTCTCAAGTTTTGAAGGAGCGTGCAATTGGCATGTTGACTGCACGAATGTCCAACAGAGCTGTTGCCAGAGATTTGAATGTTCATTTCTCTACCATAAGTCACCTCCAACGTCGGTTTAGAGAACTCAGTAGTACGTCCATCCGGCCTCACAACCGCAGACCATGTGTAACCACGCCAGGACCTCCACATCCATCTTCTTCACCTTCGGGATCGTCAGCGAACAGCCACCCATACAGCTGATGAAACTGAGGAGTATTTCTGTCTGTAATAAAGCCCTTTTGTGGGGAAAAACTCATTCTGATTGGCTGGGACTGGCTCCCCAGTGGGTAGGCTGCGCCCCTGCCCAGTCATGTGAAATCCATAGATTAGGGACTAATGAATTTATTTCAATTGACTGATTTCCTTATATGAACTGTAACTCAGTATAATCTTTGAAATTGTTGCATGTTGCGTTTATATTTTTGTTCAGTATAGTTACAGTACCTCCTAAAGACAAGATTGACATCAGGAAAGAGGGTAGGCTATCAGCTGATCATTGATGTTGATGATTGATGTTAAACTGCTAGTTAGCTAGCTCAATCTTTTTGAGAGGTTTTAAAAATAGGTTATATTTGACAAAAAAATTCCATGACGTAGAGTAAAGCATTGTTGGCAGAATAGATGCAGTTCAATGCATAATAAATATAATTCACTAATACATTTCTTGGTAGTCCAAAAAATATTGCTATCAGGTTGTAAATCACAGCTGGCCTGGTTTGCTGCCTCCACCCTTTCGGGATGCACTGTTTCAGTTTCAATGACGCAATATTTTGGACCAAAATGGACTAATGTAACTAAGGTTGGGAGTGTCAATACAATCAAACTAGCAAGGGCAATTATCACAATTCAGTCATAACGTGGCTAATAGGCTAGCGTATCTATTTATGTAGCTATTCATTTAGCAAGCTAAAAACACGGAGCCTAACCTTAGCTAGCTGCTTGAAAGATGTCATGTCATTGGACGAGTGGGTGAGTGGCCAACTTTTTCTCCTCGTATAGTTTTTTGTTGGCTACAGCTAGAGATGCAGGTGTCATTTGGTTAGCTAGCAAGAAATGTGAATCGCTTTGCTAGCTAGTTAACTATGCTGAACTTGAATGACTGTTATCCACAGTTAGCATACATATTTCTTAGTTGTCAATGAAATGCAGCCCTCAACGCGGTTAGCCATTGTGGCTGGGACCGCGGAATGTCCCGGGTTTGTCGCTGTCTAGATCCCTGCTGTTTGTAGTTTTCAATCTTCCCTGTGACATGCCATCTGGAACTGCGAGGAGTAACAGTGTAACCTGCGTTGCTAGCTACCATGACAAAAACCAAAGCCGGCGGGAGTACCGTTGAGGACAGTGGTGTCTCTCTATCACAGGTGAAGGATCTTTTAAACAAACAAAAATAGTTCTACGAGCAGTTGTTACAACAACAAGAACATAGCTTCAAGTGTTTTGTTCAAATACTGGTGGATTCAACTAATAAAATAATAGATGACCTGACCAGAGAGGTCCAGGATCTGCAGAACAGTTTGCATTTCTACCAGGGTCAGCTCGATGAGTTGAAACAGGAGAACGGCAAGATGACAGCAATCTGTAAGTCATTGAGAGAGGACATCAGTTCTGTGTGTGAATCCATGATAACATTGACGGATACATCTCGAGGGACAATCAAGGCAGAACAACATGGTTGTGGACGGAATTGCAGAGTCTCCACATGAGACCTGGACGGAGTCTGAGGACAAAGTGAGGGAAATTATCTCTGAGAAATTGAAGATGGACTACAGGAAGATTGAGGTGGAACACACCCACAGGACTGGAAAATCCACCACCGGCCCAGGTGAAAGGCCAAGGCCGATAGTGGTCAAGTTCCTGAGGTTCAAGGACAAGGTAGCTGTTCTGGAAAGAGCCAAGAACTTGAGAGGAACGTATATCTTCCTCAACGAGGACTATCCTGAAGCTGTGCGCCAGAAGAGGAAAGAACTTATCCCAGCCATGAAAGCTGCCAGAGCGCATGGGGACATTGCTTGCATCCACTATAACAGGCTCATTGTCCAACCTCCCTCCCAGAAGCCTGGAAGGGATGAGAGAGCCAAGCCTATGGGTTCGTAGCTTCAACCACGCAGCACACACACACACACCAATTGATTAATGGTCTGCTGAATGTATATTTTTTTCTCTTGCTTTGTTTGCTCTTTTCCATATTATGTCTATCTCTGATAAGCTACCCAGGAAAGGGCTGAAAATAACAAATATTAATATATGTAGCCTTAGAAATAAGGTTCATGAAATCAATAACTTGCTAACAGCAGACCTATAAACTTGTTTCCAGCTCTTAGCAAACTGTTGCAGCTCTTAGCAAACTTTTGGAAAAAATTGTGTTTGACCAAATACAATGCTATTTCTCTGTAAACAAATTAACAACAGACTTTCAGCATGCTTATAGAGAAGGCCAGTCATCATGTACTGCACTAACACAAATGACTGATGATTGGTTGAAAGAAATGGATAATAAGAAGATTGTGGGAGCTGTACTGTTAGATTTCAGTGCAGCCTTTGATATTATTGACCATAACCTGTTGTTGAAAAAATTTATGTGTTATGGCTTTTCAACCTCTGCCATATCGTGGATTCAGAGCTATCTATCTAATAGAACTCAAAGGGTTTTCTTTAATGGAAGCTTCTCTAATGTCAAATATGTGGTGTACCGCAGGGCAGCTCTCTATTATTTTCTATTTTTACCAATGACCTGCCACTGACATTAAACAAAGCATGTGTGTCCATGTATGCTGATGATTCAACCATATACACATCAGTAACCTAATAAAATACCAAATGCAGTTGGAATCGATCAAATGGGCAGGCAGGCAGTTCCCATTCATTTGTCAAAACGTGGGTTGTGACAAGCATGCATAGACAGGCAAGCTGCAGAAGGGCGATGATGTAAATTGACAATGATGTAAATCAAGTGTTACCAAGTGTTAATCAAATGCTATGCTGCTGTAGCAGTACTGCTGATATTTTAACTAGGTACACACACTCGACCGGTGACCGCATCTCAAGCCATGTATGTTTGGATACCGGGCGTGCACAATCTCAGTACAGAGCAGGCTGGGAAAAAGTCACAACCGGGCGCATGCGAGCTCTGTACAGGGCAGACCAAAGGATATGGTCGAGGTCAGGGGTGCCGAACTTGACAACATCACCACGACTTGGGGCAGCAGGTTTAGATAAACAACGACAAAAACTTTATAAAAAACAAATATTAATACCACCACCGAAAAGGGCACTTGGCGAGTGGGAGGGTAAAGGGGCAGGTCATTGGGCATGGGGGGGGGGGGGGGGGGGGGGGGGGGGGGGTTGCGTGCAAGTGTGTGTGAGTGTAGAGAGAGGGTGATGTCTGTACACTCTAAAAAATTGATGTAAATTTAGAGCATAAATGTTAGTTAGCTACTGGAATTCTATATTATAGTCCAGTACTGTAAAGAGCAACGCATTATGTGGGCTCAATGGCATTCCGCTATAGGATTTCCTCTGATCCTGGTCTGATCACTCTGATCCTCTCTGTCCTCCTGTTATACCATATGTGCCCACAGCCAACTAGGTCACATGGAACTCTCTCTCTCCCTCTCTGAAATTTAAATTAGCTTCATTGGCAAGAGAGGGGAAATCGATGTTGCCAAAGCAATACAATACAGAAAGAAATAGTGTCAAATCAATGTTGAAAGATCCCCTCCCTTTCTCTGTTGGTGAGCATTGACAAACTACGTATTGAATTCCGGCCATAGATACACTTACCCATTCTCCTCGGCAACCTCCTCGTCTTTAGCCTTGGCAAGTTTTGGAGCTGTCAATCATAATTAGAGAACAGTGTGAGACGGATGTCCCTCTATGCTGCTGATACAGATCAGTTTACTGACTTCTTTAGTACACAAAGGGAATTGTTTATAGATTAGGTTTAAGTCAGTTATTACCTTCTTGTTTCTTCTCTTCTTTGAATGTTACTTGTTTTACCTGTTTTAAACACAAAGAGGTATATTAGTTTGAGTAATAGAACATTTAAATGGTGATAAAATCCCCTATTTTCTTTCTCTCACTTGTGGGGGACTTACTGGGGCAGGTGGGGCATTTGTCTTCTCCTCATCTCCTAGTTTCCCAGGAGGCTGGGGAACCACTTTCACCACCCAGCTGAACATCCTGCAACATACACACAATGGTTAGATACACGTGTGTTAATTCAAGATGAGGTGTTATATCCTATGTCTTCATACAGAGATCAAGCTGATGAAATTAAGCCCTGCAAAGTGACGATAACTGTGCTAAACCTTTACGTGAATCCACTACATTTACATTTACGTCATTTAGCAGACGCTCTTATCCAGAGCAACTTACAGGAGCAATTAGGGTTAAGTGCCTTGCTCAAGGGCACATCGACAGATTTTTCACCTAGTTGGCTCGGGGATTAGAACCAGCGACCTTTCGGTTACATGCACAACGCTCTTAACCACTAAGCTACCTGCCGCCCATGGTAAACTCGCAAACAGGGAAACCACTGGTAAACTGGCTCTTGAGGTAAACCACCAGGCAAGTACACAAATAACTTGTTAAAGGGGCAATCTGCAGTAGCTACATCCATTTTTGGATTTATAAATGAAAAATGTGTACCCATTGATTCTTGAAGAATATACAGTGCATTCAGAAAGTATTCAGACCCATTCACTTTTTCCACATTTTGTTATGTTACAGCATTATAAAAAACATTGATTAAATTGTTTTTTCCACTCATCAATCTACACACAACACCCAATAATGACAAAGCAAAAACACGTTTGTATATATATTTATATTTTTAAAAAATATATGACATTTACATAAGTATTCAGACCCTTTACTCAGTACTTTGTTGAAACACCTTTGGTAGCGATTAAGGCCTCGAGTCTTCTTGGATATGACGCTACAAGCTTGGCACACCAGTATTTTGGGAGTTTCTCCCATTTTCTCTGCAGATCCTCTCAAGCTCTGTCAGGTTGGATGGAGAGCATCACTGCACAGCTATTTTCAGGTCTCTCCAGAGATGTTCGATCGGGTTCAAGTCCGGGCTCTGGCTGGGCCACTCAAGGACATTTAGAGACTTGTCCCGAAGCCACTCCTGTGTTGTCTTGGCTGTGTGCTTAGGGTCATTGGAAGGTGAACCTTTGCCCCAGTTTGAGGTCCTGAACACTCTGGAGCACGTTTTCATCAAGGTTCTCTCTGTACTTTGCTCCATTCATCTTTCCCTCAAGTCTCCCAGTCCCTGCTGCTGAAAAACATCCCCACAGCATGATGCTGCCACCACCATGCTTCACCGTAGGGATGGTATTGGCCAGGTGATGAGCAGTGCCTGGTTTCCTCCAAACGTGACGCTTGGCATTCAGGCCAAAGAGTTCAATCTTGACCAGAGAATCTTGTTTCTCATGGAGTGCTGCAGAGATGGTTGTCCTTCTGGAAGGTTCCCCCATCTCCACAGAGGAACTCTGGAGCTCTGTCAGAGTGACCATCGGCTCTTCTCCCCCGATTGCTCAGTTTGACGGAGCGGCCAGCTCTAGGAAGAGTCTTGGTGGTTCCCAACTTCTTCCATTTAAGAATGATGGAGGCCACTGTGTTCTTGGGGACCTTCAATGCTGCAGAAACGTTTTGGTACCCTTCCACAGATATGTAACTCGACACAATCTTGTCTCGGAGCTCTACGGACAATTCCTTCAACCTCATGGCTTGGTTTTTGCTCTGACATGCACTGCCAACTGTGAGACCTTATATAGACAGGTGTGTGCCTTTCCAAATCATGTCCAATCAATTGAATTTACCACAGGTGGACTCCAATCAAGTTGTAGAAACATTTCAAGGATGATCAATGGAAACAGGATGCACCTGAGCTTAATTTTGAGTCTCATAGCAAAGGTTATGAATACTTATGTAAATAAAGTATTTCTGTTTTGTTTTTTTGCAACATTTTCTAAAAACCTGTTTTCGCTTTGTCATTATGGGGTATTGTGTGTAGATTGATGAGGAAATTTTTTTATTTAATCAATTTTAGAATAAGGCTGGAACGTATCAAAATGTGGAAAAAGTCAAGGGGTCGGAAACCTTTCTGACTGCACTGTAACTTATAAATGCCTCAACAACTTAGTTCAACTGGGTAGAGAGGAACAGTAGAGGTAGAGGTAGGACCCATCAGAACCCAAAATATATGCTTGTTTTACTCCAATGTTTGTAAACAAATTAAATGTAAACAAACACTGTATAGCCTAAAAGTGGGGGAAAAACGCTTTGTAATTGTTTCAACAGCTGATTGCCACTGTAAAGTGTTTGAGTATATGTAAGTCAATCTGGGCAGGGAGCCAGACACCTGCTGTGTTGTCTGTCTGTTTTTCTAACCCTCTCTCTCCTTATCCTACCTCTACTGTACCCTGCCATTAGCTTGTTAACCTGCCTGTCCTGTCCTGCTGGGCTGTTTGTCTCTCCATCTAACCCTCACTTATCTCTTTGCTGTACTTCTCCTGTAATTCCCTTCCCTCCTTTCTTAGCTTGTTAACCTTTCTGTCTAACCTACTGTATGTCCTGGATAGGGTCCTGCCACCTGAGCATGGCAGAGAGAGGGGTATTTGCAGCCATGTTTGGTAAGAAGCTCTTAACACAGTACTCTAAATAGCTCACCAGACGGTCTTGATGTTTACTTTTGGAAAACATCCACCCACCAAGAACCACATAAGGTAAAAAAGAAATAGCCATAATACAGTAGTTAAACCAAATAATGCTACAAATCATAGCTTTATTGATTTAATATGCAGATAATTCTGTAGTAGGCCTATGAGTATTGTAGAGTTTGTGAGGACATTGCCCTACATAATGGTGCCCCGTGAGAGTACAATTCCCTACATATGGTGGTGCCCCATGTGAGGAAACAATCCCCTACAGCAGTGCTTCTTAACCTTTTCACGCGTAAGTTCAAAATATTTTTAATGGTCCAAAGATGATTGGATGACCGTTCAAAACGATTTTTTCCAGTCAGAGCTCGTTTTTTCCGGAGTTGCCGGTTGTCTTGAACGCACTGAAGTCGGAATCTGAGATTTCCCAGTTCCCAGTTGTTTTGAACACGGCATCAGATTGTAACTTTGGTACCTCAGGGTTGCCAGCTCAGACCCCCCTTTCCAGGGTTTTTATTTTTATTTAGCTTATAAACTTCTCTTGTGTTTGCCCCCATTTATTGATAAATCCCCCATCATAGTAATATTTCCTGCATCATATCCCCCCACGATACCTTCCCCCATTTCTACCCCCCACGGACTTGAAAACCCCCAACAAATGAAACCCCCCCCCCATACCCCCCTAAAATAGTTTCATCCCTGTTTAGCTTTCACGCTACGGTTAGGCTAGGCAGTAGGCTTGTATTTGGTGTGATGATCTGTGAGGTGAAAACATTTTATTTGCTTTGTGATTTGTCAAAAATGGTAAACGACTTGTCAAGTAATGTGCTCCGGTTCTTGTATACACTGTAACAAGTACCTCAACGATTTGTAATATGCTGAAAAGTGGCTAAACTAAGTTCATATTTTTCAGGCAATGAGCGCAGCCATCTTTGACTTTGTTTATTTGCGTCTTATAGTGAATGGCATTCTGTGATTAGGGAGTTTTCGCCAAGTCAAACATAAACAAACATGGCTGCCATCATAAAGAATTTAGCTGCTGTTAGATTAGCTGACACGCATTTATTTTCTAAACAACATTACATTAGTCTCTTGTGTTATTTAGACTGGTTTATGGAATGAGTTTGGCTGTGGATGTGTTCCGTGTGATGCTTGGATGATGAAGTTTGCATTTATCTTTTACAAAGTTTAAGACCTTTATTTTCCATCAGTTCAAAACAATATTTAGATGCTGTTCAGACAACAATACTGTTTAGACGCGTTTGTTTATGTTTTGTTGCGTCATACGTTCTGTTGCTGCTGTTCCAATCACATATTTGAAATCGTACGCAGCAGGGACAACTCAACAATGATCACAAATACGTGATCATACGGGTCAAAGGGCTAAAACAAAAACAGAGCTACACTGTGGGCCTATACCACAGAGACACAACGGCCACGAACCACTGAGGGGACACCCACCAAGTGCTAGGAGATACTATTTGGAAGACATGTATACATATAGCAAACATATAACAAAGGCTGGTCTAGTTTTATAGTCAGTCTCTTTTTAGCGGTAGTCTCTTGATAGCGGTATGATATGCTACAGATAAAGTCTACACCAGCGATGACCAACCCTTGACCTTAATACCTTGATTAGCTGAATCAGGTGTACTAGTGCTGCCCTGGAACAAAACTCTGCTGACCAAGGGTTTTTGCCCACTGGTCTACCTATAGTTTGGGGTTTGTAAGGAGTCTAACAGCAGTTTGAGGATGCATAGGGGGACTTCTATAAGGGTGAGGGTGCTGGGACTTACCTGAGGGTTTTAACAGTGGCCCGTCATCCCAGAAGCGGTGAGAGTGTGTAGGCTGCGGGTCGCTTGGCGATGTGGGAGAATTAAAGGAAGCTAGGCTGTGCTAACGGGATTAGCCGCCTGAAGGACATCACTCGCTACTCCGCTGAAAGGGTGGGGCTGGGATTAGCCCGCAGAACCCGCAGAAACCTGGAGAACATTTCAGAGGAAGCAGAGAAGACCCAAAGGGTCAGAACAAGGGTCTGCATGAAGAACTGGAGATCAAGGTTCGGCGAGACAACCTTTATCCTGTCAAATAATATGTGTTACCTTGAGAACCTTAGAGAACCCAGAACCAAGAACCAAGATCCCGGATTCTGGATCCCATAACCAATCCAACAGAACCAGTGAAGCTGGAGAAGCCCCACATAGGCTTTATTATTATTGTTTGTAAGTATTCTGATATGCTATTTGGGGGAAGAAAACTATGACATCATAACACACTCTCGCAGGCCTCTGGTGTTGACAGGTGTTTTCAAGGGTCTTGTCTGCTCCCTGTACTGACCCAATGACTCGCTATCATCACTGAGTCAAAAGGATTATTTAACCCACATTCCTGTCAAATCCCCTCTCTCTATTCTTTGTTTACCCCATGCCCACCCGCACTCTATCCATCACTTTCTCTCTATCTACCTCTGTTTGTCCTCAATTTCTTTGATTCGGCCTTTGACTGCGAATGCAGGAACTGCGAAAGCCTAACATATTCTCATCTAGATTATGAGAAAATCTCAAAGCAAAAGAGTGCACTTTCACTTTCTTTTCCCCTCCCCCTCTACTGTGTCACTTCCAATCATAGCATTAGCAGGATGATGGAATGGTCAGCGTCACAAAAAGAACAACCTGTCATCTGCTCAACGAACCCTGACCCTGAGTTATACCACTTCCTGTGTCGTAAGACCCTGTTTACGCCAACACACAGCCAATCATCACAGAGAGAGAGAGAGAGAGAGAGAGAGAGAGAGAGAGAGAGAGAGAGAGAGAGAGAGAGAGAGAGAATGTGTGGGGTATATGCGATTGCAGGGGATATATAGTATGGTGTTTTGGGGTAGGGGGTTGGGGTACAGTTCCTGCCACAGTCCATAACGTTTGACTTTGTAATAAACAATTTGAGTTTTAGTTAACTCGGACATAGATCCTCGTGTCTACTGGGGTAGAACCTATGCCACAGGTGTATTCTATGTCAGTGCCAGGTATAGACTACGGCACAGCTGTATCTCTATCTCAGGTAACTGTGGAGACAGGGCCAAACCTGTTAATGTGGCCCGAAGAGGATAAGCCGCATCCAGCGTCAGCGAAAGAGAGGATAGAGTCTTCTGTGCCTGAGCTCCCTTGATCCTGACTGTACACAGCTCTGCCTGAGTCGCTGCTGCTTCTACAACAAGACAGAGGCCAGAAATTAAGGGCCTAATAGACCATACTGCTAGTCCAAACAAAATAAACAGAATGCAGGGTTGGTTCAGGCTAATTCTAACATCCACCCACACACACACTCACACTCACACTCACATACAGTGATTGATCCCATAAGGAGATAAGGACGATAATCCAACTGGGTTTTACCGGGGTTTTTATCGCTTTGGTACTATTTTCACAAGTACATGGTGAATTATCTAAATTCTTATTACAAAACTCCAAACTGGTTACACTTGTTATGCAGCTAGTCTAACATTCATTTTGTTTGTAGACATCTTTCACCACTCAACCATTGATCCCAAATATAAGTTTACTGTGAAATATAATGAGTACATTGGTTTAATCACCAAAACACAAAATAATGATATCTTCTCAATTTAGTTATTATAACAACCAATTAATCTAATAGCAAAACATTTAAGATACATGTTTTACAATTGCCCTTTGAATGTAGTATGCTACAGTACTGTACATTACAGTACATCACATTAGGCAATACACTTGCACTACCAATTAACATTTCCATAATTTCTATCCCATGTGATAAAAGGGGTGATCATTGAAAACATCTTTCACTGTCACGATCGTCTAATGAGGGAGACCAAAGCGCAGCGCGTTGAGCGAACATGACTTTATTAAATTAAAGTACTCACTACAAAAAACAACAAACAATGACGAATCGTGAAGTCCTCAGTTACAATGACTGACAAGGAACAAAAACCCACAACACTAAGGTGAACACTGACAGTTTAAATATGGCTCCCAATCAGAGATAACGAGCCGACAGCTGACACTCGTTACCACTGATTGGGAGTCACACGACCAAACAAGGAAACACAACCAAATACAACACAACCAATACCAAACACCACCAAATGAACACACCCTGGCTCAAAATACACAGTCCCGGAGCCAGAGCGTGACAGTACCCCCCCCTAAAGGCGCGGACTCCGACCGCGCCTACACCCCAAATAGGGAAGGGCTGGGTGGGTATTGCTCCTCGGAGGCGGCTCCGGCTCCGGGCTTGACCACCACCCTACTACAATCCCCCCGTAGTGCCCCCAGTCCGATCTGACCCAGTTAGCTGGATCAGGACTGCCGACGCGCACCCCTGGCTTGGCGCGTGAGGCAGGAATGGACCGGACCTGGCTGACGATACGCACCCTTTGCATGGTGCGTGGAGCCGGAACAGGCCTCACCAGGCTGAAGACTCGCATCCCTGGCTTGGTGCGAATAGCAGGAATGGGCTGAATCCGGCTGACGACTCGCACCCTTGGCTTGGTGCGAGTGGCAGGAACAGGCAGAATCCGGCTGACGACTCGCACCCTTGGCTTGGTGCGAGTAGCAGGAACGGGCTGGACCAGGCTGGCGACTCGCACCCCTGGTTTGGTGCGAGTGGCAGGAACAGGCCGGACAGGGCTGACGAAACGCACCATAGACTTGGTGCGGAGAGCAGGCACGGGCCGGACAGGGCTGGCGACGCGCACCACTGACCTGGTGCGGGGAGCTTGGATGGGCCGGACTGGGCTGGCGACGCGCACCACAGACCTGGTGCGGAGAGCAGGAACGGGCCGGACAGGGCTGACGAAACGCACCATAGACTTGGTGCGGAGAGCAGGCACGGGCCGGACAGGGCTGACGACGCACACCACTGGCTTGGTGCGGGGAGCTTGGATGGGCCGGACTGTACTGGGGACACACACCACTGGCCCTACACCGGGATCTGGAACGGGCCGGACCGGACTGGCAACACACGCCAGTACCTCTCGCCGTGCCTCTACTTCCTCCATCCCCTCTTCGACCAGTGGCCCCCGTAACCCGACGGCCTCCTCCGGCAACCCACTGGACCGCTCTATCGCGGCCTCCTGCTGGTCCGACGTCGTGAGCCCCCCCCTAAAAATTTTCTGGGGTTCTCTCCTCTTCGTGGACCAGGCCTCCATCGTTCTCGCCAGACTATCACCCCACTGCTCCAAAGTCCAACCTCTCTCCTCTTCTCTTGGCTTGGCCCAGTCGAGACTCCTACTCAACTGCTCCCAAGTCCATCCTCTCTCTTCTTCATGCTGCTTGATCTGGTTAAGGTGGGTTTTTCTGTCACGATCGTCTAATGAGGGAGACCAAAGCGCAGCGCGTTGAGCGAACATGACTTTATTAAATTAAAGTACTCACTATAAAAAACAACAAACAATGACGAATCGTGAAGTCCTCAGTTACAATGACTGACAAGGAACAAAAACCCACAACACTAAGGTGAACACTGACAGTTTAAATATGGCTCCCAATCAGAGATAACGAGCCGACAGCTGACACTCGTTACCACTGATTGGGAGTCACACGACCAAACAAGGAAACACAACCAAATACAACACAACCAATACCAAACACCACCAAATGAACACACCCTGGCTCAAAATACACAGTCCCGGAGCCAGAGCGTGACATTCACAATGTAATCAAATGAAATAAATTAAAGAAACAATGTTTAGCAGGCACTAGTTTGCATCAAGCCTGTCTTGAGCATTTAGCCAAATACCTCATTGTTCATGCACCTGGGGAAAAGCCTTTCGGCATTGTGAATCCAAGCCTGACATAGGTCTGGGTTTAAATAATTTCATGGTTCATCCATTGCCTGAAGGAGGGTGGTACTTGTATTTGTATTTATTATGGATCCCCATTAGTTCCTGCCAAGGCAACAGCTACTCTTCCTGGGGTCCAGCAAAAGTAAAGCAGTTATACATTTTAAAAACATTACAATACATTCATAACATATTTCACAACATATTAAGTGTATGCCCTCAGGCCTCTACTCTACTACCACATATCTATAACACAAAATCCATGTGTACATGTGTGTATAGTTATCGTGTGTTTGTATGCATGTGTCTATGTTTGTGTCGCTTTACAGTCCCCGCTGTTCCATAAGGTGTATTTTTATATTTAAAAAAAAATCTAATGTTACTGCTGGCATGAGTTAGGCTACTTGATGTGGACTGGAGTTCCATGTAGTAATGGCTCTATGTAGTACTGTGCACCTCCCATAGTCTGTTCTTGACTTGGGGACTGTGAAGAGACCTCTGGTGGCATGTCTTGTGGGGTATGTATGAGTGTCCGAGCTGTGTGCCAGTAGTTCAAAGAGACAGCTCGGTGCATTCAACATGTCAATACCTCTCACAAATACAAGTAGTGATGAAGTCAATCTCTCCTCCACTTTGAGCCAGGAGAAATTGACATGCATATTATTAATGTTAGCTCTCTGTGTACATCCAAGGGCCAGCCGTGCTGCCCTGTTCTGAGCCAATTGCAATTTTCCTAAGTCCCTCTTTGTGGCACCTGACCACACGACTGAACAGTAGTCCAAGTGTGACAAAACTAGGACCTGTAGTACCTGCCTTGTTGATATTGCTGTTAACATTGCAGAGCAGTGCTTTATTATAGACTTCTCCCCATCCTAGCTACTGTTGTATCAATATGTTTTGACCATGACAGTTTACAATCCAGGGTTACTCCAAGCAATTTAGTCTCCTCAACTTGCTCAATTTCCACATTATTCATTATACGATTTAGTTGAGGTTTAGGGTTTAGTGAATGATTTGTCCCAAATACAATGCTTTTAGTTTTTGAAATATTTAGGACAAACTTATTCCTTGCCACCCATTCTGTGTTATGTGGGCAGCTTGTCTCTCCCTTTTCTGTTTCCCTTCCTCCTTGTTTTGTCCCCTCTTTGTCTGTCGTATCTGTATGTGGGTTTGTCCCCATTATGTTGGTGCGTCTGCCGGTGTGTGTCTGGAGTGGATCGGGGGGCGTGCTCAGGATCTGCCTCTCCTGTGCAGCTGCGGGTTGTTTCCAGTGATTCCTGCCTACGCAGCTGCATCCTATTCTCTCATCAACCTGCACTACTAATTCCTGGGCATGGCTCTCCACCGGCGCCAGATCGTTGTTCTTACTAGAGCGTTCAGACATACCTCCCAACCTTCCTGCCTGCCTGCCTGCCTGCCTGCCTGCCTGCCTGCCTGCCTGCCTGCCTGCCTGCCTGCCTGCCTGCCTGCCTGCCTCAGCCTCTCCTTCCTCCGGAGCCGACTAGCCCACTCTGTTCCTTTTCTTCAGTTGTTTTTTGGACTAAGACAAATTGAATATTTATTAAAAGCATTTTTGTTTCTTCCACTCCCTTAGTCGTGTTTTGTTTCTCTGAGTGCTGGGTTTAACCATAGCCTAACAGAACGATCTGGCCATGGACCCAACAGAGAAACAGCACGGGGCAAACGAAGACAGCTTCCAACAAGCTATCCAGGCTCAAGGAACGTTGCTAGGACAGCATGACCAATTGATTCGGACTCTTTTGGAAAATAATCATCAACTGCTGAACCAGGTGACTCAGTTAACTACACAAGTCTCTAAATTGTCTGTTGTCAGTTCTCCATCTCTCTCTGACCCCCAGTTTGATGCACCCCAAGTTGGTTCCCCGGACATTATGCAGGCTTCGTTCCATCGGGAACCCCCTGTCACGTCGCCTGAACCGTTCAATGGAGAATTGGACAAGTGGCGGGGATTTTTGCTTCAGTGTGACGTGATTTTTCGGCAGAGACCACTGTCGTTTTCTACTGATTCCTCTAAGGTACATTATGTTCTGGGGCTGTTAAGAGGGAGAGCTCTGGTTTGGGCTGAGGCTGTGTGCTCAAATCAAACTTTGACTGGATTGACTTTTGCAGATTTTTCTGCTAAATTGAAGACTGTTTTTGACCATCCTGACCATGTGGGTAATTCCTCCAAGATACTTTTTAATTTGAGGCAGGGTTTTAACAGTGTGGCTGAGTACTCTATTGAGTTCTGGACTTTGGCAGCGGACTCCAAGTGGAACAATGTGGCACTTCAAGGAGCATTTCTAAACGGTTTGAATGAAGCCATTAAGGATGAACTGGCTGCTCGTGACGAGCCACATGATTTACATTCTTTCGTTTCCCTGTCCATTAAGCTAGACAACCGGTTGCGGGAGAGGCGGTCGGCCACATCTAGGAGGACGAGTTCCCCAGCCTTCAACCACTCGAGTCTCGCCTCCCCGGAGCCGGCAGCTTCTTGTTCCTGATCCCATCCCGAGCACAGAGGAGGAACCAATGCAAGTGGGTCGAGCTCGACTACCTCCAGCAGAGCGGCAACGGCGCCTCCAGGCGGGTGAGTGCCTGTACTGTGGAGACGCCACACACATTCTGGCTACATGCCCTAAGCGACCAAAAGACAAGGCTCGCTCGTAACGGTGGGTCTACTTGCGAGCCCAGAGTTAGATCCTGAACCCATCATTCCCCGATTACAAGTACCTGTAACCTTACGTTTCCAGAGTCATTCCCTGCCACTCTCAGCTCTCATAGACTCAGGTGCAGAAGACAACTTTATTAGCCACCAGTTCGTTACACAAGCTCGTATCCCCGTGGAGCCACTACCTACCCCCATTCGAGTCACAGCCCTTGATGGGCGCCTCCTCGCGGAGATAACTCATCAAACCACCCCTGTTTCCCTAGTGATTTCTGGCAATCATTGTGAAAGCATTCAGTTAAGAGTTATGTCTGGCTCAGCTACCCCCCTTATCCTTGGTTTCCCCTGGTTGGCTCTTCACAACCCACAAATGGATTGGACACGTCACACCATTCTCAGTTGGAGCACTAACTGCCATTCGGAGTGCCTTAGGTCAGCGGTTCCCCCCACTAAGTGTAACCCAACTCATCCCTCAGCTCCTCCCGATCTGTCATCTGTCCCCAAGGAATACCATGACTTAGCGGAGGTTTTCAGTAAGGACAAGGCTCTGTCTCTACCACCACATAGGCCTTATGATTGCCCTATTGAACTGCTTCCTGGTGCTCCCTTGCCCTCTAGTCGCTTATACAATCTGTCCCGACCGGAAAGAGGCAATGGAGCAGTATATTGGTGATTCTCTGGCCTCGGGCATAATCCGTCCCTCGTCGTCTCCTTTGGGTGCAGGTTTCTTTTTCGTTGAAAAGAAAGACAAGTCGTTACGCCCCTGTATCGATTTCAGGGGTTTAAACAACATAACTGTTAAAAACAAGTATCCCCTTCCACTCATCAACTCAGCTTTTGAACCTCTGCATGGCGCCACGGTTTTCTCCAAGCTCGACCTCAGGAACGCTTATCACCTTGTCAGAATCCGAAAGGGAGATGAGTGGAAAACCGCTTTCAACACTCCACTGGGGCATTTTGAGTATTTGGTCATGCCCTTTGGGCTCTCTAACGCCCCTGCTGTATTCCAAGCCATGGTGAACGATGTTCTTAGGGATTTTTTGAACCGTTTTGTCTTTGTATACCTGGATGATATTCTTATTTTTTCCAAGTCACCCGAGGAGCATGAGTCACACGTCCGTCAAGTCCTTCAACGGCTCTTGGAGAATAAGCTGTACGTCAAAGCAGAAAAGTGTGAGTTCCACAAACGGTCTACATCGTTCCTTGGTTTCATCATTGAGAGCGGGCAGGTGAAGGCGGACCCCGAGAAGATCCGGGCAGTGACGCAATGGCCCACACCCACCACCCGTAAGCAACTTCAACGATTTTTGGGCTTTGCTAACTTCTACCGTAGATTCATTAAGGGTTTTAGTAAAGTGGTGGCACCCCTTACTAGACTCACATCCCCAAAAGTCCCTTTTCTGTGGTCCCCTGAGGCGGAGCAGGCGGTAGGGGTTTTGAAGGAACTGTTTTCCACCTCCCCCGTGTTGATACACCCCAATACCTCTCTGCAGTTTATTGTGGAGGTGGACGCGTCTGACTCAGGTGTGGGAGCAGTCCTCTCCCAGCGCTCCCCCACTGACCAAAAGCTTCACCCCTGTGCTTTTTTCTCCAAGAAATTGTCACCCACAGAACGGAATTACGACGTTGGAAACCGGGAACTGCTGGCGGTCAAGCTTGCACTGGAAGAATGGCGGCACTGGCTGGATGGAGCTGAACTGCCGTTTGTGGTCTGGACAGACCACAAAAACTTGGCTTACATCCAAGCCACTAAGAGACTCAACTCACGCCAAGCCAGATGGGCCCTGTTTTTTAGTAGGTTTAACTTTATTCTTACATACAGACCGGGGTCAAGAAATGTTAAACCAGATGCTTTGTCCCGCCAGTTTGCTGACCCTTCGGAGACCAGCGAGCCTGAGGCAGTCCTACCTTCCTCATGCGTCGTGGCGGCAGTACAGTGGGAGATCGAGTCTCTTGTGAAGACTGCACTTGCCACGGACCCGGGACCGGGTGATGGACCTCCCAACCTACTCTTTGTTCCCGAGATGGTCCGGTCTCAGGTGTTGCAGTGGATTCACACCTCCCGTTTTGCTGGTCACCCTGGGATGAGACGCACGTTGACGCTGCTTAAGAGACATTTTTGGTGGCCTTCAATGGAAACTGACGTTCGGGCTTTTGTGGCAGCCTGTTCAACCTGTGCTCGGGGCAAAGCCTCCCATCGGGCCCCATCGGGGCTGCTGCTACCCCTCCCAGTTCCCAGCCGTCCCTGGTCCCACATAGCCATGGATTTTGTCACCGGCCTACCCAAGTCTGAAGGTAATGATACTATACTTACCATTGTGGACAGATTCTCTAAATCTGTTCACTATATAGCATTACCAAAATTACCGTCTGCCAGTGAGACAGCGGACCTCCTAGTCCAACATGTATTCCGTCCCCATGGAATACCTGTGGACATCGTATCTGATAGAGGCCCACAGTTTACTTCCCGTGTTTGGAAGGTTTTCTGTTCTGCTTTGGGTGCTTCCGTTAGTCTGTCCTCAGGGTTTCATCCCCAGACCAACGGTCAAACAGAAAGAGCCAATCAAGACCTCGAAGCAACCCTTCGTTGTGTGGCTGCTCAACATCCATCATCCTGGGCCAAACATCTGCCTTGGATAGAGTACGCCCACAACTCCCTCAACACCTCTGCCACCGGCCTTTCACCCTTCGAAGTAACCATGGGTTATCAACCCCCTCTGTTTCCTGCTCAGGAGAAGGAATTGGCTGTTCCTTCGGTTCAGGAGAACCTCCGCCGCTGCCAGAGAGTGTGGAGCGACGCTCGGGAAGCGTTGCTTCGGACCACCGACAGGAACAAGACGACAGCGGATAGGAGCAGGACTCCCGCACCTGTGTTTCATCCTGGGCAAGAAGTTTGGCTGTCATCAAAGAACGTACCTCTTCGTACCAAATCACGCAAGCTGTCTCCTCGGTACCTGGGTCCGTTTGTGGTGGAGTCCATTGTTAACCCCGCTGCGGTTCGTTTGAAGTTGCCTTCAGCCATGAAGATACACCCTACTTTCCACGTCTCCCAACTGAAACCTGTGTCCTCCAGCCTTTTGTGTCCGCCGGCAGATTCATCTCCACCTGTTCGCCTCATTGACGACCATCCGGCCTACACCGTCAGTAGGCTCCTGGACTCTCGGAGGCGGGGTAGGGGTCTCCAATACCTAGTCGATTGGGAAGGTTATGGACCTGAGGAGAGGTCTTGGGTCCCTAAGCGTTTTGTGTTGGATCCTCAGTTGATCACGGACTTCCATCACGACAACCCTGACAGGCCTGGTGGGTCGCCAGGTGGCGACCATTGAGGGGGGGGTACTGTTATGTGGGCAGCTTGTCTCTCCCTTTTCTGTTTCCCTTCCTCCTTGTTTTGTCCCCTCTTTGTCTGTCGTATCTGTATGTGGGTTTGTCCCCATTATGTTGGTGCGTCTGCCGGTGTGTGTCTGGAGTGGATTGGGGGGCGTGCTCAGGATCTGCCTCTCCTGTGCAGCTGCGGGTTGTTTCCAGTGATTCCTGCCTACGCAGCTGCATCCTATTCTCTCATCAACCTGCACTACTAATTCCTGGGCATGGCTCTCCACCGGCGCCAGATCGTTGTTCTTACTAGAGCGTTCAGACATACCTCCCAACCTTCCTGCCTGCCTGCCTGCCTGCCTGCCTGCCTCAGCCTATCCTTCCTCCGGAGACGACTAGCCCACTCTGTTCCTTTTCTTCAGTTATTTTTTGGACTAAGACAAATTGAATTTTTATTAAAAGCATTTTTGTTTCTTCCACTCCCTTAGTCGTGTTTTGTTTCTCTGAGTGCTGGGTTTAACCATAGCCTAACATTCTGAAACTAACTGCAGCTCTTTGTTAAGTGTTGCTGTCATTTCAGTCGCTCTGGTAGCTGATGTGTATAGTTTCGAGTCATCCGCATACATAGACACACTGGCTTTACTCAAAGCCAGTGGCATGTCGTTAGTTAAGATTGAAAAAAGTAAGGGGCCTAGACAGCTGCCCTGGGGAATTCCTGATTCTGTTGGAGAGGCTTCCATTAAAGAACACCCTCTGTGTTCTGTTAGACAGGTAACTCTTTATCCACAATAAAGCAGGGGGGTGTAAAGCCATAACACATACGTTTTTCCAGCAACAGACTATGATCGATAATGTCAAAAGCCGCACTGAAGTCTAACAAAACAGCCCCACAATATTTTTATCATCAATTTCTCTCAGCCAATCATCAGTCATTTGTGTAAGTGCTGTGCTTGTTGTATGTCCTTCCCTATAAGCATGCTGAAAGTCTGTTATCAATTTGTTTACTGTAAAATAGCATTTTATCTGGTCAAACACAATTTTTTCCAAAAGTTTCCTAAGGGTTGGTAACAGGCTAATTGGTTGGCTATTTGAGCCAGTTAAGGGGGCTTTACTATTCTTAGGTAGGGGAATAACTTTTGCTTTCCTCCAGGCCTGAGGGCACAAACTTTCTAGTAGGCTTAAATTGAAGATATGGCAAATAGGAGTGGCAATATCGTCCACTATTATCTTCAGTAATTTTCCATCCAAGTTGTCAGACCTTAGTGGCTTGTCATTGTTGATCGACGATAATAATTATTCCACACTTACTTTACGGAATTCAAAATTACAATGCTTGTCTTTCATAATTTGGTCTGATATACTTGGATGTGCAGTGTCAGCGTTTGTTGCTGGCATGTCATGCCTAAGTTTGCTAATCTTGCCAATAAAAAAATCATTAAAGTAGTTGGAAATATCAGTGGGTTTTGTGATGAATGAACCATCTAATTCAATGAATGATGGAGCGGAGTTTGCCTTTTTGCCCAAAATTTCATTTAAGGTGCTCCAAAGCTTTTTACTATCATTCTTTATGTCATTTATCTTTGTTTCATAGTGTGGTTTCTTCTTATTTTTATTCAATTTAGTCACATGATTTCTCAATTTGCAGTACGTTTGCCAATCAGTTGTACAGCCAGACCTATTTGCCATCTCTTTTGCCTCATCCCTCTCAACCATACAATTTTTTAATTCCTCATCAATCCACAGGGATTTAACAGTTTTTACAGTCATTTTCTTAATGTGTGCATGCTTATTAGTAACTGGGATAAGCAATTTCATAAATGTCTCAAGTGCAGCGTCTGGTTGCTCGTCATTACACAGCACGGACCAACAAATATTCTTCACATCAACAACATAGGAATCACTACAAAACGTCTTGTATGACCTCTTATTCACAATATTAGGCCCAGCCTTTGGAACTTTGGTTTTCCTAGATATGGCTACTATATTGTGATCACTACATCCACATTTCTGCAGCATTAGTAAAGATGTGATTACTACATGATTTCATTCATGTACTGTTTGTAACTACCCTGGTAGGTTGATTGATAACCTGAACCAGGTTGCAGGCACTAGTTACAGTTTGACGCTTTCTCTTGAGTGGGCAGCCTGATCAAAGCCAGTCAATATTTAAATCACCCAGAAAGTATACCTCTCTAATGATATCACATATACTATCAAGCATTTCACAGATGTTATCCAGATACTGACTGTTAGCACTTGGTGGTCTATAGCAGCTTCCCACCAGAATGGTATAACTTCAATAGTATTTAACATGAGATCCTCTCTAAGCTTTACAGGAATGTGGTTGTAGTGTATGATGAATTATGACTTTGCTAATGTTTTCAAGTGGAACCTGAGAGGAGGTTTATTCAGTGTTAGAGGGAGTAGTTTTAGGGTGACACACCATAGAACAGAGGAAGTCTGTTAGGTGTCCTCCTGGGATTGGTCTGTAGGGAACACCCATATCAGATTACATAGCATATATACCACAGTTGGGAGAAAGGAAGACAGAATAATCATATTAGAGATGGGGCGATTATTCTCCGGGTATCTGCAGGTATCTGTAAATCGACGCTGTAACCCTTTGTTATTAATAAACCTTATGATGAAAATACAGCGTCAGCGGGTCCTCCTTGTCAGCACAGCATAATTAATTAGCAACGTTAACTCGACACTACAAATTGGCGACGAGGTATTGGTCGTGTTGCGTTTTTCCTCAGCGTTTCATTCATGGGCGCCGAGCTGACTCTGGCTCCAGAGGCTGATAAGGGTGAGTTTTGTCTCGCTACTTTGGGCTCTGGTCGGTTCGTGTGTCTGTGTGTGTGCGCGTTGAGAGAATGCACCGTTAAAGAGCTTGCGTGTGTGCGTTGCTGATGTGCTGTGGGATAGGAGTCCGTTCTAAATTTGTTTGCGCTGGTAAACAACGCAAAAAGGGGGGAGTGTCTATAGAGATATTTTGCTTGAATAAGAATTCAAGAACAATCGATTGAGAGGAATAAGGCCTAGGCATATGTGTGTAACTTAGAACCGCTGTGAATCTACGGAAACCCTCTTAAAGGAGGTGATCATTATGATGGGCCAAAAATCCTAATAACGCGTTAGGTGTAGTTAGGTAAGTCCAGGGGGCTTGAGGCTGTGGTATATATTTGATTGTATGTTACCGCTCAGCTTGTGGTTGGCGAATCATTTTGTTTGATGTGACCGCTCATTAAATTTCCGGCAGGACCTCGTGGTAGCAGAAATTTAGCAAACAAAGGAATTTTACGACACGGCGGAGAAGGAAATGCTAAACGTGGCCTGCTAATAATGCTTCATGCTACATGCTAATGCTAATGCTAATTTATTCATGCTACATGCCAAATTTGATGCGTGCTTACGTTTGATATTTTTTCTTTGGGGGTCCATTGGAATGGGTCGAGCCTCCAAAACTGTGTTTAGTTAGCGTGGGTTTTGTGCCCTATGTTTTGTGAGCTCTGTTAAGTGTTATTGTTTGTCTATAAGGGGTAAAAGAGAGGAAATACAGCGGGACTGTTAACTTTCTGTTGCCTAGCGTGGAGAGAGCTGGGAGAGAGCTCCTTCCACTGTGAAATCGTAGTGATGAATGGACTGCGCATGCGTGTGATTTTATGACTAGAGTGACGTAGGGGTAAATATGCCACTCCTCTGCTACACTGTGCTGCGGGGAGACGCAGACGAACGAAGGAACAAAGAGAAGAGAACATTTAGAGGCTAATAGTGTGTTCTGGTTGTTACATCGGTGGCTGTTTGACGATGAAACTGTTTTCTTGAGACCTATTGAATTGATAAATGAGAGAGAGATGTTGACGGATTAAAAAATAAAAATAATTAAATAAATACATAAAATAAAAAATGTTATTGAGCTATTTATACGATTCCTGAGTTAATTCTTAGCGCGGATGTGACTAGAGGAATATTGAATGGTTAAAATAACTCAGTGACTGCATAAACTGCTAAATTCTTGTCTGTTTCTTTGTTATTTTGTGATATGAGAGACGATAAGAGGAACGAGGAGAGAGAGAGAGAGAGCGGAAGTGCTGACGTGTACATCATGTGACAGGGTGTGACGCGACAGAGTCTGCTGCGACAGGATCAAGTCAAAATCAAGGCTAGTACTGTTTTATTTACAAAAACCTTGCCTTCCTATAAAGGATATGTTGTGTGCCTAGCTTAATTGATGTTATGACAATTTGACAAGGACATGGCAAAAGACTGATCAATTGATGAAAATAAAAAATTGCATTTTGGAGTTTTTGTGCATGAGTGGGTTTGATTAGATATGAGGGGAATCAAGTACTGACATTATTCTGTAAAATTAGGGTAATTGGATGCTTATTAAGCAATGGGTTTATGAGTATTGTAGTGTTTAGAAGTCTTTATTTTTTGGATTGCTCTGAGGTTGACTACTTTCATTTACTTTCCTGATTGGATGTGGTAAGATTGCCACTAATCAAAAATTTGGTAAAATAAAATAAAATGAATAGATAAATAAATTGATGAATAAATTAATTGATTAATTAATTAATTTGGGGAAGAAAAAAAAAATAGAAAGAGAGAAAAAAATAGGGAGGAAGCTATAGGCTACATAGTCTAAAATAGAAATAATTTACAAAAAGGAAAATAAAATAGTTGTTACAAGGGGGAAAAAGGACATAAGAACTATGAAAGTAATTACACCTGTTGATATAGTTGAAAATAGTAAACATTGCAATACTATTAACTAAAGGTTATCTGGAAAAGGGAATAAAAGTTGGCCTGACATTGAACAAACATAGCTAGTAGAGGGAATTTTAACCCTGACGTCATCAACATGATGAAAGTGATTGAATAATAGAGAGAGGAGAAGCAGAGACGACCAGAAAGATGAATCCAAAACTCCAGAAGTAAGAAAAAAACCGAGATGTCTGGAAACTAAGAGAAGAATACAAGATATTTCAGTTCTGATGAAAGCAAAGATGAAGACAAAGATGAAGACTTGGAGATTAAAGGTGCTTCATATTCAAGAGGATTTTATTCTACAATGATTAGTAAAGAAGAAATAGAAAGAGATATAGACTGAAGTGTATTATGCCTGGATAAGGGGAATAATTTAGAAGAGACAACAAGAACTGGAACAACAACTCAAGAAGCTGAAGATACAGAAGAGAATAAAAAACTGCTGAGAAAAGGATCCCAAGAATTGGAGGAGAAAAAGTAAGAAGATGATGGAAGATGATATTTCGAGGACAGAACTTAGAATATAAGCTTTTGAAGAATACTGATATGTCAACAACAAGAAAGAACAGGACCAAGAAACTCTCAGAAAACTTGATGAAATACAACTGGGGGGAGAAGAAGAAGGAGAAGAAAAGCTTTGGTTATGAAGAATCAGTGTGCACCAAATCAACAATTACTGCCATAGTTTCAACTGAACAAGGTCAAATGCAATTGTACCAGCCACAACAAGCGGTACAAGTTGTTTCATATCCATAGATAGTTTCTGGAAAGAAAGAATTTCAGAGGAAGATACAGGAGCAAGTGAAGATCATATGGAGGACAGGTGAACCCTTAAAGGAGCAAGGATTCTAGAGTGCCTAGAAGATCCGAAGGGGGGTGTCAGCTGGTAGCACCAATTAGGGAAAATATCCAACAATTGAAGTGAAAACAAAGGACTATGAGAAGTGAATAGTGGAAAAGCTTTTATCTGTGTTCAGCCTGAAGAGGTTACACATCTCACTATGTAAAATTAACTAATTAGGATAGGGATTTGAGGGAGTAAAACAGCTGATTACTCTTAATCAAGAAAATTAAAATACCCATACTGGTATCAGAACATATACCTATTGCATTGTTGGGAAGAGAAGCATTGTGTAAGTTGAACTGTACAATAAGATGTACACCAGACGGCTGTCTGGTAGAAGATTATAAAAGAGTATGGTTTTTGGGAATCATATTTGCTTGAACAGATAGGCAGGAGGACAATCTATTAGATAATCTAGTAGTAAGAGAGAGAGAACAGTGGTGAAGGGAAAATTTAGAGTTTAGTGAGAAGATAGATATGGTAGGAGTTTAGATCTGTTAGGAGCAGATGCATTGAGAAAGTATGCGTTGCTGAATGATAAGAGAAGATTGAGGGTGATTGAGTATCTATATTTACAATTCCCAGCAGGAAGATCAAGGTGATTGTAAGTGTATTTTTTATAATGAAAAGTTTGAAAGTGAGGGATTAGAGTTAGGACTGAGAGTGAATGTAGTGACACTAGTGGTGATAGATGGAAGTACAAGTAAAGAGTTCAAAGCTTTAGGGGGAAAATAGATGAAACAACAACAATGACATCAACACTTTAGTATATTATAACAACAGTGAGAAGCAATTTAACTATTTCAACATTGACAGTTATTAAAGCTATAAATATATCACATTTGATTACAAGGGAGCAAATAGCTTCAGCACCAATTTTAGAGGAAAATACTGTTATTAGGGTTAGGATGGGTGATACAGCTCATTTTCCTTGTAGTTGTGGAAACATTTGTTTAGGCCTAGGTTTAAGTGTTATTGGTTAAATGAATTAACCTAGGTGAATTTGTTAGATAGGAAGGAAAATCAGTTAACAGCGCTTCATGAAGCATTGGAGAGGAAACCAGTGAGGGCTAAAAGCTGTTTTTGTTCTAATAAAACATATGATGGATAGGAGTTATTTAGGGGTTAGTGTGGTGAGAAAATATATTCTTACCTATGGATGGATAGGATGTTGTTTTTGTTGAAGTTGAAGCTTCCATATGAGGTTTTAAAATTAAAAGAGGGGAAGCACAGGGAAAGAGATAAATCTGATTCTGAAAGAGAGAAGTTTCATAGTCTGGGAAGCCTATCATTGGAGGATAAGTCTAAGAGAGAAGTGGGGATTTTTCCATGGTATGGTGTAACATTTTGGGAAGATAACATAGATAATATTACCTATTATTTGAGGGGTTTTGCAAATGAAACGATAAGAGGGTTTAACCTTCTGTCAAGACTCAAAGGAGTATTGATAGATAGATTTCAGAGGTTTCAATATTAGTGTGATTTTAGTATTTTGTTATGAATCAAAGAGGGGAATAGAATGTGATTCATTTAGATTCATTTTATATATCATTTTTATATTCTTAGTTGATATTGATGTTTTAATTTGAATGTATTGTTTTGCAAAAGATACTGTTTGGTCTTTTCTTTTCTTCCAGAAGCATATGGGGGAATATGTAGAGATTGAAATACTCAAACAAGGACAATATGAAGGGACAATATGAAAGGAGAATATGAAGGGACTGGAGGAAATGGAACAAGGAAGGTGTGGAAAGGTTCAGATTCCATCATCGAAGATGCATTGGAAGTCGACACTGCTGAGGAGATGAAGTGTAGTGGACTACATTCCAGTGTCTGCAATGATATATAGACATATTTGCATGTGTAATACATAATTTGTGTCATATTCTTTCTGTATTAGGTATTACTTTTTGTAGAATGATATTTGATGTTATTGGATACATGTGGGGATCTCAGATGTTTTTGTTAATTTCGTGAATGCTTAGGGACATGAGGTCTAGGCAGGGATAGAGAGAAGCCACAGTAGGGTCCGATGGGTCGACCAGCCTGAGTGTGGACATTTTGGATAGTATTTTGTTTGCTGGGGCTTTCATGTGTATTTAATTGCATCATAGTTTCAAATGCATTGATAAAGATGTATGAATTGATCTGGAGTACTTAAGTGGTTGCCTGGGGCAGAGGGGCCGTGAGAGAATTTTGCTGTCTTGAGTGATGGATGGATATTTGGAAAGAAGGCTGCCAGACAGGTTTTTCGCTCTCACACTCCATAAAGATTTGTTCATATTTCATAGTAATGTATTCACACTCCATAGAGATTTGTTCATATTTCATAGAAAGGTATTTACACTCCATAGAAAAATGTTTTTGGTTTATTGTTAAAAAATAATCAATAAGAGAAATTGTTACTTGTCATAATCCCATTCTTTTTGGTTTCAAGACTTTTAGTTAGTCTCGAAGGGGGGAATATGTAGTGTATGATGAATTATGACTTTGCTAATGTTTTCAAGTGGAACCTGAGAGGAGGTTTATTCAGTGTTAGAGGGAGTAGTTTTAGGGTGACACACCATAGAACAGAGGAAGTCTGTTAGGTGTCCTCCTGGGATTGGTCTGTAGGGAACACCCATATCAGATTACATAGCATATATACCACAGTTGGGAGAAAGGAAGACAGAATAATCATATTAGAGATGGGGCGATTATTCTCCGGGTATCTGCAGGTATCTGTAAATCGACGCTGTAACCCTTTGTTATGAATAAACCTTATGATGAAAATACAGCGTCAGCGGGTCCTCCTTGTCAGCACAGCATAATTAGCAACGTTAACTCGACACTACATGGTTCTGAATATAACACCGTCCCCGTTGGCATTTCTGTCTTTTCTGTAAATGTTATAACCTTGTATTGCTACCGCTGTATCATCAAAGGTATTATCTATGTGAGTTTTAGAGATAGTCAGAATATGAATGTCATCTGTTACTAGAAAAGTATTGATTTCATGAACCTTGTTTCTTAATCTACATATGTTAACTTGGGCTATTTTTAACACTTTTCTTTGATGCTTGATTATTTTTCTTGCTTTACTGGGAAGCTTAGCAGAGGTAGACATACTCAGGTTATTTTTATTAGTGCAGGGTGAGCTGCACACAGTGGACTTCCTACTAGGGCACACCACCTCAGTGCTAACAGTATTACTCTGGTTCACAGGCATATGATTATTGCATACAATAGCTGTAGGATCAGCAGAGGCATTCCGGGCAGTAAGAGGGATATAAATTAGGTTATTTACATTGTGTCTTCCAATGCCCCTAGGATAATGTACATTTGCTGAAGCATTATGACAACTCAGTGACACAATGGTAGGGATTAAATGAGCTGGATTTGGGTCATTGATAAGTCATTGTCTGAATGCAGCCTTATAATGCTTTGAAAGGATCCAGGAACCCAAATGATTTGGGTGGATCCCATCCTCCTTATAATATGAGCTTTGTTTCCAGATGGTATCAAAATTCTCAATAAATGTTACACCCACAGAGCTGCAATTGTCTCGTAGACAGTTATGGAGGGCTAAAAGTCTGCTGAACCGTTCAATGCCACAATTTAGGGAGGGCAGAGGGCCAGATATTATGGGGCGTTTGTTGGTGTCAAGTAGAGACCCAATCAGTTCTTTAAAATCCATCTTCAGCTGTTCTGAGCTGCCCTTCATAATGTAATTTGACCCCACATGAACCATGACAGTATCAGCCCGCGGTGACTGACTACGCTCATGGGGATGGCAATCATACATCTTCCACCTGTATTGACCCCAGCAACTTCATTTTCGGTACATGTTTACTGTATAGGGGATGCATTTATTTTTTGTTTTGGAATTTCTGGATTATTTGTGTATTGGTATATTGTATTGAGCTAGAACTACTTTACTACTGTGAAGTGAAATCATGATAGTCATCATCATAGTAGTACACTCAAGTATTTATCATACTTTTTATGTTTCTACTTTACAGACATACATTTTCATTGTGTAGTTCTCAAAATCTGTAGTAGACAAACCAGTTTACATGTAAAATATATACAGTAGGTTTACCAAACGTTTAAGTTATCATCAATTAAGAGCAGTCGGAGTATAATATATTTTAACAAAAGAGAAGAGAATAATTTAAAAAATAAAATAAAAACGTTAACCCTCAGAGGAGGAAGAGGAGGATGAGAAGGAAGAGCAGGCCAGGGCTCGTGACCCGCTGTGACCTCTGCAGGATGGATATAACTAAAGATGATCTACAGTGATCTACAAGTGTAGTACCCCCCTTGGCATTTTTCCTATTCAGTTGCCTTACAACCTGGAATTAAAATTGATTTTGGGGGGGTTTGTATCATTTGATTTACACAACATTCCTACCACTTTGAAGATGCAAAATATTTGTTATTGTGAAACAAACAAGAAAGTATGAAAAAAGTAATAATAATAATAATAATAATAATAATAAATAAAATAAAACAAAACATGTATGCACTCCCTAACTAAGTTGCTCTGGATAAGAGCATCTGCTAAATGACTGAAAATGTTTGTTTTTTTAATGTAAAAAATGAAATAAGACAAAAAAACTGAAAACTTGAGCGTGCATAACTATTCACCCCCCAAAAGTCAATACTTTGTAGAGCCACCTTTTGCAGCAATTACAGCTGCAAGTCTCTTGGGGTATGTCTTTTAAAGCTTGGCACATCTAGCCAATGAGATTTTTGCCCATTCTTCAAGGCAAAACTGCTCCAGCTCCTTCAAGTTTAATGGGTTCCACTGGTGTACAGCAATCTTTAAGTAATACCACAGATTCTCAATTGGATTGAGGTCTGGGCTTTGATGAGGCCATTCCAAGACATTTAAATGTTTCCCCTTAAACCACTCGAGTGTTGCTTTAGCAGTATGCTTAGGGTCATTGTCGTGCTGGAAGGTGAACCTCCGTCCCAGTATCAAATCTCTGGAAGACTGAAACAGGCTTCCCTCAAGAATTTCCCTGTATTTAGCGCCATCCATCATTCCTTCAATTCTAACCAGTTTCCCAGTCCCTGCCGATAAAAAACATGCTGCCACCACCATGCTTCACTGTGGGGATGGTGTTCTCGGGGTGATGAGAGGTGTTGAGTTTGCGCCAGACATTTTCCTTGATGGCCAAAAAGCTCAATTTTAGTCTCTTCTGACCTTCTTCCATATGTTTGGGGAGTCTCCCACATGCCTTTTGGCGAACACCAAACGTGTTTGCTTATTTTTTTCTTTAAGCAATGCCTTTTTTCTGGTCACTCTTCCATAAAGCCCAGCTCTGTGGAGTGTATGGCTTAAAGTGGTCATATGGACAGATACTCCAATCTCCGCTGTGGAGCTTTGCAGCTCCTTCAGGGTTATCTTTGGTCTCTTTGTTGCCTCTCTGATTAATGCCCTCCTTGCCTGGTCTGTGGGTTTTGGTGGGCGGCCCTCTCTTGGCAGGTTTGTTGTGGTGCCATATTATTTCCATGTTTTAATAATGGATTTAATGGTGCTCCGTGGGATGTTCAAAGTTTCTGATATATTTTTATAACCCAACCCTGATCTGTACTTCTCCACAACTTTGTCCCTGACCTGTTTGGAGAGCTCCTTGGTCTTCATGGTGCCGCTTGCTTGGTGGTTCCCCTTGCTTAGTGGTGTTGCAGACTCTGGGGCCTTTCAGAACAGGTGTATATATACTGAGATCATGTGACAGATCATTTAACACTTAGATTGCACACAGGTGGACTTTAGTTAACTAATTATGTGACTTCTGAAGGTAATTGGTTGCACCAGATCTTATTTAGGGGCTTCATAGCAAAGGTGGTGAATACATATGAATGCACCACTTTTCTGTTATTTATTTTTATAATTTATTTGAAATATTTAATTTTTTTATTTCACTTCACCAATTTGGACTATTTTGTGTATGTCCATTACATGAAATCCAAATAAAAATCCATTTAAATTACAGGTTGTAATGCAACAAAATAGGAAAAACGCCAAGGGGGTGAATACTTTTGCAAGGCACTGTATTATATTGACAAGATAGCCGAGTGACCACTCTAACAATGGAAATACATGTCCTCAATGATTGAAGGCAGACGAGATCAGATCAGACCATTCTAGCCAATGAGAAGGCAGATACAGTGGGGAAATTTTTTATTTAGTCAGCCACCAATTGTGCAAGTTCTCCCACTTAAAAAGATGAGAGAGGCCTGTAATTTTCATCATAGGTACACGTCAACTATGACAGACAAATTAAGAATTTTTTTCTCCAGAAAATCACATTGTAGGATTTTTAATGATTTTATTTGCAAATTATGGTGGAAAATAAGTAGTTGGTCACCTACAAACAAGCAAGATTTCTGGCTCTCACAGACCTGTAACTTCTTCTTTAAGAGGCTCCTCTGTCCTCCACTCGTTACCTGTATTAATGGCACCTGTTTGAACTTGTTATCAGTATAAAAGCCACCTGTCCACAACCTCAAACAGTCACACTCCAAACTCCACTATGGCCAAGACCAAAGAGCTGTCAAAGGACACCAGAAACAAAATTGTAGACCTGCACCAGGCTGGGAAGACTGAATCTGCAATAGGTAAGCAGCTTGGTTTGAAGAAATCAACTGTGGGAGCAATTATTAGGAAATGGAAGACATACAAGACCACTGATAATCTCCCTAGATCTGGGCTCCACGCAAGATCTCACCCCGTGGGATCAAAATGATCACAAGAACGGTGAGCAAAAATCCCAGAACCACACGGTTGGGACCTAGTGAATGACCTGCAGAGAGCTGGGACCAAAGTAACAAAGCCTACCATCAGTAACACACTACGCCGCCAGGGACTCAAATCCTCCAGACGTGTCCCCCTGCTTAAGCCAGTACATGTCCAGGCCCGTCTGAAGTTTGATAGAGTGCATTTGGACGATCCAGAAGAGGATTGGGAGAATGTCATATGGTCAGATGAAACCAAAATATAACTTTTTGGTAAAAACTCAACTCGTCGTGTTTGGAGCACAAAGAATGCTGAGTTGCATCCAAAGAACACCATACCTACTGTGAAGCATGCGGGTGGAAACATCATGCTTTGGGGCTGTTTTTCTGCAAAGGGACCAGGACGACTTATCCGTGTAAAGGAAAGAATGAATGGGGCCATGTATCGTGAGATTTTGAGTGAAAACCTCCTTCCATCAGCAAGGGCATTGAAGATTAAACGTGGCTGGGTCTTTCAGCATGACAATGATCCCAAACACACTGCCCGGGCAACGAAGGAGTGGCTTCGTAAGAAGCATTTCAAGGTCCTGGAGTGGCCTAGCCAGTCTCCAGATCTCAACCCCATAGAAAATCTTTGGAAGGAGTTGAAAGTCCGTGTTGCCCAGCGACAGCCCCAAAACATCACTGCTCTAGAGGAGATCTGCATGGAGGAATGGGCCAAAATACCAGCAACAGTGTGTGAAAACCTTGTGAAGACTTACAGAAAACGTTTGACCTGTGTCATTGCCAACAAAGGGTATATAACAAACTATTGAGAAACTTTTGTTATTGACCAAATACTTATTTTCCACCATAATTTGCAAATAAATTCATAAAAAATCCTACAATGTGATTTTCTGGATTATTTTTTCTCATTTTGTCTGTCATAGTTGACGTGTACCTATGATGAAAATTACAGGCCTCTCTCATCTTTTTAAGTGGGAGAACTTGCACAATTGGTGGCTGACTAAATACTTTTTTCCCCCACTGTATGCGTTTAAACAACAGGCACAACTAAATCGTTTTTTCTCAAACTTGCCAGAATGCCACGCGCATCCACTTAAATCCCTAAATTTGTAACAGCCTAAGCATTACAAAACGTATATTAGATCAATTAAGCCTCATGTAATTCGACACTGTCTCGTAGACCTCCATACAAAAAAGGCTTATCTCACGCAGATAGATTTTGGGCGGAGTAAATCGTCTCGCTTCGCCTCTTCCACTTTGATATACCAGGTAATATCTACCACATGATTGGACGAGGAGAGGAGCAACGCAACCAACCAGGACAGAGACAAGAAGAGAAGAGAATAGCAGAGAAGAGAAGAGGGAGAGATGAGAACAAGATAATAAGAAATTAGGGGAGGAGAGGAGAGGCAAAGAGAGGAGAGATGATAGGAGAGGAGAAAAAGAGAAGAGTGGGGAAGAGTTAGAAGATGGCAGGTGTTAGAAAAAAAGACAAGTAAGACATCATAGAGATTTCAACGCAATAGATTATTTTCAGACAGAAAGTGATCAGAATTTGCCATCATAGGCTATTGGTCATGGTAAATTATGGTACAATGTAGAAGTTGTTTTAATGGTGAGCATCCACCAATAGGTGGCGACAGACTCCTACTGTTCACTGCTGTGAAAGCTGTAACACACACCGTGGGTACATCCTCACACCGCCTCTAGTGAGCGATACTTTAGTTTTGTCAAGACACTGGCAGAAATAACAACTGGGACCTGTTCAGGATGATGCAACGTTATAGAATGTTCAGATAGAAATGTATGGTGTAGAACAGATATGATGGCCAATAATTTTGAAAAGGGAATCGTGGCAATTCTGTTCATTCCATTTAATCTGCAAAGTCCTGAATGTGTCTCCTCACTGTAACTATACTGGTAATCTGCAATAGCACTGCTCACGGCTTCATTCCCACTGTGAATACATGTCAGGTAGTTTTATACTGTGTGACAGTGTTTGCCATTCATCAGTGTGCTTTCACACTATTCGATCACAGTGTGTGTGTGTTTGCGTAAGATTGTGATAGAACTGTCTACCTTTGTTCAGGCGTGATGGAAAAGGACAGTAACTCTCTCTCTCCTTTTCACTCCCCCCTTTTCTCTGTTTTTGCGGACAATGTGTGAACACTCATTTGCTCGGCACACACACAGAGAAAACCGCAGTCGACTGACAGGCGTGAAATTCAGCATGTTCCGATATGACTGCTGAAAGTGAATATTACTCTGTGTTTCCTTCTCTGGGTACTCACTATTTTCCCCCCTGCATTTCCCTCACTGTTACACCTCTCTTCTCTTAGTTATTTTTTGGGGCTTTCACCTCCTCCTACTCCCTCTCTTTCCCTACTCCCCCTCCTCCTCTTCCTCCTCAAGAGTATCTCTCGATCCTCTCCCATGCTGCTGTTGCTTTTCAGACCTGTTAGAAGAAGCTGCGTGAACCTCTCTCTTTGCTTCTTTCTTTCCCTCCCTCTCCACTTTCTCGCGTCCTGTCATTTTCTCTCCCTCCCGTAACCGCCACAGCTCAATGCGTGCAACACCTCAACACCTCTCAGATTTCTGCACTTTTCCCTCTCCCTCCCTCCTCACTCTCCACCTCTCATTCATATTCTCGTCTACCTCATGTCACCCAGCCAGAGAGGCGTGATGGAGTACAAGGAAGAATCTATCTTTAATGGAACAATTATCCATCCGTGGAAGAGAGATGGGAAGACACAGGGTCCAAATATAGGTCTGCATCCAGACTAGTTCCATGTTAAGTTTGATAAAGTCTGAGAGTGTTATGAGCCTGCAGTGAAATGTCCATGTCACAATAAATGATGAGTTATGCCTGGTTTACACTGAGCCTGGTAGTAGAATGTAGTATAAGGTTCTACTGACTACTGGTTGTGACTGGAGGGCATGGGTTTGAGACAATACTGTAGGTCTTCTTTCTATGGAAAATATAGAGAGAGGGAGATAGAGGGAGAGAGAGAGAGAGAGAGAGAGAGAGAGAGAGAGAGAGAGAGAGAGAGAGAGAGAGAGAGAGAGAGAGAGAGAGAGAGAGAGAGAGAGAGAGAGAGAGAGAGAGAGAGAGAGAGAGAGAGAGAGAGAGAGAGAGAGAGAGAGAGAGAGAGAGAGTGACGGAGAGCGAGAGAGAGAGAGAGAGAGAGAGAGAGAGAGAGAGAGATAGAGAGATACAGAGAGGGAGGGAGGGGGAGGAAGAGAATGAGAAAGATAAACAGAAAAGGAATGGGAAATACAGACAATGACCAAAATAAGTGGTTGAGAATGGGGTTTGATTCCCTTGGAAAGAGAAGACTTGGTACATCCAAGTGAGCAATCTACACACCGAGCGTCATCTCTACCATAAGAACCCATGTGATCACGCAGTAGTGAGATAGAAAAGAGAGGGGTAGGAAGAGAAGACGGAGAAAAAGAGGAGGAGAGCGGGAGGGGATTGCTGAGTGATAAAGTTATCTCCCAGTAATGGGAATTCCTTTGGTAAATTAGCCTAGCGCTAATGAACAAGCTTCAGAAACAGTAATAGGGCTTTAATGAAAGAGGGAGGTAGAAACAGGCCGTGCTAACACCAGAATATAGAGTTAATGCACTACTCATCTTATCCTCATTACTGACTGTTTAGAAGCCCATTTAGGCCTGAAGATGAGGATTCAGGCCAAAAATCGGTTTAAATAAGTTGTATAGATTTACCCACACCTCCCACAGAAGAAAGTGTCTTTCCTAAAGTAGCTAAAAGTGAGTTGATCAAACTCTTAATGAATCAACAACAAAAAAATGTGTAGGCTATAGACCTTTTCCTTACAAATAGTGTCTGACAAAACATCGGCATCAGTACTCAAAGCGAATCAATGCGACAAGGAAAGGTAGAAAGGCCAGGTAGAAAAACCACAACCTAGCAGCTATGCAGATGAACAATTTGTATTAGTTAAAAAAACACCTCAAAGTGAACATAGAGTTAGGAATGTGGAGATGGTTAAATTATAGACCACTCTGCTATAGAGCTGTCCTCTCATTCATGGATACAACACTTACATTTAGCAGCTATCAGTGTACCCCTAATTATCAGACTCTGTCCCAATCCTGGCCTGAGACAATTTCTATTAAACAACACTCTCCAACAGAGTCTGTATGATTAAACCAGCCAGAAAAATACACCTCAGCCAGCAACGCAAAGCAAAGCAGGGCCAACCATCAGCATCACAGATGTAATAGCTACAGCGCCTCTCTGTCTACCTCATAACACCTTCGGCTCCCACATTTCCCAAAAATCTTTCACCCCCGCTACATCCATCTATCCTTACATTTACGTAGATGCTCTTATCCAGAGCGACTTACAGGAGCAATTAGGGTTAAGTGCCTTGCTTAAGGGCACATCGACAGATTTTTCACCTAGTCGGCTCGGGGATTAGAACCAGTGACCTTTCAGTTACTGGCACAATGCTCTTACCCACTAAGCTACCTGCCGTCCTTCCCTCCATCCCTCCATCTCTGATTATCTGGCCACACAGCCCACATAAAAAATACTGTGGTATTTACTGTAGTTTTGCGGACATGACAGTAGTATACTGTATTATTTAAAGTTTACTATAGTGTAAATACTGTAGTAAGAAAAAAACGGTAGTATACTATAGTATTTACTGTAGTGTTTTTGCGGACATTACTGTAGTATTTACTATAGTATTTTTGTTTTATTATCTTTGACATAGCAGTGGGGGCTTTGTCCTTGAGGAAACCTACCGGACAAAATACTGAAAGAGCAAATTTTCCATAACCCGAAGTTAGGTAGGACTAAGGTCTGAATGGACAGTTCAGAGCTTCAGCTCTTTTTTTATAACCTGTAGGGAACACAATATATGGTCTACACTTGGCATGTACTGTAGGTTTCTCAATTATAGGTGGCACAAATTGATTGTGATCTTCATGTCCGGTTTGTCGCCCACTCGGCCTCGTGCAGTGGAGGAGATCTTCGTGGGCTATACTCAGCCTTGTCTCAGGGTAGTTGGTTGGTGGTCTGTTGATATCCCTCTGGTGGTGTGGGGTTGTGCTTTGGCAAAGTGGGTGGGGTTATATCCTGCATGGTTGGCCCTGTCCGGGGGTATCGTCGGACGGGGCCACAGCGTCTCCCGACCCCCCCCCCGTCTCAGCCTCCAGTATCTATGCTGCAATAATCTATGTGCCGTGGGGCTAGGGTCAGTCTGTTATATCTGGTGTTATTCTCCTGTCTTATCTGGTGTCCTGTGTGAATTTAAGTATGCTCCCTCTCTCCCTCCCCTCCCGGAGGACCTGAGGCCTAGGACCATGCCTCAGGACTACCTGGCCTGATGACTCCTTGCTGTCCCCAGTCCACCTAGTCGTGCTGCTGCTCCAGTTTCAACTCTTCTGCCTGCGGCTATGGAACCCTTACCTGTTCACCGGACGTGCAACCTAGTCCCAGACCTGCTGTTTTCAACTCTTTCTCTCTACCGCACCTGCTATTTCAACCTCTAAATGCCCGGCTATGAAAAGCCAAGTGACATTTACTCCTGATGTACTGACCTGTTGCAACCTCTACAACCACTGTGATTATTATTTGACCTTGCTGGTCATCTATGAACGTTTGAACATCTTGGAGAAAAATCTGGCCTTACTGGCCATGTACTGTTATAATCTCCACTCGGCACAGCCAGAAGGGGACTGGCCACCCCTCAGAGCCTGGATCCTCTCTAGGTTTCTTCCTAGGTTTCTGCCTTTCTAGGGAGTTTTTCCAAGCCACCGTGCTTCTACATCTGCATTGCTTGCTGTTTGGGGTTTTAGTCTGGGTTTCTGTATAGCACTTTGTGACATCTGCTGATGTAAAAAGGGATTTATAAATACATTTGATTGATTTATTGATATAGGGGACTCGGCAGGGTATATGCAAATTAAACAATGTAGTATATACTGTAGTAATTACTGTAGTATTTTTGAGGACTGCAGTGTTTTTTTTCTAACATTACTGTAGTATTTACTGTAGTGTCTTTGTGGTATGTAGTATACTTAAGCAATAAGTTTTTGGAAACCCCACCTCTTTAAGGAATACCTGGGATAGGATAAAGTGTTCCTTCTAACCCCCCCCCCCCCCCAAATTGTAAAGTGGTTATCCCACTGGCTATAGGGTGAACGCACCAATTTGTGAGTCGCTCTGGCTAAGAGCGTCTGCTAAATGACGTTAATTTGCCCTTGAGCAAGGCACTTAACCCTAATTGCTCCTGTAAGTCGCTCTGGATAAGAGCGTCTGCTAAATGACTAAAATGTAAATGTAAATGTAATAAGGCCCGAGGGGGTGTGGTATATGGCCAATATACCACGGCAAAGGGCTGTTCTTTTCGCACGACGCAACACGGAGTGCCTGGATACAGCCCTTAGCCGTGGTATATTGGCCACATACCACAAACCCCAGAGGTGCCTTATTGCTATTATAAACTGGTTACCAACGTATCTAATTAGACCAGCAAAAATAAATGTTTTGTCATACGGTCTGATATACCACGACTGTCAGCCAATCAGTATTCAGGGCTTGAACCACCCAGTTTATAATGTAGTATTTACTATAGTATTCTACAGTATATATATATATATATTAGGGGTGTAACGATCCATCTACTACATCGATGTATCGATTTATATTCCTATGATCCAACTACATCGATCTGTGCTCGGCGAGTTGGCCTTTTGGACAACATAAATCGATCTAACATCGTTTTAAAATGTAATAAATCGATTGTATCGATACTAGGAAATAACCCATTGGATTTAACCACGTCAGACTTTATATGGATGTTTTTTCTTAGCACTTTTAATGATAAAGGCTTTAAACATTACTCGATTCAGTCTGCCTATCCGTGACATCATCGCGCCAGCAGCAGCGCAAAGGCGCCAAGACAACAAAACATAGCATGGCGGACGACAGAGGAGAAGCCGACGAGCGAGAAATTATCAAGCCACCATTGCGGTCCTTACAAGAAACAGGAATCTAGGAAACTTCACCTGCACTGTCCAGTATCCAGGTATTTATTTCAGTCACACTGGTTGAATTTTTGGCTAAAAGGTTACTGAATCTGTCAAGGCGTGCTGAAGGTGGGTGTGGTGTATGAATCATGCGCAGGACGCAGAGGCTCAGTCCAAAGGCTTTAGTGCAATATATATAAAAGACAGAAGCACAATAAGCCCGAAGGCGAATACACGGCGCACACAGGCGACACAACAAACGGCGCACAAACATGTGCAAAATAACCTCTCCAAAACACTGGAGGGAAAATGTAGCTCCAAACACGAAACAGAAGCGCAATCACACACAACGACAAGTACACACAACGAGAACTAAATAGGACACTAACGAGGACTAACAAGACACAGGTGTACAACATCCAGACAAAACCAAACGAACATGAAACATAGATCGGTGGCAGCTAGTACTCCGGGGACGACGACCGCCGAAGCCTGCCCGAACCAGGAGGAGGAGCAGCCTCGGCCGAAACCGTGACAGTACCCCCCCCTTGACGCGCGGCCCCAGCCGTGCGCCGACCCCAGCCTCGGGGACGACCAGGAGGACGCGGAGCAGGGCGCGCGGGATGGTCCCGGTGGAACTCCGACAGGAGAGATGGGTCTAGGATGTCCCTCCGCGGCACCCAGCACCGCTCCTCCGGGCCGTACCCCTCCCACTCCACGAGATACTGGAGACCCCCCATCCGGCGTCTAGAGTCCAAGATGGACCGAACGGTGTACGCCGGAGCCCCCTCGATGTCCAGTGGGGGCGGAGGAGTCTCCCCTATCTCATTGTCCTGGAGTGGACCAGCTACCACTGGCCTGAGAAGAGACACATGGAACGAGGGGTTAATATTCTTATACTCAACAGGTAGATGTAACCTATAACACACCTCGTTCAATCTTCTCAGGACTTTAAAGGGCCCCACAAACCGCCGACCCAGCTTCCGGCAGGGCAGGCGGAGGGGTAGGTTTCTGGTAGAGAGCCAGACTCGATCTCCGGGTGCGTACACCGGCCCCTCACTGCGGTGGAGATCGGCGCTCGCCTTGTGACGAAGGACGGCCCGCTGCAGGTGGACGTGGGCAGCGTTCCACGTCTCTTCCGAGCGCCTCATCCAATCATCCACCGCAGGGGCCTCGATCTGGCTCTGCTGCCAAGGTGCCAGAACCGGCTGGTAAACTAACACACATTGGAAGGGGGTTAGGTTAGTAGAGGAGTGGCGGAGAGAGTTCTGGGCCATCTCGGCCCAGGGAATGTAAATAATTAATAATTATAATAATAATAATTAGTCATTTAGCAGACGCTCTTATCCAGAGCGACTTACAGGAGCAATTAGGGTTAAGTGCCTTGCTCAAGGGCACATCAACAGATTTTTCACCTAGTCGTCTCGGGGATTAGAACCAGAGACCTTTCGGTTACTGGCACAACGCTCTTAACCACTAAGCTACCTGCCGCCACTATGTACCGTGCCCACTCCTCCGGCCGGTCCTGGCAATACGACCTCAGAAACCTACCCACATCCTGGTTGACACGTTCTACCTGCCCGTTACTCTCCGGGTGGTACCCTGAGGTAAGGCTAACCGAGACCCCCAAACGCTCCATGAACGCTCTCCAAACACGAGAGGTAAACTGGGGGCCTCGATCAGACACTATATCCTCGGGTACCCCGTAATGCCGGAAGACGTGGGTAAATAGGGCCTCAGCGGTCTGTAGGGCAGTAGGAAGACCCGACATAGGGAGAAGACGACAGGCCTTAGAGAACCGGTCCACAACGACCAGGATGGTGGTATTCCCCTGAGAGAGGGGAAGGTCTGTCACAAAATCCACCGAGAGGTGGGACCATGGTCGTTGTGGAACGGGCAGGGGTTGTAACTTACCCCTGGGCAGATGTCGGGGCGCCTTACACTGGGCACACACCGAGCAGGAGGAGACATAAACCCTCACGTCCCTAGCCAAAGTGGGCCACCAGTATTTAGTGCTAAGGCAATGCACCGTCCGGCCGATACCCGGATGTCCAGAGGAGGGTGACGTGTGAGCCCAGTAAATGAGTCGATCCCGAATCTCGAGCGGAACGTACCTCCGACCCTCAGGACACTGTGGAGGGCTGGGGTCGGTACGCAACGCTCGCTCGATTTCGGCATCGACCTCCCACACCACCGGTGCCACAAGGCAAGACTCCGGTAGTATGGGAGTGGGCTCAACGGACCTCTCCTCCGTGTCATACCGCCGGGACAGCGCATCCGCCTTACCATTCTGGGACCCAGGGATGTACGTGATTTTAAATACGAACCTGGTGAGAAACATACTCCATCGAGCCTGGCGAGGGTTCAGTCTCCTCGCTGCCCGGATGTACTCCAGGTTCCGATGGTCAGTCAAAATGAGGAAAGGGTGTTGAGCCCCCTCAAGCCAATGCCTCCACACCTTAAGGGCTTGAACTACAGCTAACAGCTCCCTGTCCCCAACATCATAGTTACGCTCCGCCGGGCTGAGCTTCTTTGAGTAAAAAGCACAGGGGCGGAGTTTAGGTGGCGTGCCGGACCGTTGAGAGAGAACGGCCCCTATACCAGCCTCAGACGCGTCTACCTCGACCTGAAAGGGTAATGCGGGATCCGGATGCGCCAGCACCGGAGCCGACGTAAACAGGTCCTTCAGTCTCCTAAAGGCCCTGTCCGCATCGGCTGACCACTGCAGGCGCACCGGACCCCCCTTCAGAAGGGACGTGATGGGAGCTGCCACCTGTCCAAAACCCCGGATAAACCTCCGGTAGTAATTCGCAAAGCCCAAAAACTGCTGCACCTCTTTTACAGTAGTTGGGGTTTGCCAATTACGCACAGCGGACACACGATCCACCTCCATTCTCACCCCTGACGCGGACAACCAATAACCCAAAAAGGAGACCGACTCCTGGAAAAACAGAAATTTCTCTGCCTTGACATATAGGTCGTGCTCCAACAGCCTCCTCAATACACGACGCACCAGGGTTATATGCTCGGCTCGGGTAGACGAGTACACCAGAATGTCATCAATGTACACGACCACCCCTTGTCCCTGCATATCCCGGAAAATGTCATCTACGAAGGATTGGAAGACTGATGGAGCATTCATCAACCCATATGGCATGACGAGATATTCGAAATGACCTGACGTGGTACTAAACGCTGTCTTCCATTCGTCACCCTCCCTAATGCGCACCAAGTTATACGCGCTCCTGAGATCCAGTTTTGTGAAGAACCGCGCTCCATGCAATGACTCCGTCATGGTCGCAATCAGAGGGAGTGGATAACTGTATTTCACAGTAATCTGATTGAGACCACGGTAATCAATGCACGGGCGCAACCCTCCATCTTTCTTTTTCACAAAAAAGAAGCTCGAGGAGGCGGGAGAAGTGGAGGGCCGAATGTATCCCTGTCTCAAAGATTCGGCTATGTAAGTCTCCATAGCTTTTCTCTCCTCTTGAGACAAAGGATACACATGGCTCCGTGGGAGCGCTGCTCCTGCCTGGAGATCAATCGCACAATCCCCCTGTCTATGAGGAGGCAACTGCGTCACCCTAGTTTTGCTAAATCCCCATATTCAGGCGGAATACTTTCCACCGAAGTCGCCCCCATGGAAACACCCAGACATCGCCCCTCGCACTGAGCAGACCACCCATCGAGAGCCCTCTGTTGCCACGAAATAGCAGGGTTATGGGTGCTTAACCAGGGAATCCCCAGCACCACTGGGTACGCAGGAGAGTCGATCAGATACAGCTGTATAGTCTCCTCATGACCCCCCTGCGCACACATCCGAAGTGGCGCTGTGATCTCCCTGATCAACCCCGACCCCAACGGGCGGCTATCTAAGGCATGAACGGGAAAAGGTTTGTCAACAGGTAGGAGAGGGATCCCTAACTCAAAACAAAACTTCCGATCAACAAAATTCCCAGCTGCACCTGAATCTACTAGCGCCTTATGCTGGGAATGAGGTGCAACCTGTGGAAAACAAACAGGTATACAAAAGTGCGCAACAGAAAGCTCTGGGTAAGTGGGACGTCTACTCACCTGGGAGGCCCCCCCAGTGCGTGGCCTGTCGTCTTCTCCCCCGGAGAACCCTCCCCAGCACCTGGCCGCAGTGTGCCCTCCACGACCGCACTTGGTGCAGGAGACAGGCCCCCTCGGGCTCCTCCTCCTCCGTTCTCTAGCGCCGGCACCCCCGAGCTCCATAGGGCTCGGCTCGGAGGTGCCGGAGGGCGGAATGGACGGACTCCCCTCGGGACGTCCACGGGTGGCCAGCAGGGTGTCCAGACGAATGGACATATCGACCAACTGGTCGAAGGTAAGATGGGTATCCCTGCAGGCCAACTCACGTTGAACGTCCTCTCGTAGGCTACATCGAAAATGGTCGATGAGAGCCCGTTCATTCCACCCTGCATCCGCCGCTAGAGTCCGGTACTCTAGAGCGAACACCTGAGCGCTCCTCTTCCCCTGTCTCAAATGGACTAGACGCTCCCCCGCCGCTTTGCCCTCAGGTGGATGGTCGAACACGGCCTTGAAGCGGCGGGAGAACTCGGCGTAGGTGATGGTGTTGGCGTCCATCTTCCTCCACTCGGCGTTAGCCCACTCCAACGCCTTGCCCGTGAGACAGGAGATGAGGGCGGAAACGCTCTCGTATCCCGAGGGCACCGGGTGTACAGTGGCCAGGTAGAGCTCCACCTGCAGGAGGAACCCCTGACACCCGGCAGCTGTTCCGTCATACGCCCTCGGGAGCGAGAGCCAAATCCCCCTGGGTTCCGAACCTGGGACTGGTGGACCGACCGATGGGGTGGGCAGGGTAGGTGGAGGTGTGGGTACCCTGCTGGCCTCCCATCGGTGCAAGGTGTTGATTACCTCCTGTAGAGCGGTCTCCAGTTGTCTTATCTGGCCCTCTTGCCCACGGAGATGCTCCTCGAGCGACACAGGCGTCACTGCCGATCCTGCTGATTCCATTATGGTGTGTGATTCTGTCAAGGCGTGCTGAAGGTGGGTGTGGTGTATGAATCATGCGCAGGACGCAGAGGCTCAGTCCAAAGGCTTTAGTGCAATATATATAAAAGACAGAAGCACAATAAGCCCGAAGGCGAATACACGGCGCACACAGGCGTCAAAACAAACGGCGCACAAACATGTGCAAAATAACCTCTCCAAAACACTGGAGGGAAAATGTAGCTCCAAACACGAAACAGAAGCGCAATCACACACAACGACAAGCACACACAACGAGAACTAAATAGGACACTAACGAGGACTAACAAGACACAGGTGTACAACATCCAGACAAAACCAAACGAACATGAAACATAGATCGGTGGCAGCTAGTACTCTGGGGACGACGACCGCCGAAGCCTGCCCGAACCAGGAGGAGGAGCAGCCTCGGCCGAAACCGTGACAGAATCGATTTCAAGTCACTGAATCGTTTCGGATCGTATCGTTCTAAATGAACCAATATCGTCCTTGAATCGTATCGACAACCACGAATCGTGATACAAATCGAATCGTTGTTAAAACGAATCGTTACACCCCTAATATATATATATATATATATATATATATATATATATATATACTGTATATATATATAAAGTTCTGAACCGTTCGTTTCTGTTCCTTTTTAAACCTCTGAATTTTTTATTTTTTTTTAATTAGCTCGACATTAAATTACTTCACCAATCATGCAGTGCGGATAGAGCAGCTTGCTATGGAGTGGGCAAGCTATTGTTGTTTACATTCGTGATGGAAAGACAAGTGTAGGGCACGAGATGCAACTGACATTTTGGGAGAGCGAGGGAGGGTGAAGGAGAAGGCTTGGTTTGATGCGCTGGGCATCTTGTGATGACATGCATTATCTGAATTAGGTCCACAGAATTATACCTACGAAGGAACGGCTTCAATGGAGGAACTTTGAAAGTCTTTGAACTTCAGAGTTGGCTTAATGTTGGACAAGAGCTAGCTAGCTAGCGAACAGGCTTGTGTGTGCAGAGCAGCACCAGAATTAAATACACGTCTTACCTTTTTGTAGTTAATAAATCCCATATGAAATGTGATCACTATAGTATCCTTAACTAGCATTGAAAAAGTGAATCCATTCTTCTCTCATTAAAAATCTCTCTCCCTATCTTGTGAATCACGCTTGTAACGTCAGTAGCTACAGCTATGCTTTGGAGGGGGAGGGGCAGGAAGCACACACACACTGGCAAAGATTTTCAGCTAGGAAGCAAACACTGGAAGAAGTTTCTGATTGACAGAGGGAGGGCTTTGCATAGGCGCTTTGTAGAATTTTTTTGGGACTGGAAAAAAATGCCCGGAACGTAAAACAACATTATTAACCGGTTCCCATGCTTTTAAAATTACAGTTCTGTTCCGAAACAGTATAGATCACTTTCGTTCCCAGTTCTGATTCTGTTCCTTGAAAATGTTTGTTATTTTCTGGTTTTCAATCCCTGGTAAGTACTATACATGATCGAGATATACTGTACTACAGTGTGTAGTATTGTATTCTACAGTATACTACAGTTTACTACAGAATTCCATAGTAAGTACTGTAGTATTCTATAGTAAACTGTAGTATTTGTTCATGTGGGAGGTAGGTGTCAGGAGAGATGGAGCGAGGGATTTAGTGGAAGACAGGCTAGATAGACAGGGCAGATCTGGAGGGAGGTGTGTTTGAGTTAATGAGATGGATGAGAGTTGGCAGGCAGTCGACTTTGGCACCGGGCAGTGGGCTGGAGAGATTGGCGCCTCAATCTCCTCGGCTCTAATGAGTGAAGGCTGCTAAAACCAAACAAGGCCCAGGCGCCCACTTTGGCTCCAACAATGTGAATAACTAACCAGGGCTTTATCCTAGAACACTGTCACAGCCTTGGATGTTCTACAGCATTCTAAATGACTCAAGGTCTGTTCTATAACATTCTTGAATGCTGAGGTTCATTCAAGACAATTTTAATTGACTGGGCTATATTCTAGACAACTGCCATGGCCCTGAATGTTCTACAGTATTCTAAATTACCAGAGATCTATTCTAGAACACTCCAAAGATCCAACTATCCAATTTAGGACTCAATCTTTGGGTTCTTGTCCCTGAGTACAATCACATGATGATTTACTGTAATACAAGAAAGCTGGAAGGTGCAATGAGCAATCTGTCTGATTCTGAGCTTTTCCCCCCCACCCAACTCCTGTCTAACTGCCACATCTCAAGCAGAAGGTGTAGTTTGGGGCAAAATATATCACTATATATAGTGAGAAATGTATGTTACATTTTGGTCATTTAGCAGACAGAGAAAGAGGGAGAGAGAGAGAGAGAGAGAGAGAGAGAGAGAGAGAGAGAGAGAGAGAGAGAGAGAGAGAGAGAGAGAGAGAGAGAGAGAGAGAGAGAGAGAAATTGGTAGGTAATGTAAGAAGATGGGGTAAAAGATGGGTTGGGTTGAGTCATGTAAATGTTTTTTTTATAAATGAATGAAAATATAGGATGTGGATCTTCTATGTCAAGTTACTGATGAAAAACTGCTTCATTACTTTAGAGTAGTGTGTAAATGGATCATGTGTCAATTAAAGTACATTAATGGGAAAATATAATGTGTTTTGTTCATTTCCCACACAAACCTTTGTCCGTTTTAGTGTGTGAGCGTACATGCATGCATGGGTGTGTGGAGGGATGAGGCTATAGAAGGGTGAGTATGGTGTGGATGGAGGGATGAGAGGGGATGCGTCCCAAGTGGCAAACTACAGCCTGGGGGTCCTAGAGCAATCAGCTCTCTTTCCTCTCAATCACCTCTCTTTCTCTCTCTCTTTCTCTCTCTCTCTCTCTCTCTCTCTCTCTCTCTCTCTCTCTATATATATATATATATATATATATATATATATATTCATTCAAACTCTGACTACGACATGTGCATGCACGCACAACACATACTCGCACACACGCACACACACAGAGGCGATGATGCAACACACGCAACACTCAACTTCGCTGCCATATCTAGAACATTAACATTCCTCCTTTCCATCAAAATTCAACATATTCCCCGCCAGACCCTTAGATACCTACCTTCGCCATGGCAACATCAGAGCCCATCAGAGGGTAATGATGTGACCCAGTGGGTTCTGGTATTGTCTGAAGGACTCAGAT